>NC_046293.1:89244315-89554047 GCF_004115265.2 Rhinolophus ferrumequinum
TGATATCTTTTTGGCCTGGATTTACTTCTTAAGGGAAGAACGTATAATAAGCAAATAGCCATTTGTTGAAAAATAGGCCCTCCTTGGGCTAGCTAATTAGTCTACTTCACCGAGTCTTCCATCGTTTTCCAGGACAGTCTCCGTAAGAAGGATGACAGAATTGAAGAGCTGGAAGAAGCACTAAGAGAAAGTGTACAGATAACTGCAGAGCGAGAAATGGTGCTAGCACAAGAGGAATCAGCCAGGACCAATGCTGAAAAACAGGTCTGCAATTTTATTACAGTTACTGGCAATGCTGCTGGTTAAACAAAAGGTAAAACCCAGCCGGTATAGTTGAGGCAAACTATATGTGACGTGTGTTTACAGAGTTTCAAAAACACTCATGAAGTGTAAGGTATTTTAGACTGAAATAAGAATTGAAATATAGAAGAATTGACTAATGTTAATGCAGAGGCTTCTGCATTAATAATTTAGGACTGATTTTATGTTTATTTATCTGGTGAGAGGAAATGGAACTTGTCTGTTGTTACAAGACTGGTTAGAACCCTGCTTTTAAACTGAATGGAAAGCCACAAGCATTTCTGAGTCAAAGATGTTAATTTTAAATAGCAAATAGTTTATTTATTTTATACCCTGGCTTGTTCAAAAGAGCAGTTAAAGTTGTAACAAGTTAAGGTTAATAGCAAAAATGAAAGACATAGATGTGTGACACTCGAGAGTCTCAGATGTGTGTGTCTCTTGAGGTGACTTGTTAAAGAGTTCCACTGTTGCTGTTTCTTTTATGTATTTATTGCTTTTAAGTTTTTATTAGAAAGAATAACTAAAGATGGGCAGTGTGCACGGGAGAAGCAGTTTCACCAGTGAAGACTCTAATTTCAGTTCCCACTACGAGAGTGTGATTGGAGCTTTTGAATCTGCTTCACACAGACTCATGACATTTAATTTTTCAGTAATTATGTCCTTTCCATTTCTTTGTTGGAGAAATATAATGTTAACCAGGTAAAAGGAGTTCAATGAGAGGTGACATGAATCGTTTGGGGACACTCCTTGGTCAGACCCACAGAGCTCGAGTGAGTTAAGGCAGTTGCATAGCAAGGCAGAGGGTGCATATTGCAGTATGTGGCGTCTCTTCATAACCATGTTAGGTACGAGGATGTACTTTCTTCAGTGTCAAGTATAGAAAGACAGACAGACCGACATTTATTAGCAAAGCTGAAGGAAAATTGATTTTTTTCACAACAAGTGGCTTTCAGTGCCCTGTTCTTAGATCAGTGCCTCAGCCCACTATTGGAATATTTCCTAATGTACAGTGGAATAGAGACTGGGGGGTGGAGAGCTGCAGAAAAGGATGTTGACAGCCACTGTTCCAGGGTGAGGAAGGATCTTCTTTTAGCTTGATTTTACGTTTTTCACAGTCTTTCCTTTATTTTCAAAATATCACTCATTTTTTTCTTCCTGCTTTGGGATCATTATTTAGTTACAAGTCGTACACGTCAGAGATAGTGTAGAAATATTGGCAATTAATAATAGATCACGTCATCATGGACTAGAAACTACTGTTACGTGTTCTTTCTAAAGCTGTTTTATGGACTGGTTATAATTTGCTCTTTAGCAGATTATTTATTTATTTACTTATAATAGACTCTTTTTAGATCAGTTTTTTAGTTTACAGAAAATTTGAGTGGCAAGTCCAGAGTTCCCATATACTCCTTCCTGCACCTCAGTTTTCCCTGTTATTAACTACTTGCATTGGTGTGGTACATTTGTTAAAATTGATGAGCCAATATTGATGCATTATTAACTAGTCCATAGTTTACATTTTGGTTCGTTCCTTACGTTGTACACTTCTGTGGGTTTTACCAAATGTACGTGGCATGTATTCATCATTACAGTGTCATACAGAATAGTTTCCCTGCGCTAAAGCCCACCCCACACCGTGCCCACCCGCTCACACCTCCCCCATCTCCCCAGTCCCTGATCTTTATCCCGTCTCTTCCGTTTCGACTTTTCCACAGTGTCATATGGTTGGAATTGTACTACATACAGCATGTAGCCTTTTCAGACTGGCTCATTTCACTTAGCCTCTGCATTTAAGGTTCTTCCAAGTCTTTTTGTGGCCTGAAAACTCATTGGGTTTTATCTCTGAATGATGTTCATTGTATGGATGTGCCACCGTTTGTTTATTCTTTTAACTATTGGAGAATGTCTTGATTGCTTCCAATTTTTGGCAATTAAGAATAAAGCGTCTATTAATATTCATGTGCAGGTTTTTGTGTGGGCATAAATTTTCAACTTATTTAGATAAATACCTGGGAATGTGATTGTTGCATTGTAAGGTAAAACTATATTTAGCTTTGTAAGAAACTGCGAAACTATCTTCCAAAGTGGCTGTATATAATTTGCTTTTAATTGCATGCTTTTTTCTTTTTCTCTTTCCTGTTTATCTTGTTTCCACCGTTCTGCTACTCACTGCCTATCTGAAACTGTTGAGTGAAATATTTCATGACACCAGTCGTTTAGGCTTTAAGTGGTTTAAGGTATGAAGAAACTACTTCTTTGTTTGTACTTCTGAGACTGTATAACCTTCATTCATTGTCCCCTCCTACTCTCATCTTCTTTTCTTATTTTTTTTGTGTCTTCTTGCCCCACTGTAATTTTACTTATGTGTATAAATTATATGTACCAAGGTGAACTACAAATACTCGTTTGCAATGTCTTAAATAGGTGAAAATGTTTTGGGCTAGGGACTTTATTCTCATTATCTTTCTCAGGTCCAAAATTTATCAGTCTCTTGCCTAAATTTAGCCTCTGAGAAGAAATGACTCCCTCTGATAGAAGGACGATATCTGCATCTCTTGATTTCTCAAAGAGCAAAGTAAAATTGTTTGGGAACCATATCTCTTAACTAAAATAAAATACAGAACCTTTTCAAGTTTGAGCAGGGAAAAACTCTCAAAAGGCAAATGTTTCTTGATGCCTTTCCTGTATTCTTTACAGGATCCCCTTATAGAATCTTTGTTACTGAAACATACCGCCCTAGACTGAGCCCATGCCCAGAATTTGGAGTAATTGGTAATGATCCAGTACTTCCATACTGAAGGAAGATGCCTTCTAACCTGTGTTGGCAAAGAGAGTTGAAAGGGAAAAATCCCACGGGGAAACTCAAGGACTTCTTTCCACATGGGTTTTTTCCCTTCTGACACTTCTCTCTGATCAAGTTTTGGCAGGTTTTGTGTTTTGTTGATTCTGAGAGTCCCTTTTCTTAAAAAAGCATAGAGAAAAGTTTGTTCTCTTAAATCAGCCTTAGAATTGCCAGGAGGAGGAAGCAGTAGCCTTAGTTCAGCAGTGATGCTCTGAACTTAGAATTTTTCAAAAGCTTTTTTATTTTTTTGAGAGAGCCATTTGCTAATAGATGGCTAACTAAAGGTTTAAAAAAAATGCCTTTACAGTAATAAGACTTTCTCTTATGACTCAATAAATTGCATTTATTTTGTTCCTAAAAAATATTTTTTAATGTTTTGAGTAAAGATATAACCTCTCCATTTAGAGTGATGAGTGACTTCTTACTCTAAAAGCTCATTTTTAATAGTGACACTAATTTTCTTCCAATTGCCATTTTGACATTATTTGGCTCATTAAGTGTGAAGTCTTAACCTAGAAGATCATAGGTTTTACCAATTTTTGCTAGATAGTTATAGATTAATGAGCACTTTTTAGGATTACGTCTTTTTTTATTCAGGTTTTTAACTTTTTATTTGCATATTAAAAATTGTGCATTCCAGTGATTAGAATCATTTGAATAACAAAAAAGGCACTCTTGATGAAACTGCACTTTCCAGCCTGCAGGACACCTTGGGCCAGCTTGGTCCCAGCCACTGTCGTCCCAGCCAGCACCTTCCTTTAATGTGCAAGTTGTTTTCCTTCCCTGCCAGCAAGGCAGGGAGATGGAAGAGGGAAGCATGGCCTCCACTGTAAGTAATTCAGGATTCTGTGATGAAAATGGGCAGCACAGTGATTCACACTTGACCCAACCTCTGTGCATCTGGCAGAGTTAAACAGCTAGAAGAAGGAAAATAGAAGCAGTGCTTGTGGAATGTGCAGTGCATACTGGCGATGCACACCTAACTAGGGTCCGCCTGCTTGCTTCTCCTACGCCATCGTTTCCTGTCCAGTTGTTTCCTTTGAAGTGGCTTTTTCTCTTGCGTTTCTGTCTTTTTCAACTTAATCAGATTTCTCAATCTCAGCCATATCCAGTTTGTCAGACATGGATGCATAGGAAGCAGTTAGACACAGGAGCGCGTGGAGTTCAGTCTGTGTAGTGACCACTGCCAAGTGTCCCATTTCTTTATTTTTAAAGATTTATTAAGTCCTCTGTTGGCTGCAGATCTCCTTAGTACACAGCAGTTACCACCATGATATCCAAGTACCTTTTCAAATAGAACAGTTACCACTCGCGAAGCAGCACTGGTAGCTGGGTAGCCTGTGGAAGAGGATGTGGTGGTGGAATCACAGCTGTACTCCCCAGGCCCCCATTGCCTCCTTACTGTTAGCTATTCCCAGAATGGACCATTTATTCTTTGGTTTTAGAGACATAATCCTGTGCTAATCTCAATAATTCTAGTAGGTTTTATTTCCCTCATTTTTAATTAAATGGCAATAATGCTTAGAAAATAAAATAATGATACTTTTACTATGCTACTTTTTCTATAATCATTTATTGAATACCTTGCATATTTTCAGATGCTACACTAAGCACTGGAAATAAAAAGCTAATAGATACAGCCTTTGCCTCAAAAGTTCCTAGTTCATTGGGAAAGAGTGAAAAATGGACCTGTAATTATGATTTAGTTTGATAAATACCATAGTGGTGATTGGAATAGAGAGTCTGAAGGCTAGAAGGGAAAGGGCAGGCCTGTAATCCAGACCGGAGAGGGCCATAGAAGACTTCCTGGAGGAGATGGCTAATGCATGAGGTGAGTCTTCAAAAGGCTTAGACGGAGAAGAGGAGAAGTGTGTTACATGTAGAGGGAGCAGCCCAAATAAAAGCTGGAAGCATCCAAGGAGCTTTAAGTAGTTATTAGTAGCTACAGTTCAGGACAGGTATGAATAGCAAGATCCATGGGAAAGAGGGAGAGGAGGGGGCAGTACATGCAGTTGGATCATGCTGAAACATGTTCAGTCGTATGTTATACGGGAAGTCCTCACGTATGTCATCGATAGGTTCAGTGACTTTAAGTGAAATGATGTAAGATGAAACCAGTTTTACCCTAGGCTATTGATAGAAACAAGATTTAATTTCTATAGCATCTCTTCAACGTTATAATGAAACAACATTGAACAAAACAACATTATTTGAGGACCTGCTGTACTCTGGGATTTTGATTTTATGTTCAAGGCAATGGAGAACTATTGAAGCATTTTCAGCAGAGAACTATGTTTATTCATTAGTTTGCTTGCCCATTCATTCATTCATTCATTCAGCAGATCTTTACTGAGCATCCAGGGATGCTGTGTAGTCCTGGGTAATAAGTCTATCATGATGAACAAAGCAGCTGTAGTGTCTCCCCTAAGATTACAGTCTGGGGACGACACAGACACTAACCCCACAAATAATATTTAATCACAAGTTGTCAAACGTGCTGTAAAGACAACAGGTTTTCTGTGGTAAACAGTAATTTGGTGGAGGTGGGAGGGGTTAGAACATGTTGTCAATTGAGTGCTCAGAGAGGAACAGTTGACCTGCATCCTGAAGGATGAGAAGCCTGCCATGTGGAGAGTGGGGCGGAATCAGCACTCATGAGGGCGGGAAGGTGGGAGAAAGTTGAACATGTGTGCATACTAGTGTGACAGGTGGGCGGAGCCACGCAAGGTATGTGGGGCCTTATATATGAGTAAGTGACGGCAAGAAGTTTGTGTTTTTAGAGTGTTGGAAGCCAGTGAAGGGCGTGACATCCTCTGATTTGTGTTTCTAAAAGATGATTCTGGTTGCCAATTGGAAAATAGATTCAACAGAGCCCAGAGTGGAAGCAAGAAGATCAGATGGCTTATTAGGCTTCACACTGCAGTGCACATATACCTGGAAATGCATGAGCATTTTCCAGAGAGTCCTTGGGCACTGCTCCTCAGCTTCTAAACATACTCTTCCCTGACACTGATCTGCCTAAGAAGGCACGTGGGATGTGCAGATGCTCTTTGTTCGTTTCCCCTTTTATAGTTGTGCATCCGTCACTTTACAATAGGCACATCTCTCCCTAACCTTACGAGTCTGTATTCCTCTAGGGAGAAAAAACCCTTTGTAACAATAACAGGGATAAATCCATATACTGGTGTTGAGAAATGGATAAGAAAATCAGCTTGTTTACAATTCTTTGTTTTCTACAGAATTGAAGGACAACCTAATTAAATTGCCAGCTGATAGATAATTATAAATAATTTTTGATGACAGACTACTGTGTGATTTGGGGCATGTAACTCTGAAGGCATGCAAAAAATTGTGTTATGTTGCTATAAAAACAACTTCCATTACTATCTATTTATATAAAAGTTTGAAATGAAATATACCATAGAATTGAGAGTGAGCTCTGTGTCTTTGTAGCAATAAGTAATATTCATCAAGGGACATCTAAACTAATAAAAATAAAAGTTCCATTAATCTCATTAAGTATGTTTAATGATAATTTTTAATAAAATTTTACTTTTCATGTTTAATAGTTATTCTCTCAAAATATCTAAAATTTATATGAATTTTCATTGACTCCTATTAATTGTAATGATAGCTCAAACCAAAAGATTTTTTAACAGAGTTATGACTACAGGAAATTTTGTAAATATCAAATTTACATTTATATACATAGTCTTGTGGCAGAAAAGTACAAGAGAGGAACCATACAGACAGTCTAGCATAAAATAAATTTCATTAGTATAAAATTTTATGGAGAATTGGAATGGAAAACGAGGTCAAAGAGAAAAAGGAAAATGTAAAACTTAATCATTAAAGAAAGTTTGTCCTTATAGTATTTATTTATTATTATTATTATTATTATTATTAATTTCAGGTGTACAAAACAACATAATGATTAGACATTTGCACCCCTCACAAAGTAATAACCCCAACAAGTCTACCACCCATCTGATACCATATATAGCTATCGCAATACTATTGGCTATATTCCCTATGCTGCACTTTACATCCTGTGACTATATATATATATATATATTTTTTAATTATAGTTGACATTTAATATTGTTTTATATTAATTTCACATGTATAATACAGTGATTAGTCATTAATTTATGAAGTGATCCTCCCAGTAAGTCTGATACCATACAGTTTTTATAACATTATTGACTATATTTCCTACTGTATTTCACATCCCTGTGACAATTTTGTGACTATCAATTTGTACTTCCTAATCCCTTCACCTTTCTCACCCATCCCTTCAACACCCCCCCACCATGTGGCAAACATCAGTTTGTTCTCTGTATCTATGAGTCTATTTCTGTTTTCTCGTGAGATCATAGGTATTTGTCTTTCTCAGTCTGGCTTATTTCACTTAGCATAATATTCTCTAGGTCCATCCATGGTTTTGCAAATGATCAGATTCTTTGTTACAACAGAGTAATACTCCATTGTATAAAAGTACCACAGTTTCTTTATCCAGTAGTCTATCAATGGGCATTTCGGTTGTTTCCATATCTTGGCTGTTGTGAATAGTGCTGCAGTAAACATAGGGATGCATATATTTTTTCAAATTAGTGTTTTGAATTTCTTAGGATAAATACCCAGAACTAGAATTGCTGGGTCATAAGGTAGTTCTATTTTTAATTCTTTGGGGAACCTCCATATTGTTTTCCATAGTGGCCACCAGTTTGCAACAGTGTGTGCAAGGGTTCCCTTTTCTCTACATCCACACCAACACTGGTTGTTTGTTGATTTATTGATGATAGCCATTCTGACAGGAGTGAGGTGATATCTCACTGTGGTTTTTATTTGCATTTCTCTGATGATTAGTGACATTGAGCATCTTTTCATATGTCTTTTGGCCATCTATATGTCCTCTTTAGAGAAATGTCTACTCATGTCCTCTGCCCATTTATTAATTGGATTGTTTGTTTTTTGGTGTTGAGTTGTGTGAGTTTTTAATAAATTTTGGATCTTAACCCCTTATCAAATGTATCATTGGCAAATACCTAATCCCATTCAGTAGGATGTCTTTTTGTTTTGTTGATTGTTTCCTTTGCTGTGAAAAAACTTTTTAGTTTGATGTAGTCCCATTTGTTTATTTTTTTCTTTTGTTTGTCTTGCCCAAGGAGATATATCAGGAAAAACATTACTAAGTGTAATGGCTGAGAGTTTACTTCCTATATTTTCTTCTGGGAGTTTTATGGTTTCTAGTCTTAAATTTAAGTCTTTAATCCATTTTGAGTGTATGCTTCTATATGGCATAAGAAGGTGGTCTAGTTTCATTTTTTTCATATATCTGTCCAGTTTTCCCAGCACCATTTATTTAACCCACTGTATATTCTTGCTTCCCTTGTCATGGATTAAATGACTGTATAGGCATGAATTGATTTCTGGGCTCTCTATTTTCTTCCATTGATCTATCATGTTTCCCTGAAAATAAGACCTAGCTGGGCCATCAGCTCTAATGTATTTTTTGGAGCAAAAATTAATATAAGACCTGGTCTTATTTTAATACAATATAAGACCCGGTCATAATATCATATGCCACATCGTATCATATCATATCATATCATATATCATATCATATAAAATATAGTATAATTATACCTGGTCTTATATTAATTTTTGCTCCAAAAGATGCATTAGAGCCAGTGACACAACTAGGTCTTATTTTTGGGGAAACACAGTATGTGTCTGTTTTTATTCCAGTACCATGCTGTTTTGATTATTATAGCCTTATAGTATGATTTGATGTCAGGTAGTGTGATACCTCCAGCTTTGTTCTTCTTTCTCAGGATTGCTGTGGCCATTTGGGCTCTTTTGTGATTCCATATAAATTTTTGAATTATTTGATCTAATTCTGTGAAAAATGTTATCAGTATTTTGATAGGGATAGTATTGAATCTATAGGTTGCTATGGGTAGTATGGACATTTTAACTATATTAATTCTTCCTATCTATGAGCATGGTATATATTTCCATTTATTTGTGTCTTCTTTAATTATTTTCTTCAGTGTCTTATAATTTTCTGAATACAAGTGTTTTACTTTCTTGGTTAAATTTATTCATAAGTATTTTATTTTTTCGATGCAATTGTAACTGGGATTGTGTTCTTAATTTCTCTTTCATATGTCCTTATAGTTTTTAAATAGAAAATAATGGATATCAAGTCACCATGGTATTTATATTTTATTAGATTCTTGCTTGTTTTTAAAAAAGTAATGCATTGTTTTTTAAAAACAATTTTTAAAAAGTACCTAAAAAATTACATTTGTTGCAACTCTTTAAACTTATGTTGTAAAAAAAATTAGACATCAAGTTATAATCATAGTTACATGAACTCTTTTAGGAGATATACAAGCAAAATGATGTAAAGACTGCTGGAAAAGGTTAGACAGATTAGGCAATGGCTGAGTAAATTACATAGTGGCAATGGACATGGAGAAAGTAGATAGCTTTAGAATATCTTTTGGAAATAGAACTAAAAAGCTTGGCGAATTGCATGTATGGGTAAGGATGGAAGAGAAAATAAAGATGATTCTCTGATTTCTGGCTGGACAACTAAGAGGATGATGGTTCCATTTTCTGAGATGAGAAAGCCTAAAGAAAAGCTTGTTTGAGGATAAGAACCAAGAAACTGTGCTAAAGAAATGTTAGCTATATTATCATTAGTAGTAGAATTCTTACCACATCAGATTTATATTCTCAGTTCAATTCTCTCTTCTGAGATCCAGACTAATTCTACTTATATCTTTACTCCAGTTGATATCTCAACCTGAAGCCGTTGAAATCCAGAACTCTTGATTCCTAGCCTCAAACCATTTTTTTCCTCAGGCTTTTTCATCTCATCAGAGAAAACACTCTTATCCTACAAAGCTGAAGTTAAGCATGGTGAGTGTTAGGAGAATCAAGTCCAAGAAAGGAAGAAGTGATAGGTTAGCTACAGAGATTCTATAGCCTGGTTCTCTAGTTCAGAAGACCACTCCAGAACTTCAGCGAGGCTATCACATAATGGCCGTGAAAGTGGGTCCTGCAGTTAGAAGCCTTGGTTAGAGTTACAGTTTCATTACTTAAATAAATTGTGATCTCAAGCAAGTTACTTCTATATCAGTTCCCTGAACTGTCAGAGAAAGATATTTCTTATATCTGCCACATCAAAGAGAGGTTATGTGTATAAAGCACTTAGAGTGTGCATGTAGTTAGCGCTCATTAAACATTAGTTACTACTGACACGCTTGTTCTTAGTACAACTGCTCTTCATAGCTCCAGGGGAAGGGACTGTTTGGAACAGTCTGAGACCCCAGAGACACTTAGTGTCTATAGAGCCTACCTGATTGATTTGGTACCAGTGATGACAAGTTTTAATCCTTATAACTTGAGGCAATCCTTGTCCTCTCTCCTTGCCCAGGCTAGAATCTGTAGTATCTGCATCATTCGAGAATGCTACAGCAGCTAATGGGTTGGTTAGCTGGGCATTGTTCTTGTTACTGAGTTTTTCATCTCTGAGAGTCTGTCTCGAGTCATTGTAGAATCTTAGTCTGTCCATTATTTTCCAATTCACTTTTACGTTTTTCTCATAAAAATCGTTTGGATATCTTTAGTAAATAGCTAGAAATTGTGCTGTGAAATCCAATCCTAATGCTCTTTTTGTTTTATGAAGTCATGTATTGTGTGTTTCCTTTAGGAAGGAAAGTAGGGAAGAAAGAAGAGAGGGAAGAAAAAAAGACTTTTTAAGCATTAGTTAAAACAAAATAGGATTTTATAACATGCTTAGACTGTATTCCTAGAAGTAAAAAGACAGAAAATTTAGGATAAAAAATTTTAAGGGTTGATCCTTATAATCTTAATTTGGAATTGGAGGTATCTGAGTATTCATGACTTTTCTTTGTTAAACACACAGGTGTATACACACACACACACACACACACACTTCCTGGATAGTGAAAATTCTTAGACATCAGTGGTTATTTCAGTAGTAGGGCACACACCTGTTGCCCAGGTGTGGTCTCTAAACACCATTCCCTATTAAAAGGGTTTGAATTCCAAACAGAAATTACTGTTTTCCTTTTGACATAAAGTGAATTCCATGAATATACATTTTGCTTTGCAAGTGCTTATTTGTTACTAAAGCCTCTGTTATCTTTATAGCAGCACTGGCCAATAAAACTTTACAACAATAGAAATGTTTTATTTGTCTTCTATCCGGTATCATAGCGCCTAGTGACATGTTTCTATGGAGTACTTAAAATATGGCTAGAGCGCCTGAGGGACTGAGTTTTTACACTTATTTAATTTTAATTAAATTTTTATGTGCACATCTGGCTGCTGTATTGAACTCTATACTGTGTTGGATGGCTGGATACCTACATACATACATATGAGTACATACTTGGCAGCTACTATTTAGTTTTTCCTTCTAAGCCTGACAGAGTTGCTGTACTGAAATGTACAAGTACAAGCACTTTTCTGATGTAGTTGGTCCTTTTTTTCATTTTTGTTTTTAGAAAAATATCTGTGATCTAAAGACATGTTTGTCAAAAGTAATTTTACCTCTAAGAAATAATGGTGACAGACTAGGTTAGTAAAAGACTTTGGTCACTTTCAAGAGATGTCATAATTGTGTGTGTGTGTTACCTGTTCATACAATACTAGACACTTAAATTTATAGTGTGAGCGATGGAATTAGTGTAGGAAGAAGGTGTAGAATAGTTGTGGAAGTGAGAAAGAGACATTTGTCTATCATGAGAACATGCAACCCAGCATTACTGAGTTTAATCACTTCAGAGAGATAATTTATTCCATTACTCCATTATTCGCTCAATAAGCAGTTAATGCTTATTGAGAACCTACTTTGTGCTAGAAGCTGGGAATACTTAAGTGAACCAAGCAAATGTCCCTTTCCTTATGGCATTTATATGTTAGGTAGGGAAATTAATCATTACAGATAGAAACATACTCTTTACAATTGTGACACATGCAAATAATAAAGTATAGTATTTTATAAAAGAGTATAACAAGGGGCCCTTATTTAGAACGAATGGGCAGGGAAGACATCACTAAGACATTGATGTTTAAACTGAGACATGGAAAGTAAATAGGAATTAGATTAAGACTAGCAAAAGGTTTTATTAGGGGAACCACATGTGTGAACACCCTAATACTGGGAAGATCGTGGTATAATCAGGGAACCAAAAGCAAACCAGAGTTAGTGGAGAACACTGAGTAGAACTGAGCTGGTGGCTAAGTGGGTAGGTAAGGGAGTGAGTGAGTAAATAAATAAATGAGTGAAAGAGCAGATGGTTTGACATGGAGCTGGAGAGGTAGGCAGAAACCTGATTCTGTAGGATGGTCATGTTGATGATTTTAGATTTTGTCATAATCATAATGGTTATCCTTTAAATCATTTTAAGTTGAAGAATGATTAAAATCCATTTTATGTTTTGGCAAGATTATTCTGGCAGTCATATGAAGAACATAGGGAGAGCAAGGGTAGAGAAGGGATTGATTACCTCTTAGGAAGATACTGCACAAAACGGGCACAGTAGGGTGTTGGCAGTGAAGACGAGAGATCTTTTTGGAGACAGGTTGCCAGGAGTTGCTGATGGATTGGGTGTGGAAGGTGAGCAAGGGGATGTGGCAAAGCTGATGCCACCGTTTTCTGCTGTGACGATCTAAGTGGATGGTGGTAGTGTTTCCTGAACTGTGGGGAGCCTGGAGGAGGAAGAGTTAAGGTGGGGAGTCAGCTCTATGTGTGTTCAATTTGAAATGTCTATGCCCTCTTTCTCAGGAAGACGTCAGATAGGTAGTTGGATCTATGGATTTGGCTCAGAAGAATGCTCTGAGCTGAAAATATAAACTTGGGGAGGGAACGTATGGTTGGCTTTAACGTCGTGTTAGCCATTAACAGGATACAGCCTTCTTCCATTTAATCTGAAGTGCACATCAATTGAGAAGGTACCTGTTTACTCTCTACATTTCTGGGAACTAAGCTTTCAATGGGTCTGTAAATATGGGACTGGCTTATCACTAGAAAACGTGACACCCAGGAAGTATGTAGTATCTTACTCTTAATACAGTTACAAGGCTTGAGCTACTGACATTTTCCCTATCAATTACCAGTTAACTACCAGTCACCATGATAAGTACTTTCTTAATAGTAGTAATTAAACAATAAATTCTTAGATATATTTACTGTTCTCTGGACATAAAAAGAGTGTAAGTGTTCATGGGTCCTTTTCAGAAGAATGAGGAAAGGTTTGCATTTATTAAACTACATGTTCCCTCTGTTCGATGCAGTGTCTTCATCTTCACCTTATTCTCTTGTCTGGATAAATCCTCCTTCTCCTTCCATAAGCCTCTGACCTTCCAAGGCCAAGTTGTATGTCTCTCCATGGTTTTTATCAGCACCCTGTGCTACCGTGTTTCCCCGAAAATAAGACCTAGCCGGACCATCAGCTCTAATGCATCTTTTGGAGCAAACATTTAATATAAGACCTGGTGTTATGTTATGTTATGTTATGTTTGTTATGTTATGTTATGTTTGTTATGTTATGTTATGTTATGTTATACCCAGGCTTATATTATAGTAAAATAAGACCAGGTCTTACATTAATGTTTGCTCCAAAAGACGCATTAGAGCTGATGGTCCGGCTAGGTCTCATTTTCAGGGAAACACGGTGTTTGTTTTACAATGCTGTGTTATTACTTATCTGTTGTCTGTTACTTTGCCTGTCTGTCTCCTCAAATAGAATGTAAGCTCCTTGAGGACAGGGGCTGTGTCTTGTTTACTGTTATATCCTTAACACCTACCATGATGTCTGGCACATAGTGGCATTCAGTGAATCACACTGAGGTGTCACTGCTCATGTCCCTTCAGGGGGCAGACTGCCATTTCGTACCATTCTTGCCTTTTACCATTTCATATTTGTAGCTCCTTTCTCTCACCATGAGAAGCCTGGTTCCCAACAAGATCAATATGTTTACTCTTGCTCAGTTCACAATAAACATAAACTTGCTTCAGAATTACCACATCAATACCACTTTTAGCAATAAACCTACTATCCTATTAAGTCAAACTTAAGTTTTGTTTCCAATTCTGTTAGTCCTTTTATCTTCAGACTGAGGGTAGTGAAAGTACTGTAGCTAAAATTTACTTGGATTCTTTCCCATTTTTCTTTAATATGGTTGTTACTCATTTGACATACAGTTATTTGTTTCCGTTTATTTCCAACTTTGAAGTAAAAAAAAATCCTTGTTGATTTATTTAACCTTTGGCACTTTAATTATAATGTGTCCTGGTGTGGGCCTGTTTGAGTTCATCTTGTTTAGGACTTGCTGTGCTTCCTGACCTGGATGTCTGTTTCCTTCACCAGGTTGGTGAAGTTTTCAGCCATTATTTCTTTTACTAGATTTTCCCTTTCTCCCTCTCTTTTTCTTCTGGAACCCCCATGATTTGAATGTTGGTAGGCTTGATGTTGTCCCTAAGATCCTTTAAACTATCCTCGTTTTTTAAATTCTTTTTCTTTTCTGTTCTGTTTGGGTGATTTCCACTCCTTGTCTTCCAGCTCACTGACTCCTTCTTCTGCATCAGCTCGTCTGCTGTGATTCCCTCTAGTGTATTTTTCATTTCAGTTATTATAATCTTCACTTCTGACTGGTTCTTTTTTATGGTTTCTGTGTCTATGTTGAAGTTCTCATTGAGTTCATCTCTTCTCCAGAGTTCATTGAGCATCCTTAGAACAGTGTTTTGAACTCTGATAGATTGCTTGTCTATTTCATTTAATTATTTTTCTGGGTTTTTCTCCTGGTGTTTCATTTGGAACGTATTTCTCTGTCTCCTCCTTTTGGGTGCCTCTCTGTGTTTGTTTCTATGAATTAGGTGAAATAGCAATCTTTCCCGGTCGTGAAGGAGTAACTGTGTAGGCTAGGTATCTTTGGTGGGCCAACTGGAGCTGGAGCGTGTGTGGGCTGCAGAGTGTATGGGGATGTGCAAGCCTCACTGAGGCCTGGAGCTTCACTGGCAGGGGCAGGGCGAGGGCAGTCCCCGGGGGCAGGCTGGACCAGGTCTGCCTCAGCAGGCCAGCTGGAGCTGGAGCTGGAACGGGTGTAGCCTGCAGGGAATCCAGGGGGTAAGCTGAAGCGGGCACAGTCTCCAGCAAGGCCTAGGGAAAGCCACACCTGGGTAGTGGAAGCTGTGGTAGGGTGGGCGTGAAGCTGAGAAGAGTTCTGGGGACAAGTCATGCTGGCTGGTAGCTGGGGCTGGAGTCGGCTGCAGGGAGACAGCCTGGAGCTGTGGATAGAGCAGATGAGGGAGTCCCAGGGACAAGCAGCAGAACTGCTGTGGGCTTGGGCACACTGGGACGGCCTTGGCCTTTGGGGAGGGCACCTGGATCAAGCTCCTGCCCTTGCGATGAGGTGGGAGTGGGGGGAGGGGAGGACCACAGTGGGCTCTCCAGTGCCGGAGAGAGTTCCCGCAGCTCCCCTCCTGCTTGACAGATGCTCTAGGGATAGGACATGGATTTCCCTCCTCAACAGCCTAGGTGTCCTTTAAACCACTGTTTTTTTCCGCTCTGCCCAGGGCAGGTGAGTCCTCTCAGGCCCTTCTGGGTCCCTCCTGGCTGAGGGCAGTGTGTTGGGTTGGGGTGCCCAAGGTGCCCTGTCTCTGGCTCTCCTACCCCGTTCTGTGTGGTCTTGCTTCTGTGTGTCATGCAGAGCTGTTCAGTCAGCCCTCACTTCTTCTCTTTAGTGCTTGATTGTAAAGCGTGGTAACCAGGACGGAAAAATGAAATGTGCAGATCACTGTTATCCTTGACCTGTTCTTCAGGGGGAATAAAGGACTTAAAACTGTCTCCTAGGATGAATTGACAATACTCTAGCCCCGATCTTGTTAATCTTTCAGCTAGTGAGAGCGTGCTAAAAGTCTATGTAGCACCAAAGTCTTCAACTCTGAAATAACTGTAAGACATGTTCATAAAAATATGTAAAATTTTAAAACATTCTATAGAATAGATATAAAGTGTGGTCAAATTAGTATGAAAATCTTTTTGATCCTACTTTATTTTCTTCCAGTACGACTAATAATTCTGATCATTATTGGTAGATTGGACACTAGGTTTTTCAAGATTTGTCTCTCCCTGACTTAAAAAATAGATCTATAATGTTGTTATGAGTGTTTCATTTTATATAATGATGTAATGGGCTACCTTTATAGAATTTTTTTTAAAGTATCTCAAATCCTTTTCTTTACTTATCCTTGAAGTCTTAAACTGGTTTCTGTGTCAATAGTGATGGGGATTTTTGAGGTGAATCGCTAAGCACTCTAAAAGCCTTACAAATACAAACATGTTTCTCAGAACTGTATAGAATCATTCAGTCTTATAAAAAAAAAGTCCAGTTGTAAGTTAGCAATATAAACTGTGCTGTTAAAGTAGTTTACTGATTTCTGCAGAAGTCATCTTTTTTCGTCAATGCAAAGATTAAAGCTACTGTTGTTCAAAGGTATTTCATTTTAAAAAGTAAGATGTTATTATGTAACATTTTGTTGATAAACATAATGGAAAGTACATTTTTAATGTTCCAGGGATCCGAGGAGATGTGACAGTTACATTCTCAATCATTTTCTATTTGCCATTGTGTGATCATTTCAGTATTTAAATCAAGCTCTGTCAAGAGGAACCTAGTACGTTTCATTATAGACTCTTGCTATAATGTCAGTGAGTTTGAATCTCCTTTGTTATGGTGACTGGTTATGAAATCAGTCACTTGACAGACCCTGAAGTGAGACTGCTGGAAATACGTCATGTCTGCCTTCATGGTGACAGCTGGCTACAAAACAAACCCCACCAGAGCCATTCTGCAATTGACAAGGGACTTCAAAGGCCAACAGGGCTGCCACTTCAAAGCGAATTCTGCCATCTCTGGCTTGTTGAAAGAAGTTAAATGGCTGTACCCTGCCATCGCAGAAATCTCCATGTTTAGACTTCTCCTTCTTTTGATCTGAGAAAGATGTATGAAATAGGCTTTAAGCTAAAGGAATGATATAGTCAGTAGTAATGGCAACCCAATATTATTCTGCATTTCCATCCACTTATTAATGGAAATTACTCAAATATGGTCAAATCACAGCAAGTCTAAAAACTCAAATGTCTTAGAGAATAAATGTTCAAAAGAAGAGTTGAAACTCTGTATTAGCGTTGTAGTAACCATCTTCAAAATGTGGAATACGTCAGATGGTGGATAAAATGAAACTATCTATGTTTTTAAAACTCTCCTTCAATTTCTCCTTGTAATTTTTACCCCCTTTAGTATAATCAGATTCTGAGTGCTGACAATAAGAATGGGAGACAACTGAAATCTGTAATCTCAAGGCTGATTTACATTGTTGAAACTGACATTTCTCTATTTCTAGTAACTCTGTAGTTAAAATTTTAAACTACCTTGTATTATTTAAAATCTTGTTTCATTCAATTATGCTGGATACAATTGTGAAATAATTATCTTTGTAGTAGACAAACAAAAATAAGATGTTAGGGTTTTAATAAAAGATCAAAATACTAACAAGCATCTTCAAGAATAACAAGGAAAAGGCAGCAACGTGAATTCTTTTCGAAGACTGATAGCCCTAAAAGATCTCTTTGGAGCATCTTTGGTATACTTCAAAAAGAAAACAGAAAACTTTATAAAAATATGGCAGTAAAAATACGGAGATTTTATATGTTATATGAAATGAGAGTGAGGATTAGCTGGAACTTAAAATTACTATAACTCAATGGCATGCCCTTTTCTGAATTACATGTTTTCTTTGTCATTCTGTATATTATAGAAGAATAAGGCTAAGAATCCTTTGATTCTTTTGCTCTGATTTTCTATTTTCTTATTTCTTAAAAATCTTTCCTTACATAAAATAAAGTTGACTTGGCAGAAGCTTTTAGCCACTATAACTTCCTCTATTATTTTGCCAGATGGGGTCAGTAGACAACAACTAAAGGAATTCTGAAAGAAAACTGAAGCCCCCCAGGAAATAACCTCATGCGATTGTATAACCACAAAAATCTGTATTTACATGAGTAATTCGTAACAGTAGTTCTTAAAACAATGCATTTGTGTTTGTCCTTTTTGTTATAGTTTCTTTCTCTTGAAAATTTTTTTTGCTAAAACAGTTCATGATTATATTGTCCCAGAAATTTAGGAAATAATCTATGTCTCTGAATTTTGGCTTCATATTTTCTTTTTATTCAACAAAGGGATCACATCTATGTTTTCAAAAGTTATAATCAAATGAAAAAATTAACTGCAGTGGAAAAGAAATAAAGCCTTGGCACTAAAATTGAACCACAGAGATGAGTGCCAGAGTCTGTAGATACTGGTTTTCAAAGTAGACATGTTTATATACTTCTGTCTAAACTGAGTAACCACTACTTCCCTGGGAAGCACTCTTGGACTCTATGTGGCAGCTCTCTAACAGATGATACTTAGTTTGCTTGTAATGAGTTCTTGGGGTGTTTGGCCCTTATTCTGTTATCTCCTACTGAGAAGTTTGATAAACCAAGTTATTGACGATAGAGGCAGTCATCCAAGATATGGCTGAAGGTGAAGTCATGAGAACCAGATGGATTCCCACTGATTTTTATACGCAGTTTATGTTCTCCTTGACTGCACCTTCCTGGATGTTTTCAATGAAACATATTTTCCTAGAGAAATATGCACAGCAGGATTTACTCTGCACAACAGATAGTTTTTGTGTGTGGCATGTCTTAAGCTCTGTTTTGGCACTCACTTGTCCCTTCCTCTTATCTCCACAGTCTTTAATGAATAAAGAGGCAATAAGGGTTAGTGTAAAGTGCATTCAACCAGAAGTTAAGTGATGTGGATTCTATTTTCTCTTCTGTTTACTAGTGTGATTTAGGGTTTAAGTCCTGTGTTCTTTCTAAGCCTGTATAGCCTCATCTGTGTGAAGTAAATTATCATCCCCAAGTATTTTGGTGGCCTATAAAGGCAGTGTACAAATGTTAAGCCATATTATTATGGCCATAGGAATCATGCGCGTGCACGCGCGTGTGTGTGTACAGACACACACACTCACATGATGCTTATGAGTTCTGTCTTGGTATCCTTGGGTTGCAGACATTTAATTCCACCGTTTTACTTTTCTTCTTTGGCTAATAGTAAACTTTTGATGAGTTCAGATAACTTTCATTTGCCAGTATTCTGTTTGTAACCATTTTCCAGGGGTTATATTGAAATAATATTTTTCTCTACAAAAGCATATCTCTAATTAATGAATTCTGTTTACTTCTAGGTGACTGTTTGATTTATTTTTCATCAATGCAAATGAGGATAAAATTTTCAGTTAAAATGCCAGTAAACTTTTATTTTAATTGTTGAAAAGTTAAGGAAACAGTATGAAGTGTTTTATTCAAATTCTGCATATGATCTTCGAAAAAGGGCTCAAGATGTAAATGTTCTGTTTGCTGTCCATGAGTTTATGCTATTGGAGGGTATTGCTGTTTTCTGTAATAAAATGGAATTGATGTTTACTTCATGTGAAATGACCAAATAATTTCAACTAAGAAGGAAATTTCTCTCAAGACCTGGACAGCTCCTATAGCCATCCTAGCATGTACTTTGTCCTGTTAGCATGACTTCGCACCAATGCAGAAACAAATTTCTTTTCAGAAAAGAACTTACCAGAACTTGAGTTCATGTACAGTCTTGTCCTTCCATCTCTATTTGTATTTCTTTTCCTGAATTACTCATTTGTCACAAACCCTAAAGAAATATAAAGAGGTCTCAGACCCAGATGCAGAAGAGTGTAAAATGACGGTTGCCACATCATCGCTACTGCTGCTGAGAAAGAAAATGGGATATTATTTAGATTAGTTCTGTCCTTTCTTCCAGGAGTTAGAGAGGAACCATGGAGAGTTTATGTGGACCCAGGAAATAATTAATTTCTGTGTTACTTGATTCTGGTACAGCCTATTTGTTGCTGAAATAAGCAAATTATAGGAGACATTGATCAAATAACAATCTTCTGAAAAAAAATTGTTTTTAGTGCTTTAATTCAGATTTTTAGTTGTGATGCTATTTTACAAAAAAAAAACTTAAATAGAATTTACAGTGAGCTAAACATTAGCCCTTCTTACAGCCTCTTTCCAGCATCAATGACACGCGATGATGAGAGTCAGAGCAGCAAGGGACACTCGCTTTGCTTTCAAAGTGTAAACACACATTTTATTGATGTCTGATTGTTCAGGCTCCACCTAGGAATGATGAATGCTTATTACAGGATTTATCTACCCATGCTCTCTCAGTTGATTTAAAAAGAAAAGGAAAATTGAGATGGCTTGAAAAAGAAGCATTTCTTTCAAATTGTCGTGTTTCCACTCTTTTAAAATTTTTCTTCAGTTGAAGATTTGTTACCACAGCGTAATATTACTGGAAACTTAAAGGCAGTTGCCAGTGAAGGAATACAGCCAATCGCTGTGAATTTACCTCAGCTGCAAGTCAGTCTTCACTGCGTGGATACTTAACAAACCTCATGCTTTTATAGAACTACCCGGCATTGTTCAGTGTCCTGTGGGAACATCAGCCATATTTTGATGGTAAAAACATTTTGTAAATTCCTCACCCATGGAGCAGTCTACTTATTTAAAGTGTCATTTGTGGATTGTATTCATTCTCACAAACCTTTGGCAATGTTGACTTATTGCAGAAATGCAATAATATGTAAAAGTCATGAAATCTAGTGATTCCCAAAGTTGAATTGTGGAAATACAGTGTAGTGTTTTCTTCTTCAGTGCTGTATCTGTGACTCCTACTCATATTTGGGTCCTTCATAAAATCAGGACCAAGAGATAGCAATAGTACCTGAAATTCCTAAGTTTAATATACTGCTGAATGCAGAGGTATCTCAGGAATCACTCAGAATACTTTATTTTCAATACATGGAATAGAAAATTATCAGTACTATTATATAAGTCATATGCATTTAAATGGGGACTAAAAGAAAAATTTTAAATTCTTATTTTGGTAGCAACTGATTCATTTTGAAGTTATGGTACAGTGGCATCACTGCCACCCTCTTCAGAGAACCTACTGGAATTAATTTTACTGTGCCTCTTATCCTGGATTTCATCAGACGTACAAAAAATAAGCCCCCTGTCATCTGTGCTCTGCTGCACTTTCGTTCTGTATTACTCAGTATTCTTGCCTTCACCCAGCTCTCCACTTCTTCTTATCCCTTTTATATCTATCTCCCTACTACGTCACCAGACTTCACAAATCTTCATTCATTCATTAATAAATAGTCATTGAGTGTCTGCTTTGTGCCAGGCCCTAGCGTATACATTCTTAATTTCCTTCTTAAACCATCTTTCCTTGCCTGAAGTATTTCTCTGCCCAGGAAACTCCCAACAACCCTTTCTAATGACAAGTGAGTGTTTATTATGAGCCTTAGAGTTTGAGGTAGGACTCTCATCATTGTTTCCTGTTACACATTTAGGCTATTTGCTATTCCATCACATTCTTATTAGAAACCTTGCTTCTTCAAAGCTCATGTCATTCAGCTGTAGCATTGAAGCTTTTCATTGACTTTTGTTATCTTACTAACTTCAGAATCTACGTTAATAACCCGTTCGTTACTTTGTCCTCTCAGTTTCTTGACCAATGGTGGTTGCCTCCATTGACTCTTTATTCCAGATCCGGTATTCTAGACTTTGGTAATCTAGCACTGCCTCCAGCGTCACTCATTAAGCACCTTCCTCTCTAATCACAATTTCCTATCATTTTGGCTTTCTGTTCAAGTATTCCCACTACAATTATATTTCCACATTATTTGAACTTGTCTCTTTTCTTGTATCCTAATCCATTAGCACTGTCTTTGCTTATGTCTTTATTCAGCTTAGATTCCTTGGTCCATCATTTTACTAATTCTGATTTTAACATTCTCAATCTTCTTGCTCCTCTGTTTAGTCAGATCTCTTTGGTACCTTCCTGTTGTGGTGGTGATAAAAGCCAAAGTCCCTCCCACGGCCTGCAAGATCCTTCTCCATCTGACCCCTTCCTCCCTCTCCTGCCATATTTGCACCCTTCATCCCCTTATTCTCAGGGCTTGCGATACTTTGATCTTTTTTAATCTTCTCCTGTAGCTATGTGCTTTCCCACTTCAGGGCTATTGTACATGCTGGACTCGGAAGCTGGAATCCCCTTTTCCTCCCATTGGCTCCTGGACTTTCTTGGAGAAGCTTTCTCTAGGCCCCGAAAACATACACCACAGCTTCATGCTACTTATTCTATGGCATCCTGTAGCTTCTTGCATAACACTATCCAAAATTTATAATTACGTACTTAGGAATTTCATTGATTAATCGCTATATCTTTCTGTGGACTCTTAAGCTCAAAAGTGCTAGGGAAACATGTCTGTTTTGTTTTCTGTTATGCTTTCAATGCATCACACATGACTTCATACATGGTAGGAAATAAATATTTTGGAGGGGTAGGAGAGAAGGGAGAGAAAGGAAGGATAGAAAGATGCAAAAGTGGGCATGGAACACTCCCCAGAGTGACTCTTTAGATACAGTTGTGGAAAACTGTTTTAGGACGTTTTGAACACTGATAACATTGTAGCAAGTGGCATTAACTGGTAGATATTAGGTTGGTGCAAAAGTAATGCGGTTTAAAAGGTTAAAAATAATTGCAAAAACCGCAATTACTTTTGCACCAACCTAATACTATGGCGTCTGACTGCCTAGGTTGGAATCCTAGCTCAGCTTCCTTCAATGCGGCACGTAAACTCTAAAGCTGTTTCCTTTTCTGTAAAAATGAGGGTGATAATAATGCCTAGTACCTTATAGCATCATTGTGAGGATTTAGAGTACTTCAAAGTATTCCTGTAATATAAGTTGCTACTAGTATTATTATTGCAATAGCTATAGCTGTTCCATATTCATAAAGTACTATACTATTGGTATATATCTTATCAAAGAATTACCATGCATTAGCCAAAAGAACATATTGGGAAAAAGATTTCTAGTGTAAACGCTACGTAAAGCTCTGTTAGGAATTCTGTAAATGTAGGTGCTCATTGGTAGTGATTGTTAGATACCTTAAGGAGTTTGTGGGGGGGGGGGCGGGGGGTAGAGAGAGAGAGAGAGAAAACATTCTCACCAATACTTCAGAAATGCTTCTCAACTCAAGAGCTTCATAACCTTTTTTTAAATCGTAATTGTAAAACAGAGTAGGTCTTAATCTACAATTTCTTGAAATCAAGAAACTAGTGGACTTCTCAAATGAAAATCTGACTTACATGATGAATTCTTAACCTCTGGATAATTTTCTTTTTGTCCCGCTGTCTTTTTTTCCCAATTGTTTTTTCCCTCCCCGGTAGAGACTTTTGCCTTTTACTTTCCCAAGAAACTATAACAAGATTTTCCATACGCATCTTGGAAACTACAAAAAGTATTTCTCTCTCAGTTGTGGAATAGAAGAAGGTGGGAAACTTGAAGAGGCAGTCTCTGCCAGCACCTGAAGCACCCAACTGCTGTGCTTTCTTAAGGAAAATGGGTCTGTGGTAAAGTCATAATTTGTTCCCTTCTTATTTTGAGTAAAAGTTTATTAGCTTGTGATTTAAGCAAACCATCTGGTCCTGCGGGTGCTGCACACTGTCAAACCCTGTGCGTTCTCCTTAATGCGTTACTGGAGGCAGTTAAGTTACATACTTGAATCCCAGCTCTGGCCTGGGTTTTTTACGTCTTAAAACATATGCTTTTGAAAATTGTACTATGACCTGGAGCGCATTTTTAAATTGTGGAGAATTGCTTCATTGTTTAGTGTGGTATATATCTCTTCTTTTCCTCTACTCAGCTTTCATTACTCAGTGATTGTACCCCAAACTATACAACTGCTGGTGGTAGGCATGTGATGAAATAGATATCCAAACAGAGATAGTGGAATGTGTTCTCCAGGATTGCAAAAACACAACAGGAAGTGTGAAGTATTTCAATTTGGCCTTGAAACTCTTTCCCTGTCTTGGAGCCAGAGCGCCAATCAGGTATTTAGTTGGAAATCCTCATTTATGGTACCATTCTTGCCTTAAATACATGCTTTCAAACCTTTTTGGATTATGTCTGATCTGAGGTAGAAATACCTTGAGGGCCTGGCACTCAAATGGATGGGGAAATTAAGCAATCTTTAAGAAAATTACATTTTACTAGCAGGCAAAATTCTGTAAGTGAAATACTGGAATGAAAAGTAAAACGTGACCATAAACATGGCAGACCAGACAAATGCTGGGAAAATAGCTTCAGAGGAATAACTGAAGGTGGTCAATAAAATATGCATTCATAAGTTGGCAAGAAAGTAAGACATTCTCATGTCGGGATGAATAGACAGGGAATTCAGAGATAAATACTTGATAAGCTGTTGAACTTGAACACCTCTTTTTGTGTATTGGCTGCCCAAAAGTAAAGGTCCGTGGCAGCCCAAGGTAGAGAATCTAATAGGCAACCAATCCTTCCCCTCTCCTCAAAGAAGTATTCACAGTACCCAAAATTGGTCCTTGGAAAACACTAAGAAAGTTGACTGGCATTTGGTGAGACTAAAAGAGAAAAAGAAAGAAGGCACGGTGAGTAATTTTTGGAATGATAAAGGGCTTATAGCTACAAGTCCTGCAGATAGTAAAAAGATACAAATGTCTTTGCCAGTACATTAGAAAATTTAGACTAAATGAATAAATGCCAAGAAAAAATGGAACTTAGCAAAACTAGCTAAGTATGAAAATGATAACTTGGAAAAAAAATGAGTCAATAATAAATTTTTTTCCCACAAACTTCAAGCCCAGGGAGTTATACTGATGATTTCTAATAAACATACGAGGAGCAAATAATTTCGGTCTTACAGAAACTGTTCCAGAAAATAAAAAAAAGGAGGGAACAAGTAATCACCAACATATTTTGTAAGGCCAGTATAACTTGATTTCAAAACCTGACAAAGTTAATACAGGAAAGGAGAAGTTTAGGCCTGTCTCAACCATAAACATAAATGTAAAATTCCTAAACAAAATATTGCCAATCAAGAATTAATGTATGTGAATAGAAAAATATGCTTGAAGAAGTTTAGTTTTCTCAAGAGTTTAAGATTGGTATTACTAGAAAACTAATTATTGTGGTCTAAAAGATGATAGGAAAAAGTCATGATCATCTCAAGAAATGCAGAACATTTATATTAATTTATAATTTAAAATATTCTTAACTAGCTAGCAATAGAAGGGAGTTTCCTTAATCTAATAAAGGACTTACTTTTGGAAAAAACTTTTAAGCATTCCTTTTAAGATCAGGAATAGAACAGAATGCATGGTGTCATTCTAGAAATAAATATAAAGATTGGAAGGAAAGAGAAGACTATCATTCAGCTATGACATGGTTGTCTACATAGTAAATAAAAAATGTGTACATAAAAGCATTTCAAAAGGCTGCTAGATACAGTATCAATATACAGAAATCAGTTGCATTTCTACAACTTGTATCAGAATTTTTTAAAAAGATACTATGTACTATAACATTTAAAAAGCATATAAAGTATCAAAGAATATATACCATCAGAATGTTTAAGATTTTTATGGGGAAAATTATAAAACTTTTTGAAAGATATTGAAATCCTAAATATATACCTCTTTCATGAACTGTTCTAGAACAGAGTTTGGAACATGAGTAAACTCAAATGTTTTTTGTAGAAATTCAAGAATAGCTAAAGTGCTCTTGAAAACAGGAGACTGTTAGATATCAAGCCTTATAAAGCTATAATAATTAGGACAATGTGGTTTTGGTGCAGCAATAGGCAAACCAGCAGACCATAATAGAAAGCACAGAAATGTACTTGATGAATGTCAAAGGTGAAGATAGAATGGATTTTCAATAAATAGCATTGAGACTGGAAAATCCCAGTGGGGAAAATGAAATTGTATCACTATCTCACACCATACACAAAAATCAATTCTAGGTTGCTTGAAGACTAAATGTGAAATAAAATCCTTTAAAACTCTTGGAAAGCTTCTCAGTCAGGTATTGTATTACAAATAATCACAAAATAACAGTAGCCAATTGTGATGGTTAATTTTATGTGTCCACTTGACTGGGCCACACTGGTGCCCAGATATATCTGATCATACTGTTCTGTAGAATAGAGTCTGGTGTTTCTGTAAGGATGTTTCCAGATGAGATTAATGTTTTAAGGCAATAGACTTGAGTAAAGCAGACTGCCCTTCCTCACGTGGGGCGCTCTTGTCCTGTTCGGCGCAAGCCTTCCAGTCAGTTGAAGGCCTGAGTAGAACAAAAAGGATTCCTGTCTCCTGAGAAAGAGTAAATCCTGCCCGATGGTGTTCCAGTGGGGCCTCAGCTTTTGCCTGCCTCTGGGCTGCAACTGAGACATCGGCTCTTCCTGGGTCTGGAGCCGGCCAGCTTTTGCGCTGTGTTCCACCATCGGCTTTCTGGGGTCTCCAGCTTGCCTGCTCACTCTGCAGATCTCGGCACTTGTCAGCCATCATCATGTGAGCCAATTCCCTATTAAAAATATATTTTATGGTATGTATTATAGATCATATATATGTTATAGGTTAATTAATGTATTGTAGTTAATTATGTTAATCAATGTAACAGTACTGTATTTCATTTGTAAGGGAAACAATCAGCAGGATTTATATTGAACATAGTGTGTGTGTGTGTGTGTTTGCATATACATACACATGTACTTTATTCAATATATGTCCTGTTGCTTCTGTTCTCTGGAGCACCCTTATTGACACACAAATAATCATAAACATTTATTTCTCAGTCACGTAGACTGGAGGGTTAGCATGGTTGGCTGGGCTTTAGGTGCTGACTGGCCACGCTCCACATGGCTTAGTCTGGGACCCACCTGAGAGGCAGCAGCTACTCAGTTGTTTTCTTGGCGGTGGTGGAAATGCAACCTAATCACACATTGCAAGCCTCATCGTGTGTCTGGTCTGCTCAAAGCAAGTCACGTAGCGAAGCCAAAATGTAGGGTCAAAGAAGTGTACTCTGCTCATCAGGAGGCCATGGCAGGGACTTGGACATACTGTTACTGTAGAGAAATGAATAGTTGGGACCGCTAATTCAGTCTACGCCTGAAGGCAACGTAAAAGGGGGAAATGGCGTATGGTCTTGGATATGGGAAAGGATTTCCTAAACGATGTGAAACTCACAAATCCTAACATAGATACTTAATACAGTTGATTATATTAGTTTAACATATTTCTGATCAACAAAATACATCAGATTGAATGGAACACATAAGCCACAAACTGGGAAAAGAGATTCGCTACACCTACAATTGATGAAAGGTTGGTATTTAGAACGTGTTTAAACATTTCCGTGTTTAAAACTCCTCCCAGTCAACAAGAATAAGAAAAAGAAGCTCAAGGTGGGTGAGGTACAGAGGTTTCTCTCAGCGTTTCAAGGAAGAAGCAGCACAAATGGTCCCGAAGCAAATGAAACGTATTGAGCTTCACTGATTTTGTTGAAATGATAAAAATCTGGGAAAAGACTGAGAAATTTATAATGAAAAAATTAGGCTCTTGCCATCTAAACCCACTAAGCAATGCTATTACTGAAAGTGAGACACCGCTGTGTGTCTCTTTGGGTGATGTTATCTGAAGTACACAGCCTTACAGATGGAGTAGTATTGTCAAAAAGACAAAATATCAAACCTGAATCTACCAAAGTCTTTAGATACACCTTTCGTTTATAGGAAACACGAGAACAAGAGGAACAGCATAAATAGCACCATGAAAAAACTTTTTTAAAAAGTCAACTGAATCCAAATTGTGGGGTTTTTGTATACGACAAGTGACACATTTTTGTCAAGAAGTTAATAGCATAGGAAATTTAAAATGTGAAAGAACAGGGCAGTTTCCCAGACATCTTTCGTTCAAAAGAATATTCTTTTCTCACTGAATTACTTTGACTTTTCTCAAAAATCAGTTGACCATAAAAGTTAGTGTTGATTTCAGACTCTCAATTCGTTTCTATTGATCTCTTGATCGTCCTTATGTCAGTACCACCCTGAAGCTTCGTAGTAAGTTTAGAAGTCTAGAAGTATGAGTCCTCCGACTTATTTTTCTTTTTCAAGAATACTTTTGTTATTCTGGCTCCTTTTCATTTTCATATGAATTTTAGGATCAGCTTCTCAATTTCTTCTCCAAAAATAAATTTAAAAAGGCGCTAGAGTTTTTATAGGAATCACATTGAATCTGTAGCTCAATTTGGGGAGTATTCCATCTTAACAATATTAAAGTCTTTCAATCCATGAACTTGATGTCTTTCCATTTACATAAGTCTTTAATTTCTGCCAACAGTCTTCTGTAATTTCCAATCTATATGTCTTGCATTTCTTTTGTTAAACTTATACTTAGGTATTTTCTTCTTTTTAATGCTATTTTAAATGGAGTTATTTTCTTAATTTCCTTTTTGGATTGTTCATTGCTTATTATGGATGGATAAACAGTTGATTTTTGTGTGACGATCTTATATCCTGCAACCTTGTGTACTTGTTTATTATAATTTTTTTAGTGGATTTTTTAGGGTTTTTCTCTATAGAAGATCATGTCATCTTCAACTAGAGAAAGTTTTGTGTTCCTTTCCAATGTAGATGCCTTTTAATCTTTTGTGTGGCCTAATTTTCATGGGTGGCTGTTATCTCTAGTACAATATTAAATAGAAGTGATGAGAACGGACATCTTGGTCTGGTTCTTGGTCCTGATCTTAGAGGGAAACCATTCAGTCTTTCATCATTAAAGATTATGTTAGCTGTGGGGTTTTCATAGATGCCCTCTATCAGATTGAAGAAGTTCTTCTGTCTCTAGTTAGTTTTTACCATGAAAGTTTGTTGGAAATTGTCAAATGCTTTTCTGCATTTATTGAAATGATCATGTGGTTATTGTCCTAATGTTCTATTACTATGGTTTATTACATTGATTTTTATATGTTAAACTAACTTTGAATTGTGAGGGTAAGTTCCAGTTTTTATGTCTTGCTAAGTTTGGTTTTCTAGTATTTTTTGCATCCTTATCCTTAAAGGATATTCCTCTTTCTTTTTTTCTTTTTTATGATGTGTTTTTCTGGTTTTGTTATCATTGTCTCTGTGTCACGATCCCTATTTGCCATTATCCCTGTTTCTGCTTTCTGGCATAAGATATACAAAGTTCATCATCTTTTGTACATTTCTTGGTCCAAATCTGGAATCAGCCACTCATTTAGTGGGAAACCATAATCTGTATGCAATAGCACTCAGTACTGTTGGTTGTCATTGCTCTTATCTCCTGCGTGATTATGCTCATGGTTCTGGAATATACACATATATAGGTGTTTTAGTCTTTGTTCTGGAATATGCACATATGGTGGACCCTTTTTCATATGCATGAAAAAAACATAATGTTGGATGAAAGAAGAAAGAAGATTCCATTTATACAATGTTCATAAATTGATAAAACTAAGCAGTGATGTATTTCAGAATATATTCATCAGATACAAAAATAAAGAAATGCAAGGGAATAAGTAACACAAATTAAGAATGGTAATTACCTATCACAGGGTGACTTGGGGGATACATTTGGATAACTGACTTATAAAGGTGGTGAGTAAATAGATGTATGTTTTGCTCTTGGTTTTGGAATGTGTATATATTCCTCCTTTATGAAATTTAAAGTTGGTTATGTGCAATATAAAGTCGTGTTAAATTATTTTTCGTATAATTTGTAAGTACTCTTTAAATAATTTCTGATCTTTTGCCAAATAGGCCAAAAGTACCTTCCTGTCATGACTGTTGCAGTCCTTCTATTTATAGTGTGGGTCAGTTGGATATCCACATTCATAAAAATGAATTTTGATCATTACAGTGTATTCAAATATCAGTTGCCTATATATTGTAGATCTACATGTGGAACATGTAATCAATAAACGATTTAGAAGTAAAAATAGAAGAATATCTACATGATCTTGAGGTAGACAGAATTTTCTTTAGTGTACAAAAAGCTCTGAACATAAAGGGAAAAAGTAGTTAAACTCCATTAAAATTAAAAACTTCTATGTATCAAAAGTGCCTTCAGTAAATTTCACTGTCCTTACCAAGTGGAATACCATGCAGTTAGGAAAATTGCAGAAATATGATTATACCCAACAACATGGATGAATCTCACAGACATAGCAATGAGTGAAAAAAAACCTATACTTAAAATTATATACTGTGTAATTTCATTCGTATGAAGTTAAAACAAATAGGCAAAACTAACCTGGAGTGTAAGAATAATAGTTACTCTTTACCTGGAAAGGGCGTAGAAGGGAGGTTTGTGGGATTCCAGTAATGTTCTGTGTATTACTCTGTGTGCTGATTGCATAAGTGTATTCATTTTGAGAAAATTCTTCAAGTTGTACATTTATTATTTGTGTGTTTTTCTGTACTTATGTCGTATGTCAATAAAACTTTACCAAAAAGTTTAGATATTGAGTATGTATACAGTGGGCTTCCTTTTGTGTAGAAAAAAGAGGAATAGGCTATTTATCCATGCGTGCTTATGTACGAGTATGGACAAAATATCCCTCCAAGTTACATAAAAAACTAATACCGTGACTTGCCTGGGATAGTGAAAGACAGGATGGGAGGGAGATGTTTTGAGTTATGTTTAAAGTAAGTTCATAAAAGATGGACCCACCCCATACTTTATTAGAGCTTCTGTAAACGATGTCGCCCATTCCTGATGTTGTGTCATAAGAACTTACTTTGGAGTATCATTTCATTTCAGTTTGCGATAAGATTTTACATGAATTAAATTGATAAAATGGAATCATCTTTGTTGGCAGTTTTCCAAAGGGCAGACAGTGACACATGTTTCTGTGAAGATTGCAGATATGCGGATGCATATCCGAGGAGATCTGCCTAATAATAGATATTTTCACAGCCGCTGGGACTGTGAGGGTGCCGATGGCTGAGAACATTAAGTTGATCACTTCTGAAAAGATTCGCAAAGGAAAGTCATTCAGGTGCCCAAAACCATTAAAATGGATGTGTTTTCGCTGTTACCAATCAACATAGAGACGTTGGTTCAGTAGGAAACACTGACATCCAGGTGTCTGTTAACACCTGAGTTGTCACACTGCAGTGTTGACTCCAGGCTGCTCTCGGGTTTAGATTCACACAAATGGCTCTTCTGTAGGCGTCAGTGCATGGCAGACCCCATAGCTCTACCTACACTCACCTCTACCTCTGAAAACGTTTATTGCCACCAAAATTATTTCTGGGCAAGCAGCAACCTGACATAAACTCTTGTGGTTGGTGTAGTTGGATGGTTGATTTATCTGGTTGAGGTTAGTTTTGGAAAACAGGTATATTTTGCTTCTGAATTAAAATGAACATGTTTATTTAAATAATATGATTTGGGACCACCCAGAGTAAGTAGAAATGATTGTAAAGTACATTTCTTGCTCTTAGTTTCATGTGTTTCAGCATTTTGTCTTTTCTCTGTCTGGTTATGTATACAGAGGGTGCCAAAAAATGTATACACATTTTAAGAAAGGAAAAAACTTAAAATTGTAATACTCAATATATACTGATAACAAAAGATGAATACAAGTCACGTTTGACTTCTGCAGTTACAAGAGGTGCTCAAAGTGGTTACCATCAGCGTCCACTTGTATACCGGAGGTGCCAAAAAAATGTATACACATGACTTGCTTTCATCTTTTGTTATTGGTATACATTGAGTATTACAATTTTAATACACACTTTTTTTTCTTTCTTAAAATGTGTATACATTTTTTTGGCACTCTAGTGTGGGCATGCTCTCTCTCTCTCTCTCTCTCTCTCTCTATATATATATATATATATATATTTTTTTTTCTTCCTACCTTCCTTGAAAAAACTCTACCTACCTGCCTTTACAGCAAGAAATTATCTGATGAATTCTAGCTGTTTCTTTAAAAAGAAATTCTTTTTAATGGTGTAAACAGAAAAATGATTTATGTTTTTACTAAATCTGTTATTAGTCAAGTTTGTCTCTTATCTCCTAAAATCCTTCCATAAGTATTTATTATGATTTTGTTCTTTATATTTTTATCTGTGTTATATTGTTATTTCCATGGAAATTTCTGTACCTTTCCAAATAAATTCCTTAAAAGGGATTGTCTGTGGCAAAGGGTGACTTCTTAAACTCATCTGTCCTTGTGTTTATCAAAAAATAAATGAAGTTCTTTCTGACTTAAACTGAAAAGAATTACAGTGGAGGGATGATCAGAGATTTATTTCATTATCTGCTATATCTTCTTGATACATATGTCCTATCCAGAAAGATTACAGAATTTTGGGTGTGCGTGTGTGTGTGTGTGTGTGTGTGTGTATTCAATTTTATGGACCCAGGAGTTGTCCACTGTCCAGTCCTCCGACTTTAATTTATCAAGATGCTCACTTTTTCTCTTTTCCCTATTTATCACAGGTGGAGGAGTTACTGATGGCCATGGAGAAAGTAAAGCAGGAACTAGAGTCCATGAAAGCAAAGCTGTCCTCTACTCAGCAATCTCTGGCAGAAAAAGAAACTCATTTGACCAATCTTCGGGCAGAGAGAAGGAAACACTTAGAGGAAGTTCTGGAGATGAAGTAAGTGTTTTATCTTACTCTTCACACATGTGCGTGGTAGAAGCACTTTTCCTCAGCGCTTTTGTTTCCAGCCCTGTTTATACCCCGACACACTCAGCCTGCTCATTTTAATGCCCACTTGTATTTCTTACTCCCTAAAACAAATTTGGAACAAATCCTGGTCAAATAGAATTATTTTTGACTCCTCTTCTTTGAATTTTAAAGTTCTCTAGAGTGTAAGTATTTGTATCCAATTGCATCTCTGAAATTTCTGAAACCTTCTGGAAAGTTTAGGCAAATTGTTGAGCTTATTGAGAGAGAACTGTTGGTCCTGAGGTTATCTGATGGCTAGGCAATTTTTGTAAATATTTTTTATTATAAACATTTCCAAAGGTGCACAAAGGTAGAGACAATAATGTAATGAACCCCCATGTGCCTAGCCCCATATTGAACAAATAACATTTTGCCATACATGCCAGGCAATTTTTACAAAATTTTTACAAAATTATGGCTTCCTGACATAATAATCGGTGGTGAAGCATGTATACATCTGCTTGTACATAATAGATACTTCTTTTTCTTCTTTGTGACTTTGAAAAGTTCTGGTTTCCTTCTCTCCAGAATAAGTACATCTTTTTTGAAAGTCCAGTGTATCCTCTCCTTTACTGTTACCAACCTTACCGTTACCTAATCGTACTACTCACCTTTTACTGACACCAGCCATGTCCTGGAAACCCTCAGTTACCTTTACCTCAACAGTTATCTGTATCTTTTTGTTTCTCTTCTGCCTCAGAGGACATATTCTTTGTCCTTTATAAGGCTAGCTTCCTATCTCTGACAGATTTTAAGCACTCGTCCTTCCTCTGCAGTCTTTTTCTTTTCTTTTCTTTTTTTTATTGGGGAAGGGGAACAGGACTTTTATTGGGGAACAGTGTGTACTTCCAGGACTTTTTCCAAGTCAAGTTGTTGTCCTTTCAATCTTAGTTCTGGAGGGCACAGCTCAACTGCAGGTCCAGTTGCCATTGTTAGTTGCAGGGGGCACAGCCCACCATCCCTTGCGGGGAGTCGAACCGGCAACCTTGTGGTTGAGAGCCTGCGCTCCAACCAACTGAGCCTTCTAGGAGCTCAGCAGCAGCTCAGTTCAAGGTGTTGTGTTCAATCTTAGTTGCAGGGGGCGCTGCCCACCATCCCTTGAGGGACTCGAATCGGCAACCTTGTGGTTGAGAGGACGTGCTCCAACCAACTGAGCCATCCGGGAGCTCAGCAGCAGCTCAGCTCAAGATGCCGTGTTCAATCTTAGTTGCAGGGGGCGCTGCCCACCCTCCCTTGCGGAAGTCGAGGAGTCCAATCGGCAACCTTGTGGTTGAGAGCCCACTGGCCCATGTGGGAATCGAACTGGCAGCCTTCGGTTTTAGGAGCATGGAGCTCCAACCACCTGAACCACCGGGCCAGCCCATTCCTCTGTAGTCTTCCTCTACTAATTTTTTCTCAGTAATCCTTGATCCCTTTCTGTTAGTTACTTCTCTGCATAAATCTGCAGTCTCAGCCCAGCTAGCGCCTTCTGCTAATATTACCTCTTATTTTCTGCTACTTTGAGCTATCAGTAAATGTGACTACTAGCACTGTAGAGCCACAGAGGATCTTGCCATGATATCCTTGGTATGGACTTTCATGGGACATGACTATTGTGATGTCATGATAGCAACCCAGGAAATGAGGAAGCTCATGTTGAGTTGTTACCTGCTTATGCATTATTAGGCCACAGTGCAAGGTTAAGAGACTGTAACCTTTCAGAGAAGAATACAGATGATGTGTCCCTGGAAATGATGAATATTTGAAGCCGGAAATAGATTGATATGCTGGGGGATTAGGGAGAGGTTAGGGTTCTGAATAACATCATGAGAAAAACGTTTGCAAATATGTTTCTTAGGAGCAAGTTAGTGAAAGAGGTGTAAGACAAGTTTTTTGTCACTGGTGGTAAAATTCAAAGCTTGAAATTTTGGAGATGAAATAGCAGAGAAAACTCTTGGGTGTAATAAAGAGTAAAATCATTTGCTTTCAAGAGGTCTGAGAACCATTCCTAGAACATGGTAAAAGGTAAGAGTTGAAAAGAAAATTAAGTCAGGGCTTAAAGTAATTAAGAAATTGTAAGAAGGATGGATATAATTTTTTTAGGGGGGAAGGTATCATATGTGATTCTCCTAAGCAGAAGCACGACCTGCTGAGACAACAATATGTAAGTTTTGTTTTGTTTTCTCTATGTACCAATATCTTGACTTGTCAGCTCTTTCCCACTCAGTTCAAATGTCTAGATATAGCAAAATAGTGGTGTATTTGTATATGAATTCTCCTTTATTATTAGGACTTCGAAAAGATACGAAGTAGTATTTTAAAGAATGCTTGGCTCTAAATCATGAAAAGGGAATAGTGTGTAATTTTTTTTTCGTGCCACAGTTGCTTCCGTTGCCAACCTGGGTTGGAGATAACACTCATGAAAAATTTTGTGATTGGCCAAACTCATTTGAGTAAGATCACAGTAAGGCATGGGATGAGTAATAAAGAATATAGAGAAATTTATATAAGTGTTACAGAAATTTAAAAAACAAACATTAAATAAAAGTTCTAGAAATAAAGTGTGAAAACCTGACTCTGGCAGAGGACTTACATCTTAAATCACCTTCTTCAGTTGCTTAGGATGTATTACTGTGGCATCATGATGTTCTTACATCAGATTTTCTATACATTTTGTGTCATTCAGATTTACCAACTTGAAGTTTGGAAGTCGTCCTTGGCTTTAATTTGCACTTAAATTTCCCCTTGTTGTTGTCTTTCATTTTCAATCTTAGTAGAATGGTTGTTTTAATACCTTCCTTTCAATAATTATCTCAGCACTTTGGGCCTAATCCTCTATCCAAATACTCGTTGAGAGAGTGGTGATTCTTAATCCATCGTCTCTGTTTACACTTCCCTGTGGACCAACCCACGGAGTTCTTCCAAGCGTGGGAGCAGCCGTGATTCTGTTCTTTTTATCTAAACAGTGAATTGAAACCCCTGTATTTTTTTTACTGTGGATTTTTAAAGTTTGGCATACGAATATAATGATTCATAAATCCTCAGTTGAAAACTATACAGTTAACCTAAGTGTAATTATACACAAAACACTACTAAGGATGTAATTGTGGGTTCTGATACAGTGAACTTTCGATCCCTTTTTACTGTGTAGCTGATGGAGAATAGACGTTCTTCTGCTGTATTTGGGACTCCTCTCCATCTGTTGAACCAGTTGTGCTAATCATGTGTCCAGGGTTGGGGATGTCCCCGTTTCTACAACTTTGCTCAGAATTCACTTCATAATGTTGGCAAGTTGTAAGTTTACTCCCTCCAAGTAGTTCTGCGTGATATCTGCTTGTAGTTACTTATGGCAACTATTAGGAACATACTTCTCGGAATAAAAGAGGCTGAGTCTGAATCCTGACTCTGCCGCTTATCAACTCTATGACTTCACAAGTTGTTTAACCTCTCTATGCCTCAGTCTCCTCATTTCTAAAGTGGCAATAATAAGTGTTCGTGCTTCATAGAGTTTTCATGACAATAAAATAAGAAATTATTAACATACAGAACTGAGAACAGTGCCTGGCATAGGAAGCACTTAATAGTGGGTATTATTTGTTTGTAGAAGTATTTTCTGGTGATGATTTACAAGCAAACAAAATTATTTAAGCAAAATTTAAAAGGAGAAGGGCAGTATCCTACCTGTGGCTACTGCGGTGATAATCAGACTCTTCACTCTGCAGTCATGGCAGGACCCACTGTACTTTCAGTGTTTGCATTGTTTAATTATTGGTCATTGAACACGTCAAAGACTTGTGCATTGTGCAAAAGAGACCGAAACATGCATGTATGTGATTCTGAGTCTAGAATAAGAAGTTCTTCCCGAGGAAAAGGCATTTCGCCCATTTGTACAGAGAGTTCTTTAACAAAGAACTAGAATAATCTCGTTTTCTAGAATAATCCTGACCGAGGCAAACCAAAAGGAATGACCTGATAGTTTTTTTCCATATCTAGCATTTGTGATTGTAATATTTGAGCATCTGTTACAGATAAATGGTGGCCATGAGTTTGGGGAGATGAGAAACTGTAGCCTGTCAGTGATTCAATAGAAACATCTGAGTTGGATAGCTAGCCCTGAAGAGAAGGAATATTTTTATTGGCAGTTCCCACATGGGTTCTTCTTTTCCTTATGCTGTGGTTTTGTTAGCTGTTCTTTTTTATTATTATTATTATTCCACTTTGATGTTAGCCCCTTTCCCTAAGAAAGAAAGGATGAATGGGAAAAAGGGGAAAATAACAAACAACAACTCTAATAACCACAATAAATTTTAAGTATCAGTTCAGATCATGAGCTTCACTGCTAAGATTTCTAGAAGAGCTGACTCATTTTCCGTTGCCCTGAATTCAAACCCCTACTTCAGTCTCACCCTAGGTTGGCATTTACAAATAAAGCTTAAAAGACTAATTTTTCATTTTGAGGAAAATTTTATCAAACTATGAAGTTGATACCCTAAGAACTGGTTTGTTAGGAGAAGTGGTGGAAGAGCTCATTGGTTTCTTTGAGAATCCAGAGCTGTTTGGTATGTAGCATCCCATTAGTAAAGTTGGCAGAGAAATCCAAACCTCTCTGAGCTAACTTATGTACTCTTAAGATGCCTTTTGACTAAAAAAAACTCTCACTTCCCACAAACAAAAAATACATTTTCATGTGTATCTAAAAAGGGTCCAAAAATATAATCTGAATTCTGGCATTTAAAAAATGCTTGCCTGTTAAGAGAGAAAAATAGAATAGAGTTAGAACTAAGAAAGCTATAGAAAACGGTTACTGGAAAAAGTATAGGTGATCAATCTATTATACCTTGAATAATTAAAACAAGAGTGTATTTTAAATTATTTTATCTCCTGATATCTTGCAGTATTTCATTTTTAAATTTATTGTAGAGTTGCTGGCATTAAAAATAAAAATCCCATTTGGGGATTTATGACAGTTTTCCAAATTAACCACAAAATTGAAAATAGTTATGGAAGTCATAGTCTAGTAACAAAATAATACTTGTAAAGCCACACTTATTTATACTTCCACCAAATGCCTTTATTTGAGTCATTAGACATATGATCAAGGGCTTTAAGTAGAGTTGGGAACATTTTTCACAGTGGCCTAAAATACTGAGATTTAAGTATTCTGTAGGAAATCACATAAATTAATATAAAAATTCTCTACATTTGAATTGAAAAAAGAAAACAAACTATGTTGTACAGCATAGCTATAAAGAAATAACACTGGTGGGAGAGTCCTAATTAAAATTATAAAGCAAAGTTTGTATTATCTATAACTAACTGTCCCTTGGGACTTCCTCCCTAGTCTTGGTTAGCTCTTTAATTCTGCCTCCTCTTTTTCTCCCGATACTCAACTCGCTAATGCTACCCACCTTACAGAATGTGTGATCGTGACTGTTCCTAACATCTTTCCTCATTAGAACGAAAAGTTTAGTTGGAACTCTGAGTTGTTGTAGGACAATGGTGGAAATGGCTTCATTAAATATAGTAGTTCTTAGACTAGTTCCTTACCTCTTCCTGCTCCTAAACTTTGACCATGATCTCAGCTTCTCACAAGATGAGGCATGTGTATTACAAATTCTTCTATTTTCTTGTGACCTGAACTGGAATCAATCACAAATAACCCTAAATATTCCTTGCCTTTCTCCTCCCTTAAAGCCTAAGTCCATTCTACCTCTTAGCCATTTAGCGTCAGATGTAACTCCCAAACAGAAGAAACTACGTTCGTTAAAAAATTTTGCTCCCTAATGTTCTTTTCATGTAAAAAGGCTCAAATGGCTGGAGTAATCCTTAAGTAGCAAATAAAGAACTAAGCTTTTCCAATAAAAGCCCCAAAGTACCTCTCTTTTCCAGTTTTTATCATTCTTTCTTTCTATCAATATGTGGTTTGTGTACAAGAATGTCCTCACCTATGCAGGGATGAAATTAAGCATATAGGTTATCTTCTTTCTCCCGAAGGGGAAAGGAGTGGAATTGTTGACCTGCTTCTTACTTATCTTTTCATTTTCTCCTCTACTAGAGGTGTAGGGTCACCCCTAGTCCCTTCTGTTAAATATATATAAGTCAGTTAAAAGGTTAATTCTTGCAGGTAAGTAACCTAATGCCTTAACCTTATTGCAATACCCATTATAAGAAAATCTGTTATCTAACTACCCTAGTATGAGAGGTGCTTGGTGTTTGGGGGTTTTTTTTCCTTAATTTTTTCCTTTTAGGAACTTCCTTTTCAGTGTTGCTCAGAGAATATCATATAGGTAGATAACTCGTTCTGTAAATGGGTGAAACTTCCCGCAAGCTTTGGATGTAGACAATAGTAATCCATTAATTTAATCATAAGCTTTTTCTATCAGGAGATCTTGAGTAAAAGAGTATTATAAGGCACTCTTTTTAGCAAAGAATGTGTTTAAATTTGCACCAGTTTTCTTACCTATAAAATAGGGATAATAATACTTAGACCCACCTTATCAGGTTGCTGTGAGGATCAAATAAGATAAAGTAATGAAAACACTTTGAAATCGGTAAAGTTAAATATTTGTAAAACATGATACAGCTGAAAATCCAATTTGCACTTAACTTTTCAGGTCTGCAGTTTTTTCATTCTGAAATAAAAGGGTTTCCAAGGTCCATTGATTCTGTCATTATAAATGCTGTGAATAAATCAGAAAAGTAACATATATCAAAAAAATACTGAGAAAAATTTGGGGGTCAGGTGTCCCTGAATTCTTGGCCGAGGACTAAGCTGCACATTCACTGGATGAGAGTACCCAAGGCTTAGCAGAGATTGGCTGATATGGGGATGAAAGTGTCATTGTGATACTAAAGATAGACCAATACTGGGGAATTTGGATTTCTAACTCAGTCAGAGTAGCAAAGTCCTTGTTACAACTTCAGACATCTCACTGAGATGACAGAACAGCTAGGTTTTAGATATAAGGATCATGATATACAATAAAGCGTACTGTAGACCTAGCATAACAAAACTTAAAGCTCCAAGAAAGTCTACAGAGGTGATAGAATTTTGAGGATGAGTCCAACAAAGATAGAGAGGTCTGGAAAATATCCTGAGCTTTCAAAAGATTACCCTAACACAGGATAAATCCAAAGCCTACACAAGTTCAAGAAAATCACTGTTAAGTGATTTATCTACTAGACTAAAAATCATTGATCTTCAGAAGAAAATAACAGAATCCAGAGTCTTCGCAATGTATCATCTACAGTATCCTTTGTTGCATTTTAAAAAATTGCCAGACATGCAATAAATAGTAACATGACCTATAGTGAAGAAAAGCATACAGTAGAAATCAACTCAGAGAAATACGTTATGTCACTCTCATAAATATGCGTAAAAGACTTAAATTTGAAAACTGAAATTGAAATGAAAAATTCACTGTATGTTCCTAATGATAGATTAGAGCTGTCCAAAGAAAGAGTCTGTAAATTTTAAAACAGATCAATGGAAATTATTCAATCTGAAGAACAAGGAGAAAAAGGCGATTTTTACAAAAATGAACAGAGCCTTGGTGACATGTTGGACAGTATCAAGTGGGCTGACACACTTTGTGTGTGTGTGTGTGTGTACCGGTGGTGCCAAAAAAATGTATACACATGACTTGTATTCATCTTTTGTTATCGGTGTATACTGAGTATTACAATTTTAATACAGTTTTTTTCTTTCTTAAAATGTGTATACATTTTTTGGCACTCTGTATATATATGGAATATTACTCGGCCATAAAAATAATGAAATCTCACGATTTGCAACAACATGGATGGACCTAGAGGGTTGTTATGTTAAGTGAAATAAGTCAGAGGAAAACAAATACCATATGATTTCCCTTATATGTGGAATCTAAAAAAACACAACAAATGAACAAACAAAACAGAAACAGACTGATAGATACAGAGAACAAACTGATGGTTGTAGATAGGAGGAGGCTTCAGGGCTGGGTGAAAAAAGTGAAGAAATTAAGAAGTACAAATTGGCAGATTCATAATAGTCACAGGGATATAAAGTACAGCATAGGGAATATAGTCAATAATATTGTAATAACTATGCATAGTGTCAGTTGGGTACTATGTGTAGTATCAGTTGGGGATCACCTTGTAAGTTATATAAATGTCTAACCACTATGCTATGTACCTGAAACTAACATAATATTGAATGTCAACTGTAATTGAAAAATTTTTTAAATGTCTTTTAAATAAATAAAATATACACAAGTATATAAAAGAAAGAAAATGGATGAAAGACTTGAATATAAGATCAAAAACAATAGCATACATAGAAGAAAACATAAGTACTAAACTTATGGACATTGGTCTCAAGGGGTTTCTGTGAACTTTGACCCAAAAGAAAGGAAAGTCAAAGCAAAAATAAATGAATTGGACTACATCAAACGAAAAAGCTTCTACACAGCAAAAGAAACCAGCAACAAAACAAAAGGCAACCAATTGAATGGGAGAAGATTTTGCAAATGATACCTCCAACAAGGGACTAATATCCAAAATATATAAAAAACTCAACAGCAAAAAACAAACAATCCAATTAAAAAATGGGCAGAGGACCTGAACAGACACTTTTCCCAAGAAGATATACAGATTGCCAACAGACATATGAAAGAACCTACTCAACTACATGAACTGTAAGGGAAATGTCATGGTATTTTGATAGGGATTGCATAGATTGCTTTGGGTAGTATAGATATTTTTAATGATGTTAATACTCCCTATCCATGAGCGCAGTGTAAGAGTCCACTTATTTGTATCTTATTCAGTTGCTTTCTTCAATGTCTTATAATTTTCCAAGTACAGATATTTTATCCCCTTGGTTAAATTTATTCCTAGGGTTTTTTGTTTGTTTTTTATGCAATTGTAAATGGAATTGGTTTCTTAATTTCTCTTTCTGATAGTTTGTTACTGGTGTATTAAAATGCAACCAATTTCTGTATGTTAATTTTGTATCCTGCTGCTTCACTGAATTCATTTATCATCTCTAATACTTTTTGCTGGAATCTTAAGGGTTCTCTATATATAACGTTATATCATCAGCAAATAATGACAATTTTATTTTTCCTATCCAATTTGAATGCCTTTTATTTCTTTTTCTTGTCTGATTGCTGTGGCTACAACTTCCAACACTATGTTCAATACAAGTGCTGAAAGTGGATATCCTCTTTTACCTGATCTTAAGGAAAATGCTTTTAGCAGTTCATCATTGTGTGTGCTGTTAGCTGTGGGATTGTCATAGATGGCCTTTATTATTGTGAGGTTTGTTTCCTCTATCCGCACTTTGCTGAGAGTTTGTATCATAAATGGATGTTGGATTTTGTCAAATTCTTTTTCTGCATCTGTTGATATGATCATATGATTCTTATCTTTCATTTTGTTTATATGGTCTATCACCTTGATTTGTGGATATTGAACCGACCTTACATCCCAGAAATAAATTCCACTTGATCATGGTGTTTGACCTTTTTAACATATTGCTGATATTTTGTTGAGGATTTTTGCATCTGTGTTCATCAGGGGTATTGGCCTATAATTTTCTCTTTTTTCTAAGGTCTTTATCTGGTTTTGGAATCAAGGTAATACTTGCCTCGTAAAATGAGCTTTGGAGCCTTCCATCCTCTTCAGTTTTTTGAAATGGTTTAAGAAGAATAGGTGTTAATTCTTCTTTGAATGTTTGGTAAAATTCACTGCTGAAGCCATCTAGTCCAGGACTTTGTTTGTTGGGAGTTTTTTGATTACTCAATTTGATTTTTGTAGTAATCGGCCTGTTCAGATTTTCTGGGTTCATTAGTATTATTCAATCTTGGAAGATTGTTTGTTTCTAGGAATTTATCCATGTATCCATTCCAGGTTATCCAATTTGTTGGCCTATAATTGTGGTATTTTCTTATAATCCTTTTTGTTTCTGTGGTGTCATTTGTCACTTCTCTTTCATTTCTTATTTTATTTATTTGGGTCCTCTCTCTTTTTTTCTTGATGAATTTGGTTAAGTTTCATTAGTTTTATCTGTCTATATTTTCAAAGAGCCAGATCTTGGTTTCATTGATCTTTGGTATTGTTTTTATAGATTCTTACTTCATTTATATCAACTCTGATCTTTATTTTTTCCTTCCTTCTACTCACATTGCGCTTTGTTTGTTCTTCATTTTCTAGTTCCTTTAGGTATAAAATTAGATTGTTGATTTGAGATTTTTCTTCTTTCTCGAGGTAACCCTGTATTGTTATGAATTTCCTTCTTAGACCTGCATTGGTTGTGTTTCATAGATTTTGGTCATTGTGTTTTCATTTCCATTTGTCTCAAGGTATGTTTTTATTTTTACCTTGATCATGTTATTAACCCATTTACTGTTTAGTAGCATGTTATTTACTCTCCATGTGTTTGTGTGTTTTTCAGTGTTTTTCTTATAATTCATTTCTTGTTTTATACCATTGTGGTCTCAGAAGACACTTGATCTGATTTCAGTCTTCTTAAATTTATTGAGACTTGTTATGTGGTCTATCTTGAAAAATGTTCCATGTGTGAAGATAATGTATATTCTGCTGCCTTTGGATGAAATGTTCTAAAAATATCAATTAGCTTCATCTGCTCTAATATGTCATTTAAGGCTGCTATTTCATTGTTGATTTTCTGTCTGGATGATATATCCATTGAAGTCAGTGGGGTGTTAAAGTCCTCTAGAGTTACTGTATTACTGTCGATCTCTTCCTTTGTGTCCATCATTATTTGCTTTATGAATTTAAGTGCTCCTACGTTGGATTTGTAAACGTTTACAGGGGTTATATCCTCTTGTTGGATATAACCCTTTATCATTATGAAATGCTCTTCTTTGTCTCTTCAAATAGCCTTTGTTTTAAAGTCTGTTTTATCTGATGTAAGTACTGCTACCCCAGCTTTCTTGTCATTTCCATTGGCATGAAATATCTTTCCATCCCTTTACATTCAGTCTGTGTGTCTTTCAATCTAAAGTGGGTTTCTTGTAGAAAGCATATGCATGGATGTTATTTTTTTTATCCATTCAGCTACCCTTTGTCTTTTGATTAGAGCATTTAATTCATTTCCATTTAAGTGATTATTGATTGGTATGTAGTTATTATCATTTTATTACTTATATTTATGTTCTCTTCTTCTTTTTTTCCTCCTACTCTTTTCCCTCCTTTTCCTCCTCCTCCTTTTCTTGAAGAAATCCCTCTAACATTTCTTACAATATTGGGTGGGTGGTGATGAATTCCTTTAGTTTTTTCTTGTCTGGGAAGCTCTTTATCTTTCCTTAAATGCTAAATGATAGCCTTGCTGGGTAGAGGAATCTTGGTTGCAGGTCCTTACTTTTCATCACTTTGAATATTTTGTACCAATCCCTTCTGGCCTGCAAAGTTTCTGTTGAGAAATCAGCTGAGCTCCATTGTGGGTAACTAACTGCTTTTCTCTTGCTACTTTTAAGTTTCTCTTTTTGTCTTTAACCTTTGACATTTTAATTGTGATGTGTTTTAGTGTGGGCCTCTCTGAGTTCATCTTGCTTGGGACTCTCTGTGCTTCTTGGACTTGTATGTCTATTTCATTCACGAGGTTAGGGAAGTTTTGAATCATTATTTCTTCAAATAGCTTTCCAGTTCCTTGCTCTCTCTCTCTTTTCTCCTTCTAGTACCACTATGATGCAAATGTTGGTCCCTTAAACTATTCTCTTTTTTTTTCTTTGCTGTTCTGATTGGGTGTTTTCTGCTACCTTGTCTTCCAGCAAATGTTGGTATACTTGACATTTTTCCAGAGGTCCCTTAAACTGTTCTCATTTTTTTTCTTTTTGCTGTTCTGATTGGGTGTTTTCTGCTACCTTGTCTTAAATGGCTGATTTCATCCTCTGCTTCATCTAATCTGCTGTTGATTCCATCTGATGTATTCTTTATTTCACTTACTGTATTCTTCATTTTTGACTAGTTCTTTTTAATGGTTTCTTACTCTTTGTATAAGTTTTCACTGAGTTCATCTATTCTTCCCCTAAGTTCACTGACGATTTTTTTTTCCCCCTGTGATTTTATGTATATATGTATGTGTGTATGTGTTTATGTAGACTATAGCTTACCTATTCACTTTCTTACTGGGATCTTTTTATTTAGTTTCAGATGTACAAAACAAGGTAATAGTTAGACATTTATACCCCTCACAAAGTGATAACCCCCTCCCCCAATCTACTCTGATATCATATATAACTGTTACAGTTCCACTAACTCTATTCCTTATGCTGTACTTCACATCCTGTGACTTTATATACATGTATATATATATATATATATATATATATATATATATATATATATATATATATGAAATCATACTTGACATTCATTATTATTCAGCTTCAGCTTCAGGTGTACACTGCATTGGTTAGGCACCTATACCATCCATGAAGTGGTCTCCCTAATAAGACAATTGTCTATCGGATATCCTACAAAATCTTTACAACATTATTGATTATATCCCCCAAACTGTCTTTCGTATCCCCATGGCAATCTTGTGATTGCCGATTGTGTTTTCTAATCCCGTCACTTTCTCCCCTGTCCCCACACTCCTCCTATATAGCAACCCTCAGTTTTTTCTCTCTGTCTCTGAGACTGCTTCTGATTAATTTGTTCATTTATTCTATTCTTTAGATTCCACATATAAGTGAGATCATATGGTATTTGTCTTTCTCCATCTGACTTATTTCACTTAGCTTAATGCTCTCTAGGTCCATCCATATCGTTGACTGATGATCCGTATAACCAGTGTTTTGAACTCTGTATCTGGTAAATTGCTTTCCTCCATTTTGTTTAATTCTTTTTTTGGAGTTTTGTCCTGTTCTTTCATTTGGGACATGTTTCTTGTCTCCTCAATTTGGCTGTTTCCCTCTCTTTGTGTCTATGTATTAGGTAGATCTGCTACGTCTCACAGTCTTGCTAGGGTGGCCTTAATGTAGTAGGTGTCCTGTGTCTTTCTGGTTACCTGAGCCAAAGTGCTCAAGGGGTATCCTTTGTGTGACCTCCTGTTATAGTTAAGCCTTGATTGCTGTTGCCATATCGGTGGGTAGGACTGACACTCAGGCTGACTGACTGGGCAGACTGGCAGTGCTACAGCAGACTGGCTGTTGTGCAGGGGCTGATCCCACAGAGCAGGATGTGCTTTAGCTAGGCTCTTGTGCCAGCCAGTCCACCCTTTGGGTGTGTTGTTTGTATCGCTAATTGGGTCCTCTTGTGTGGTCTAAAGCCGGTCTTATGGGTATGTTGGTTCTTGAGCCTCTTGGAAGGGCTATGTTGCAGGCCAAGGTTAGCTGATGCCTGTGCTCATTCCAGCCCCACCTCATAGGAGCTACAAAGTGATCTGCAGTTAGCAGCTGCTTGTGTTAGCCTTGCAGGCTGCAAACTGAGGTGGGCTGTCAGTAGTGTCAGACTTGGGGCCAATTAGCAAAAGGTATGGGGCACACCAAGGCTAGCTGCTGCTTATTTGGGGTTTGTAGACCTTTGAAAGTCCACAGTGCAGGCCAAGTTCACCTGCTTGTATGTAACTGCTACTGAAAAAGGTTTGAGCCTGTGTGTTAGTAGGGTGGGGTAGAGTCTCAGGAAATCACCAGCATGGGGCAAGCTGTGTTAGCCAGGATAATGGAGACTCAAATTTGGAGCCCCTCTGCGCCTGCAGGCTGTGTGTGGGGAGGACTTAGCAAAGGAACAGTGGCACCTGCCAGCACTTCCGTCCAGGAGAGAACTGCTCCTCCAGCCCTCATGCTGAAGCCAGACAATTCATTTATTCCTTGTATGTCCCTGGCGCTTTTTGAGCTGCTGTCTCTTCACTGGATCTTAGAATGAGAGTTTGTGATTAAATGAGTCTGTGCTTTCTGTTTTATGCAGTTTATTTTCATGAGTTTGGAGCAAGAGGGGAGGGTCCTTTTATGTTGACTTAGTTCATAATATTTATCAGAAGTATAAGTTCCAATTTGAACGAAATTTATTCTCAGTATGTTATTTTTTTTCTCTTTCGCTTGTTTTGTTGGCCTTTACTTTTATATACGTACTTTTCCTTCCTGAAGTCTTCAATAAGCATAACAAGGATTTTGACTGCTACTCTTTAGACAGATTATCTGTTGCAAAATTTTTGCCATTTCTTATGGGATGAGGTAAATTTCAACTCTCTTCAACCAAAACTTTATGTGGAAAGGTCACAATAGGCAATGATGAAGGATGTGCTTGCCCCTCATCTCTATTTGTGAAACGTTACTTTGTTCTCTTAAGTTTTTGTAAGGTAGAGAGTTACTTCTGCTTAAAAACTTTCATTTTTAGCCAAACCTTGTGTGTGTTAATGGAATAGTTTATTTTTCTAATATACTTTAAAGAAAAAAAATAGTTTCTATTCCCAGCCTGTTCATGATATCCAGCTCCTGTTGCTTTGGCTCAGAGTTCCATTCTACTTCATGATAAACACCTTCATATCTCATTATATCTTAAACTCTGTAAGCTCAAGGAGCAGACTTAGAGAGGAAACTCACTGTACTGTCTAAATGAGCCATGACAAGCCTGGAGTGGAATTTGCTGCTGAGAAGTAGACCAGGTGGTATTAAAGGGGCTTGTTCCATGTAGTAAATGCTCAACCCATTAATACTGAAGTAGAAACTGGGGGAGTGAATTTTTTGGCTACTAGTTTCCTGGAGAGATAAGACAGTCACACTGTGCTGATGTATTTCCATCTCTCCATGTCAAATTGTGCTAGAGGACATTTCTTTTTATTTCTAGGTCTGGTTTTAATCTGTTTTATTTGCAGCCTTAATATGACTAAACTGTTCAGTACTAAAATTCAAAGACACCAGAAGATGGATTAAATGGTTGTATTAAGTAGACCCTACAGCTCTTCTTGCTAGGGATGAGGTCCTACTGTGATGAAATCACATGGTTCAAAGCTGTCAATAATTTCCAGATGTGGGAGAGGGACTAATCAGCAAGTTTCTGCAACAGGGCAACTACACCTACAGCCATACCTCCAGAGATAGTACAAGTTCCGTTCCAGACCTCTGCAATAAAGCAAGTATCAAAAAAAAGTGAGTATCACAATAAAGCAAGTATCACAGTACTGCAAGTTATACTCTTTTTAGCTTGTGATGGGTCTTGCCTTCAGTTTGTAAAAAAATGCACCATCTTTGAAGTACAAAAAGTGAACTGCAATAAAAGGAGGTATGCCTGTATTCTACTGGGATCTTCCTAATTCAGTGTTTTCCTCCCATATTATTGTTGTGCCGCGTGTTAGAAAGTATCCAAATAATTGCACAACACACAAGCTGTTATGCATCCATGTTTGTTTTATGTAAGCAAACAATAGGAATATTTTGGCCTGGTTGTTTGGGGAGCTTTCATGTGCGGACAGTGTGGACAAACACCCTTTTCCCAGTCACCCAGTGATGTGGGGATGGGCTCCAGAGCAAGAGCAACCCAGGAGACCGTTTATAGCAGGCCAGTCTCTAGTACCCCATCTCTTTTATCACAAAGAGGAGAGCTATTTTAGCATATGGCAGTTTCTTTGGATTGAAAATAAAGGTATATTAATTTTGTGGGTTTTTTCCTGAACACAGTTAATCAGGTCACTTAACTTTGAGGCCAATAAGTAAAGAATGAATAGTCAAATTTAGTTAAGTGTTGCATAAAATAAATTCTGTGTGAAATGACTGTTGAGCTAGCATGTATTTTCCTTCTTTTCTATTCTCTCTTTTCCCCTCCCCCCACCATTTTCAACAGACTGCTTTAATAAGTCCACAGGCCCTAGAATGATGTTTGGCAGGGTGTTTGTTGTTTCTTAGTACTTGCAATTGAGAGAATTTACACAGTTTTAAATGAAGTGACTTCTTCCCTTTATAGATAACTGAGGTGTCATTAGTGTGCAAGAGTTTATTTGCTACAGCAGCTCCTTCTCATCTTACTGGTTCAGCTTTGGATCCTTCTGTATTGCATCTTGCTAATAGTTAATCTTTGTTTTTACTTTTAAAGCAGAAGAAGTTTCCAGAGCTGTGTTTTGTTTTTATTTTAAAATAATACCAGAGCATCCCTTTAGTTACCAGTTACTGTTTAAGTAACCTGATGATTCCTTTATGCTGCCCAAGATTTTTTGTTTAAAATTGAGTGTCTCTTACTTTCTCTTTAGCTCAGAGGAATCATATCCTCTGTGATATTTATTCTCCATCTTAGCTTCTTATAGAAGTACTATAAATACAGTGTTTCAACTTAGAAAAATTGTGTATTTCATTGACTAGAACAGAACTGAACTGTAGGCTAATAAAAAATACCAAATGAAAATACTGCATTCTATTGTAGATGTAATGTAGTGTGAACAGTAATATCTTTGATTCATTGTAAATTCTGAATACTAACAACATGGTTCAGAATATCATGAGATAAATCTCAAAGGTCACATTTGTGTGAATGTTCATAGTGCACATGCAAGACCTTATTTCATTATTTTAAAAACAGAGGTATTTGCTTATACAGTAGGGCAGTGTCCTAGGCTCTCACAGCGATAGAGGTAAGACGAGAGGTGAGTGGCTGCTGAATTATAGTGTTTTTTGCAATTGAGATTCTTTTGCTTTTATAGCAATGAGTTTTGTGCATGAATCATAGTGATTACTTCATAGGCAATTTTCCTTTGCATCCCAGAGTATTGAAGCAGATTAGAAGCAGATAAAGACCTGAGAGGAAGAAAAAAGAGTTCATATTCAATTATATTAAAACAAGGAATTTTTAACAGAAAGCAAAAGCCATTTATGTTGTTCCATATGCACAAAACGAAAAAGTACTTGAAATTTCTTCAAACATAAATGCTAGACTTTATCTTACAACTTCCTTAAAGAAGTCCATTTATTTATAGTAGGGCAGAGGTTCCTAAACTTTCCTAGTTCCAGTGCAATCAGTAAAATTTTTATGACCTCTAGGCCAAAATAAATACCTAACAATTCCTAACTAGTATATTGGTTCATACAATTTAAATATTTATGTCGAAACTTTACTAATCATTTTAAAAGTAATAATACACGTAAATTGAAAGGAAAAGTCATGTTTTAATTTCATTCCTAAATCACCTTAATAACTTAGTAATGCAATGTGTGCTTGTTGGGCACTGCACAGTTTTTCACATTTTGGAGTCAGTTTGGACACTGCTGCCTTCATTTCTTGTTCTATATTTATTTCTGTGCATTACTGTTCTGTTCTTTTAAATCATAGCAGCCATTGAAAACTCAGTTTCACAAAGATAGAACACCATGATTAGGAATGTAGCATGATCTGGTGTTGAAACTGTAAACTACCTGAAGCTAGTAATTTTCATGTTGGCTGACAAATGTCACCATGTTCCCCACCCCACTCCAAATTTAAAATATTCTGCAGTTCCCCTGTGAGTTCCCTGGGCAATATGGGCACTCTGGTAGTATTGCAGAGTTATCTTATAATAAGAATGGCTGGTATGTTAGTCCAGAAATAATTATTGCTATGTCAGAAAGTGGGTCAATTTTATAGTAGGCTCTTAACAGAGTAATTATGAGTCTTTTCACCTGCCTGCAAGGCGACAGTGTAGTATATTCACAACAGTGGCTTCCAAACTCATTTTGACTCTGATCCCAGTAGAAAAATATTTTACATCTCCCTCTCTTCTTCTTTCTCTTTTTCTCTTCCCTTCCCTCTCCTTTCTTTCACTCTCATGCACACACATAATTGAAACAAGCATTTAACAAAATAATGCTTTTACTCTGTTCACTAGTATTTTCTATTCTTTTTATTGTTTACTTTGTTTTTAAAATCTTGCTCCTTAAGACCCACTAATCTGAAGAAAACGAGTTAAGGGCATAGACTCTGGGGCTCAACTTGGTTTAAAATAACTGTCACTATTTCTATGTGACCACAACAAGATATTTAAAGTCTCAGTTGTTTGGTTTCCTCATTTATAAAATGGAGATTAATAATAATATACAGTGCCAAGAGGATTAAATAAGTTAATACATGTAAAACACTTAAAACAAACCTTGGCTGTTATTTTGTGCTGTTTTATTTATTACTAGATTTGCAATGAAGAATCAGAGATTGGAATATTTGGGAACTGGAAAAAACAAGTTTCAACCCCTAAAAATAGAGACCAGAAAATCTATAGAAAAGATTAATAAAACCAAGAGTTGAATCTTTGAAAAGATAAACAAAATTGAAAAGCCCTTAACTAGACTAAGAAAAAAAGAGAAGACCCGCAATTAGAAATGAGAGAAGAGACATAACTGAAACTACAGAAATACACAGGATCATAAGAGACTATTGTGACCAGTTATAAGCCAACCAATTGGATAACCTAGAATAGACTCCTAGAAACGTGCTTCCGACCAAGACTAACTCATGAAAAAGTAGAAAATTTGAACAGACCAATAACAAATAAGGGGATGGAATGAATAATCAAAAACCTCCCAAAAAAGAAAAGCTGAGGACCGAATGGTTTCACTGGTGAATTTTACCAAACATTTAAATAAGAATTAACACCAATCCTTCTTAAACACTTCCAAAGTAATAGAAGAGGAGGAGACACTCCCACACTCGTTTTACAAGGCCAGCATTTCCTGATACCAAAGCCAGTAAGGATACCACAAGAAAATAAATTATAGTCCTATATACCTGATGAACATACGAGTAGATGCAAAAATCCCCAAGAAAATAGTAGCCAATCTAATTCAACAGTACACAAAAAGGATCATACCTCATGATAAAGTGGGAATTGGAGTGCAAGAATGGTTCAACATGTGCAAAACAATAAATGTCATAAACCACATTAGTAAAGTGAAAGATAAAAATCCTATCATTTCAATAGACACAGAAAAAGCATTTGACAAAAGTCAACATCCTTTCGTGATAAAAATCTCAACATATTGCATATATAAAGAATGTATCTCAATATAATAAAGGTCACATGTGCCAAACCCACAGGTGACATCATACTAAATGGTTGAAAGCTTGCCCACAAGGTAGGATCAGGAACAAAACAAGTATGCCCACTCATACCACTCCCAGTTATAGTACTGAAAGGTCTACCAAGAATAATTAGGCAAGAGAAAGAAATAAAATTCATCCAAATAAAAAAGGAAAATAAAATTGTCTTTCTTTGCAGATGATGTGATCTTATATATAGAAAACTCTATAAAAGAGTCCACCAGAAACCTGTTAGAACTAAAAAACATTCAGTAAAATTTCAGGATACAAAATCAACATACGAAAGTCTGTTGTTTTTCTACACACTAACAGCATACTCTCTGAAAAAGAACTAAAGAAAACAATCCCATTTACAATAGCGTCAAAAATAATGAAATGCCTAGGAATAAATTTAACCAAAGAAGCAAAAGATCTGTATACTGAAAATTACATCATTGATGAAAGAATTTGAATAAGACACAAATAAATGGAAAAATATCTGTGTTCATAAATTGGAAGAATTAATATTATTAAAACGTCCATAATACAAAAAAGTGATCTGTAGTTTCAGTGCAATCTCTGTCAATATTCCAATGGTATTTTTCACCGAAATGAAAAAAATAATCCTAAAATTCATACGGAATCACAGAAGTCACCAAATAGCCAAAGCAATCCTGAGAAAGAAAACAAAGTTGGAGGCATCACAATTCCTGGCTTCAAACTCTATTACAAAGCTATAGTGATAAAAACTTTATAGTGTTAGTATAAAAGCAGACACACAGGTCAATGGAACAGAATCGCGAGCCCAGAAATAAACTCCTGCATATACAATCACCTAATATTTGACACAGGAGCCAAGAATATTCAATGGGGATAGGACAGTCTCTTTAATAAATGGTGCTGGGAAAACTGGATATTCACATGTAAAAGAAGGAAATTGGGCATCTATCCTACACCACTCACAAAAAGTAGCTCAAAATGGATTAAAGGCTTACATGTAAGTCCCAAAAGTGTAAAACTACTTGTAGAAAACATAGGGTAAAAAACTCCCTGACATTGGTTTTGACAGTGATTTTTTTTTTCAATGTGACAAATAAAGCACAAGCAACAAAAGCAAAAATAAACAAATGGGAATACGTCAAACTAAAAAGCTTCTGCACAGCTAAGGAAACAATCAGCATAATGAAAAAGAGAGAACCTACAAAATGGGAGAAAGGATTGCAAATCATCTACCTGATAAGGGATTAATACCCAAAATATATAAGGAACTCATAACTCAATAACAAAAAAATAAAAACAAAGCATTTGATTTACATAAAAATGTAAAGATGCTTAAAATCACTAATCAGGAAAATGTAAGTCAAAACAACAATGAGGTATGACCTCATACTTGTTAGAATAACTATTTATCTAAAAAACGAGAGACAACAACTCTTAGTCTTTGGCGAAAAGGGAAACCTTGTGTACTGTTGGCAGGAATGTAATTTGGTAGAACCACTTTGGGAAATAGCATGGAAATTCCTCGAAAAAATTAAACATGAAACTACCATCTAATCCAGTAATCCCATTCTCTGTGTATATCCAAAGGAAATAAAATCACTATTTCGAAGAACTATCTGTAGCCTTATTTTCCTTGCAGCATTATTTACAGTAGCTTAAATGGCAACAACCAATGTGTCCATCAGTGGATGAATGGACATAGAAAATTTGGTGTGTGTGTATATATGTACTTGTATGTATGTGTGTGTGTACACACACATACATACACACGATTGAATATTATTCAGCCATAAAAAAAGAAGGAAATCCTTTTATGACAACATGGATAGACCATGAGGGCATTGTGCTCAGTGAAATAAGTCAGAGAAAGACAAATATTATATGTTCTCACTTTTTTGTGGAATCTGAAAGAGCTGAACTCAGAATTGAGAGCAGAATGGTGTTTGCCAGTGATTTGGGCTTTGGGAAATCGGGAGACGTTGGTGAAAGGGTGCAAACTTCCAGCCGTAAAATGAATAAGCTCTGGGGATCTAAAGTACAGTTTGGTGAATGTAATTAACAGTGTTGGGTTATATATTTGAAAGTTTTTAAGAGAGTAGATCTTAAATGTTATCACTAAAAATAAAAAATGTAATTATATAATAAGATGGAGGTGTTAGCTAACCTTACTGTAGTAATTATTTTGCAGTGTATATGTGTATCAAATCATGTGGTATACCTTACACTTACATATGCCATCTATCAGTAATATTTTTAATAAGTTGAAAAAATAGAAACTTTTAAAGATTTAGATTTAAAAAAAAAAGACATGAAAAACTAATTAAGTGCCATGTGACTAGGGAGGCCAGTAAGGGATAAGAGGAAGAACATTTCAACCAGAGGAAATCAGCATGAAGGGAGGGCCAGTGGTGGTAAAGAGCTTAGTTTATTCAAGGGTCTGAAAGAAAGCAAGTGTGTTAAGTGCAGAAAATGAATGGGATGAAAGTACTCCAGCTGGGTGGAGAGGACAGGGCCTACACCAATCAGACGATGTCAAGGATGTTACATACAAATCCTGAGATAGTTTGCTTCCATTTTAATTTTATGCTCCATCTTTCATGTTGAATTTTATCATTTTGGTTTAATATAAGGTGTTGACTTATATGGATGTACTATTTTTTAATGGTTTTCTATTTCCTTTCCCATTTTCCCATTGAGACTTTGTTTTTAAGAAACACAATGAAAAGTCTTTGGTTTTATTTGAAATGAATCAGATCCTTAAACTTACTGTTTTCAGCTCCATGGTGTGTGGTGTGTTGATTATTGTCGTTATAAATCTGACTTGGCACTGGCTATTGGTTAATAGAGTGAATTGCAACAGCCTAATATGGTGCTGGGATGGACAAGTGCAGGGAATTTTTGTTGTTGTTGGCAGATGTGAAAGGCCTTACGAGCTTAGAGAGCAATAGACAGAGAAATGTGGTTTTGGCCTTTTATATTTCTAGATATGTCTAGGAAAATAATCAATCAATACAATTTTTGTTGTCACTCTAGATCCATTGTTGCCTTATTAAAGGTAACCTTTCTTTTACCTTCAGGCCACACAAACACACACACATACACACACACACACACACACACACACACACACACACACTCCAAAAAGAAAAAATCAGTCTGTTTTTCTGTATAGGTTCTGGATAACCAAGAGTTAACTTGTACAACTTATTTTAAACTAGAAATTCTTGGAAATCATTGCTATTTGTGGCAGAAAATTTTAAAGCACTATACTATTTTTTCCCCAAAAAAGAGCAATTGCTTTCTTGTACAGAGTTATCAGTTATCCTCTGGCTGTTTCATTTGAACTAGCCATGCTTTTCTTTCTTCCTTTATACATTATATAGCCAAAAATAAGAGTTTTTAACAGCTGAATGATATGGAATTTAATTAGATCTAAATAATATAAAAACTTTTTTATTGGCTTTATGTGATTGATTTTGTAATATGGAAAATTACACCGATTATTATTTATGCTACCCAAGATATTTAATTGTACTGTTTGAAAAGTATATACCCTCTTTTTTCCCCCCAAGAAACCTCATTTTGTCTTTTGCATCTCAGTTCAGAGGTTGCATAGCACAATTTCTTTTCCCAGCAGTGCATTTTCTCCTTTTTGTGGCTACTATTTGTATTATTTCGTTAATAATAGTTATAAGCAGACCGTTTACAATTGCATACCCCATTTAGAAGTATTCTGAATGCCTTCCACTGCCTTGAGACTGGCCTCTTGCCTTAAGCATGAAAGGGATAGAAAGGCACAGTAGCCAGGGGCAAAAGAAAGTGATATGTTTGCTTCTGACCTTCTAAGGCTCTGAGGTGACAATGACTCTTAAAATGTATTTGTGTCCCAGAGAAGTAAAGCAGCCAGGTTGTTTGTTTGGTGGTTTGTTTGTAAGAAACATTTAATATGTTGACTTTGGTTGATTCTTTTCTCCTAAAATTTTACCTCTGTTAAATCACATTATTTTTAGGCTGGGATCATCTACCATATTTATTAGTTGGTCCATTGTTTCACATGAATCGAGTTTGTTTTTAAACATTTTACTTGCAAAGTGTCTTGGATTTTTGTACCTTTTTGTTTTTACTGCAGTCACTTTCCTTTTAGCATTTATCATGTCTTCTCTGGATAACTGCAGCCAGTCTTTCTAACTCTCTCAACCCTAAGCTATCTGACATATAAATGCTGGAATTATTTTTTTTCAATTTTTACTTTTGACATGTTACTTCAATATTATTTAGGATTGTCTTTATTCATTTTAAATGAAAATCCAAATGATGCCCCTATTTCAATAAAAGTATAAGAAAATGTTAATAAAATAGGTTTTTATTTTTCTTATCTAACAAGAGGTATGGAGGTAAGCAATCTAGGGCAGCTTTATTGGTTGCATGATACCAAAAGGGCCTAGTCTCTTTCTTTTTTCACTGTTTTTAATATATGGCTTTTCTCCTTATGCTTGCAAAATGGCTGTGGACTGAGACATTGCATGCATATTCCAGACTGTGAGAAAGGAGACATACCAGCAGCAAAAGATATTTGCCAGCTAAGTCTAACTCTTTTATCAAAGACCTATCCACTAGATTTCCTCTTCTTATCGGCCAGGACTGTGTAGCATGCCCTCCCCATACCAACCCCCACCAGTTCAAGGGAGCTACGAAAATTACATGTTTTAGTTGAGTAGAGACTGATTCAAAACCCAGATTTCATTAGTAAACAAGGCTGATGGGATGGATATTGAACAGGCAACTAGCAGTGTCTGTCGCCCCTCTCCTGTTCAGAAACATAACTTCATTTTGCCCCACATGTTAAAACTCTTCAGTGAAGTAGAATTACCAGACTACCATCAGCCTGTAGAGCTACCAACCACTCACACAGAAGACACTACTCGCCTCCCGTATATAATTCAAACTTCATAAAACATTGAACCAAATGTGTGTAAAGAGGATCAAAAGTGTTGTGATTTTTCCCATGACCGTTTCAGTATTGTTTCAGAAATATCAAATATTCTTTAAAGAATTTTTTCCTCCTTTTTTGTGGTGGTGGACGTCGTGGACTGAAGGGTATGGTGAGCCTGCTTTGTTGACATGCCAAGCTTACTGCCTGTCAGTGTTTTAGCAGCATTCTTTCACACCTGTTATATTAGAAAGATGAGAAAGATCCCAGATCTTAGTTCCAGGAATATGAAGAATTCACTGTAGAGACTTAAAGAAGGTACTTAACCCTTCTAGGCCTCTGTTTCTTCATCTGTAGATGAGAACATTGGCCCCAAAGGAAAAGTGGCCAAAGAACATAACCAAGCAGCTCACAGAAATGAAACTGCAGAGAGCCAACCAAACTGATTTTAGTCAGTAAATAACATAATACTCAGACGCTTTTCTGTAAGGTTTTAAAATATGAAGCCGTGCCCCTTCCCAAATTTACCCTCTGACTTTTTCCTTTCCTAGTGCTGTTCTACCTGTAAAATATTCTGTTTACACTCTGGTTTTGGTACATCTGAGAGACAGAGATAAGAGATGGATGATGTAATGGAATTTAGAGAAAGACAGAAAAGCGAATTGTGGCTCCTACCTCTCAGCACTTTATAAAACTGATAACAATTGTATTATGTCCAGAAGCACAAATCCATAGTTTGAAATGGTAAACAGCTTTTTTATGCTCGTGGGCACTTATAGGCGAGCACCACTGTTAAATACATGAGAAGCCCTTTTGACCATCCTTCACCTAACCCTTAACCTACTTGCCAGAGTAATAGAGGCTTTCTTTTTTTGCTACTGATGCTGATTGATACTGTGTTTCCCCGAAAATAAGACCTACTCCGAAAATAAGCCCCAGTTAAGATCGTCAGCCAGACAGATGCATTTAGTACATTATGACAATGTCCCAGAAGAAGATGACATGACTGTATTTGAATAAATGTAGATTGTTGTACATGGAAAAATAAGACATCCCCTGAAAATACACCCTAATGCGTCTTTTGGAGCAAAAAATTAATATAAGACCCGGTCTTATTTTCAGAGAAACATGGTAGTATAATATCATGCTAGAGTAGTTAGTAGACTCCTCCTGAAGATACTTGCATGTCTCAGTTAATCTCGTAAGGTGTACAATACTAAAAGGTACTTGTATTTGTTCATACACTTGTTTATTCCAGTTATTCTTAATATTATAATTATGTATTTTTATTATCTGAAACCAGTGACATACTTGTAAGAAAAAATAGTTCTGTGAAGCTAGAGCTGTTTTGGAAAGACGATACAAGTAAGTCAGTTAAAAATTGTTGTTGAATTAGTGAAAGTGAAATCATTATTAAATATTGGAGAAATTTTTTAAATTTAAAAGTGTTTTAAACTGAAATTACTTTCAAATGTTTTAAGTACTAGCCTTACTATAACAAAACTGGAACTGGACAAGATGAGAAAAAGACCATGCAAAATTAAAGTCATTGGATTATATGGCAAGCTTTGAACCTTGCCTGCATCAAAGACCGGTGAAGCCGTGTGCATTTATATATATAATTTTTCTATTCTTTAATGATTTTTTTTTAGTTACTCAGCAGAATTGAGTGTCATTTAAAAGGGTATCTTCTGCAGTTTCTTATAAAATAATTTGTTCATTCTGGGAACTCCAAAAAGTAAAGCTTTTATATAGAATGTTGTGTATTATAAATTATAATATTTATAAAAATGTTATAAATACCTGATTCTCAAATAGTAGATAACTGGAAACTACAGCACCTTTCCCATGATGTAGTATCTTTAATACTTAACACAGATTATGTTAAATTTATTCATACGGATTTGGTTTTAATTCTAAAGACAAATTTATCAAAGAATATTGTAATTTTTTGCAATCTAAAAATTCAGATTTTTTTCCGCCCTTCCACAAAACCTAATTCTAATCTTTGAGACGTCGGGACAGCTGCGTCAGGATGACTTACTTGCTTGAGTTCGATCTTTTCCTGAGATGGCATACCATCCAATTGGAGTTAGGACCCAATGGGCATAACCAGATAGACTTCATTATTGGCTTACAATATTTAAATCAGAATGAAAAGCTCATACAGAATTTTGTACCATACCCTGAAAAATGTGAAGCTGTTTTTGGACTAACATTTCATAGCTTTTGTGGCTAATGAGGCATGAAATAAATTGGCAAGCTCAGACTGCTCAGTACAGTGGTACAGTGTGCATTTTCTAATTCCCAGCCCTTGGGATTCCAGCGAGGTCACAAATTAAACAAAGTCAGGATTAATCAAAACTACAATCAAATAAAACCCAATCATTAATCCTCTTCTGAGTTACAATGGGGTGATTGTGTAATTGTGTGAGAAGCACTGGAGAGGGCTCTTTTGTAGTATATAGGAAAATCAACATTGAGGTGTCAAACAGAAAAATGAAACCCTGCAGGTGAAGCTGCCTCTGGAGCCAAGAGAAACTGGCAGTTTATGCAGAGTTGCAAGTGAACCTTTAGAGTATTGAAAGGGGTGTTGGCACTGGCTATATAGAACACGAGGGGCTCGCAGTGGGGCCCTTGAGATTAGTGTAGGGGCCGCAGCAGGCCCTGTTTGCTGAGAAGCTTAGTGTTGGGGTGTAGCAGCTCTGAGCAACAGTCTCTCCAACGTTTATTGCCAAAAATTTGCTGTGTATTTCTCAGCTCTTTTTAATTTTGAAGAAGAGTTTATAGAAAAGCATTTCCTCTGTGGGAGTAACTAGTGTCAGAAGATGTCATCCCCAACAAAAAGGGGGAAAAGTTCCCAAAGAAGAGAACTTTCAGCCTGTATCTCTTCCATGTTTCTGACTTTTATAAATAAAGGCCTTGGAATTTTAATAATCTCATTCTTGTTTTCAAACCTTTGGCTATCATGAAGATGTGCTTGGCATGTTTAATCCCTGTAGTTTTTTAATTACCTAGAATCAGTTTTCATTTTCATAGTAGCTAAAGCTATGGTAGAAATGGAAAAGCATGTAGAATATGTGTCTGTTTATGTTTATGGTGGGGGAGGGTTTTCATTTAATTTTCTTTTTAACTTTTATTTATTTAAGTGTATTTTCCCAGGACCCATCAGCTCTAAATTACATAATTGTTTCAATCTAGTTGTGGAGGGCGCAGCTCACAGCGGCCCATGTGGGGATCGAACCAGCAACCTTGTTTATAAGAGCACCGTGCTCTAACCAACTGAGCTAACGGCCCGCCCCCATTTAATTTTAGTTTACATTTTGTTTTTCTCTTTTTATATATATGAATGTGGGCCCGCCCTGTGGCTCAGGTGGTTAACGCCGAGGGCGCCTGCTCCATCCCGACATGGGCCAGTGAGCTGCGCCCTCTACAGCTAAGATTGTGAAAAACAGCTCTCCCTGGAGAAGGGCTCCTGTGAGCAGCCGGAGGTCGGTGTGAGCTGCGGTGGGCTGCTGAGTGCTGCCACGGGCTGCTATGTGCTGCCCCGGCTTCTGTGTACTGCTGTGGGCTACCATGTGCTGCCGTAAGCATCCAGTGGCCAGCGTGAGTGGCAGACCGACGACTGGCGACAGACTGCCACAGCTGGGGGGAGCGCAAGGCTCATAACACCAGCATGGGCCAGGGAGCTGTGTCCTACACATCTAGACTGAGAAACTACGGCTTGAAGCGGAGTGTGGGGGGGGGGGTGGGGGGGGGACGAGGCAGAAGAAGGGGGGAAATTATATATATATATATATATATATATGTATGTATATATATGAATGAAATGTTAGACTCACTGTTCTACAGTTACATTTTAACTGAAGAGTACGAGTATACTTTCCCATGCAATTTCTCATTTAATTCTCACAACTCTGCCGGACAAGCATTTACTGGTTTTACTTATATATAAGGAAACAGATTCAGAGTAAAATGTTTATACCTAAGGTCACACAGTGAATATTTAAATTTAGTTCTAACTTGAAAGCTCATGCTTTTACCACTAAAGAAATATTTAAATTATTACGTAGATAATACATTCACATGGTTAAAAACTAAAAAAATTATTTAAAATTATGTATATATGTGTGTGTATATGCATAGTGAAAATACCGCTGTAACCCTTGTCCACCATTTTGTCCCCCGACTGACTCAGATAATAACATATTAAATATATGTATATCTGGATATATATTCTTATGCCTCCACCTGTTAAACAAAAGGTCGCATACTGTGCACACTGTTTTTCATCTTGCTTTTCTCATTTAACAATATCAACTAGAATTACAGATGCATATGCCATCTTACCCTACAATTCCACGTATGGGACTTTATCCTAAGATATACTCGCATACATGTGAAATACCTTTTATTCATGTTATTATATTTTTGAAAATTTTTTATTATTACGAATTTATTCTAATTTCTGTAGTATTGTATGTAAAACAGCTTAGTGTTAGAAGTTAAATAGGTCAGCAAAAATTTAAACATAGATAATAGTTTGGCAAACGGTGTGGGGAAATATACAGTCTCATGCACAGGTAGTGAGGTAGCCTTTTCTTAGAGCAATTTAGCAATAAGTATCAAAATGAAATATGCATTATATTTTGACTCAGCAATGCCATTGAAGAATCTATCCTAGAGACATATGAAGTCTGACAATTAGGTTTGCGAACTTTCCACCGTGAGTTTACATTGGCAGCACTGTACAAACAGCTCAGTAAGGTTTCATAATCTTGGTTTATCAGTGTCTCACAGCTGTGTTTGTGTCAACATGTAGCGATGCCTTGCTAAGTGGCGTTCATTATTGTTGCATGTTTTTGTGTGCCGCCGCGAGAATGTCTGAGCTTGAGTTAGAGCAACAAACAAACATTCAGTTTCTTGTTTAACTTGGCAAGAGTGGAGGTGAAATCAGGGACATGTTAGTCCAAGTTTATGGGGATAATGCCATGAAGAAAATGGCAGTGTACAAATGGATTAAACGTTTTTCTGAGGGGAGAGACTGCGTCACTGATGAAGAGAGATCAGGATGGCCAGTAAGAAAATACTGCAAAAATTCATCGAATTGTGCATCCAAATCATCGGCTGACTGTGAGAAGCATAGCAGACCAAGGAAAAAGATCGATCATGAAACAGGAGAATCTTAACTGAAAATCTTGGCATGAGAAAGGTGTGTGCAAAAATGGTACCAAAGGAGCACCCCGATAAACAAAAGCAAAGGAGAATCGAAGTTTGTCAAGACCTTTTGGAGAGGCAAGACGATGTTTTGGGCCATGTTATCACTGGTGATGAAACCTGGGTGTACCAATACGACCCTGAAACAAAGCATAAAGTGCACAATGGAAGTCAGCCAATTCTTCATGACCAAAATTTCTGTCAGTCCAAATCGAGTCAAAACAATGTTGCTAACCTTTTTTGGTGTCAGAGGGATTATTCGTTACGAATTTGTACCAACTGGACAAACAGTTAACCAAGTTGACTATTTGGAAATGCTGAAAAGGCTGCGTGAGAAAGACGATCTGAATTTTTCACCAATTCATGGCTCTTGCATCACAACAATGCACCAGGCTCACACGGCACAGGCTGAGGGAGTTTTAGCCAGTAATCAAATAACTATTGGAATACCCACCATACTCACCTGATCTGGTCCCCAATGACTTCTTTCTTTACCTGAAGATAAGGAAATATTGAAAGGAAGACATTTTGATGACATTCAGGACATCAAGGGTAGTACGATGACAGCTCTGATGGCCATTCCAGAAAAAGAGTTCCAAAATTGCTTGAAGGGTGGACTAGGCACTGGCGTCAGTGCATAGCTTCCCAAGGGGAGGACTTCAAAGACGACCATAGTGATATTCAGCAATGAGGTATGTAGCACCTTTTCTAGGATATGTTCGCGAACTTAATTTTCTGACCTAATATAATACATTGGCCAGCACATGTTGCATATGAATACACAGTAAATTTTTTCCTGTTTCTTCCAAAGTTATTCTAAAATTAAATCTTGAGGGGTAATATTTAAGAGGGATGAAACTTAGTCATAGAATATCTGTTACCAATTCTACACTATTGAAATGTAATTACAGAGACAGAAGCGAACCTGGTTTACTAGGAAGGAGAGCTTCACCTGCCTTGATTTTGTGAATGTGACTTCTTTTATATTACCAGACAATGAGAAAATGAGCATGAGTGGGAAATAATAGTGTACATACTTATATACACATTGAGAATAGGAATGTTATAGTGCTTTGGTGAGTGCAAAACCTGTTCAGGAGCGATGGCTGATGCGAGCAATCCTTAGGCGAAGTTTGCATGTTATCAGACATGTTGCATTCTTGCATTGCTCTGTGTGTAAGCCACTATAATTTTGCCAGTGATAGCTTCAGGGTAATTCCTATAAAGAGATAAATTTTGAAGTGGTAATATGTATATACACATAGTAGAAAATATTAGCCTTTTAAAAATAAATACATACTATCAATCACTACAATATATTAAAATGTCTTGTGTTTCTTCCGAATTCACTGCGGTAGTTTAACCTCCCAAATCATTTGTACCTCAAAGACTTCGTAAAACGTTTCTTGTCAAGGATGTCAAATTACAGAAAACTGCTGGAAAGTTAATTGCCAGTGGTTTCTGTTGACATCCAACCTTCCCTGAGTGTAAAAGTCTCCAACTCCAAAGAATTGAAGAGATCCTAAGTGCAACTTTTTTCTTTTTTCCTTTATGCTCTTGCTAAAAACTGCATCTGGTACACTGATTTCCATCCTTTTTCTTTGCATAACTTTGCTCAGAGGTGCTTCAGGTTACCTGGTCCACTTTTATTGCCACTTTAGCTGATCAGCAGTTATAAAAAATAAATTATTTACTGACATAAATGTGTACCTATGAAAGTCCCTCTTTTTATATATACTGCTTAAGATAATAGAAAGTGATTTTAGGTGATTCAAATTGACTTAATAATGTATTAATCTAATTCTCTAGAATTTCCTTTGAAATGTTACAAGAATTTATATTCAAAAGCATACTAAAATACTGTAACTTATTCCAAAGTTAACATACTATCTATTTTTTTTCCTGTAAGTCTTTGGATGACTGTTGTTCTAATTCAGTAAAATCTAAACATGTAATACACACACACACACACACACACACACACACTGCATTCTGTATTGCTGGAAAATGTTTTCATTTAGTAATGCTTCCTATGTGTAGATCATTTTGATATTTTATATTCTGTTTCAGTAGTTTTAATGTAATTAGAACAGCACTAAGTTAATGAACACTACTGAGTTCTTTACTTTGTTTATCACAAGTTCTGGTGACCAGCATTTCTAACTCTTTGAAGATATTATAACACTTCAGTGGTTTTCAAGTGTTTTCCTTACGGGGTCAGACTGTACATGGGCTTCCTGATCTATAAGCATTATAGTTTCTGCATGTGGGCGACAACACTCGCAACTATGCAGCAAGTCTGCAGTTTTCTTTCTTTTATTAGTTTCAGGTCTACAAAGCAACATAATAGACATTCACACCCCCCACAAAGTGATAACCCCCCCAGTCTCTACCCCTCTGACATCGTATTGACTATATTCCCTGTGTTGTCCTTTACATCCCATGACTATATATTTAATTATAGTTGACATTCAATATTATTCTACTTCAGCTTCAGGTGTACAGGTCAGACATCTACACAGTCTGTGAAGTGATCTTCCTGATAAGTCCCGTGCCCATCTGACACCCTACACAATCTTTACATTATTGATTATATTCCCCAAACTGTATTTCACATCCCTGAGACTATATATATATTTTTCATGGTACAGACTGCTTTATTGGTGGCAGTTAGTACAAGTCAATAAATATTGATCCCCAAAGAAGAACTCTTATTTATCAGCTTACTGGTCCACAGAGAACTGAATGAAATTGAACCAGCTAATTGCTGAGAGGATGAACTGAAGTCAGTCCTGCTTCTTGGGAAGTGAAGCCATAGCCAGTTGATATATGGCACATGCTGTTCCACCGACTATAAGAACCGTGGTAGCTCTGTACAGGAGGGCATCAGCTACCCCACCCTTTAGATGCACTGGAATTCCATCATCCTCCTGAAATAGCTTTTGTTTCTCTGGAACTTTATTTTCAATCAGCCTGCGTGAAACAGTACTTACAGGCCTCTGGATAATCTGACGAAGAGCCGCAGCAGATACCGCAGCATATTGACTCAGTTACTACCCACCAACCGCGACAACTGATCACTTGAGACTATATTTTGACTACCAATTTGTACTTTCTAATCCCTTCACCTCCTTCCCCACCCCCAACCCCTTCCATCTAGCAACCATCAGTTTTTTCCCTATATCTCTGAGTCTGTTTCTGTTTTGTTTGCTTGTTTATTCTGTTCTTTAGTTCCATATATAAGTGAGATCATTTGGTATTGTCTTTCTCAGTCTGACTTACTTCACTTAGCATAATGTTCTCTAGCTCCATCCATGTTGTTGCAAATGGAAAGATTTCATTCTTCTTTATTGCCGAGTAATGTTCCATTGTATAAAGGTACCATAGTTTCTTTATCCAATGGTCTATCGATGCACATTTCAGTGTTTCCATGTCTTGGCTATTGTGAATAGCACTGCAGTAAACATAGGTGTGCATATATTTTTTCAAATTAGTATTTTGGATTTCTTTGGATAGATACACAGAAGTGGATTTGCTGGGTCAAAAGTTAGTTCTATTTTTAATTTTTTGAGGAACCTCCATACTGTTTTCCATAGTGGCTGCACCAATCTGCAATCCCACCAATAGTGCACGAGGGTTCCCTTTTCTCCATGTACTCGCCAATACTTGCTATTTGTTGATTTATTGGTGAAGCCATTCTGAAAGGAGTGAGGTGGTATCTCATTGTGGTTTTTATTTGCATTACTCTAATGCAGGGGTGTCCAAACTTTTTTCAACATTTTTCACCAAGGGCCATATGCGGTAAAATACACAAACAGCCGGGCCACTCACTCAAAGTGAAGTAGTACGTGCCTCACCTGGTTTATTTAAGTAAATGTATTTTTGGAATTTGCTGCGGGCCCATTAAAAATGGATTGCGGGCCGCAGTTGGCCCGCGGGCCGCAGTTTGGACACCCCTGCTCTAATAGTTAGTGACATTGAGAATCTTTTCATATGTCTGTTGGCCATCTGTATATCCTCTTTAAAGAAATGTCTCTTCATGTCCTCTGCCCATTTTTTAATTGGGTTGTTTGTTTTTTTGGTGTTGAGTTGTATGAATTATTTATAATTTTTGGATATTAACCCCTTATCAGATGTATCATTAGCAAATATCTTCTCCCATTCAGTAGAGTGTCTTTTTGTTTTATTGATGTGAAAAAACTTTTTAGTTTGATGTAGTCCCACATGTTTATTTTTTCTTTTGCTTCCCTTGCTAAAGGAGATATATCAGTAAAAATATTACTAAGGGTAATGTCTGAGAGTTTACTTCCTATATTTTCGTCTAGGAGTTTTATGGTTTCAGGTCTTAAATGTAAGTCTTTAATCCACTTTGAATTCATTCTTGTATATGGAGTAAGAAAGTCGTCCAGTTTCTTTTTTTTTTTTTTTGCATGTATGTGTCTAGTTTTGCCCACACCATTTATTAAATAAACTGTCTTTATCCCACTGTAAATTCTTGCTTCCATTGTCACAGATTAAACTAGCATGCAGCATGGGTTAATTTCTGGGCTCTCTTCTCTGTTCCATTCATCTATGTGTCTGTTTTAATGCCCTTACCATGCTGTTTTGATTACTATAGACTTATAATATGATTTGATGTCAAGTAGCGTGATACCTCTCGCTTTGTTCTTATTTCTCAAGATTGCAATGGCTATTCAGGGTCTCTTATAGTTCCCTACAAATTTTAGGATTATTTATTCTAGTTTTGTGAAAAATGTCGTTGGTAATTTGATAGGAATTGTGTTGAATCTATATTTGCCTTAGGTAGTATGGACATTTTAACTATATTAATTCTTTCCATCCATGATCATGGTATATGTTTCCATTTATTTGTATCTTCTTTAATTTCTCTCTTCAAGGTCTTACAATTTTCTAAGTACAGGTCTTTTACTTCCTTGGTTAAATTTATTCCTAAGCATTTTATAGTTTTTGAAGCAATTGTAAATGGGATTGTTTTCTTAATTTCTCTACTGGTAGTTTGTTATTGGTGTATACAAATGCAACTGATTTCTGAATATTAATTTTGTATCCTGCTACTTTACTAAATACATTTATCAGTTCTAATAGTGTTTTGGTGGAATCTTGGGGTTCTCTATATATAGTGTCATGTCATCTGCAAATAACAGTTTTATTTCCTCCTTTCCAATTTGGTTGCCTTTTATTTCTTTTTCTTGTCTGATTGCTGTATCTAGAACTTCCAGAACTATGTTGAAGAGAAGTGGAGAAAGTGGGCATCCTTGTCTTTTTCCTGATCTTAAGGGGAATTCTTTTTGAGCTTTTCCCCATGGAGTATGATGTTAGCTATGGTTTTATCGTATATGGCCTTTATTATGTTGAGAGATGATCCCTTCGTTCCCACTTTACTGAGAATTTTTATCATAAATAGATTCTGGATTTTGTCAAATGCTTTTCTGCATATGTTCATATGACCATATGATTTTTATTTTTCATTTTGTTTATGTGGTGTGGCACGTTAATTAGTTTGCGGATATTGAACCAACCTTGCATACCAGGAATGAATCCCCCTTGATCGTGGTGTATGATCTTCTTAATGTATTGCTGAATTCAGTTTGCTAATATTTTGTTGAGGATTTTTGCATCTATGTTCATTAGGGATATTTGCTTATAGTTTTCTTTTTTTGTAATGTCTTGGTCTGCTTTTGGGATCAGGTAATAGTGGCCTTGTAAAATGAGCTAGGGACCCTTCCCTCCTTCTGGATTTTTTGGGGATAGTTTGAAGAGAATAGGTGATAATTCTTTTTTAATGTTTGGTAAAATCACCTGTGAAGCCATCTGGTTCAGGACTTTTGTTTGTTGTGAGCTTGTTAATTATTGATTAAATTTTGTTGGTAGTAATCTGTCTGTTCAGATTTTCTGTTTCTTCTTGATTCAGCCTTAGAATATTGTATGCTTTTAGGAATTTATCCATTTCTTCCAGATTGTCTAATTTGTTGGCATATGATATTTTCCTTAAAATTTTTTGTATTTCTGTGGTGTCTGTTGTCACTTCTCTTTAATTTCTGATTTTATTAATTTGGATCCTCCTTGTCTTTGTCTTGATGAGTCTGGCTAAAGATGTGTCAATTTTATTTATCTTTACCAAAAACCAGCTCTTGGTTTCATTGATCTTTTGTATTGTATTTTTGGTCTCTATTTTGTTTATTTCTGCTCTGATCTTTATTATTTCCTTACTTGTACTCACTTTGGGCTGATTTTGCTGTTTCTTTTTTTTTTCCAGTTCCCTTAGATGTACAGAGAGAGACTGATGATTTAAGGTTTTCCTTGTTTCTTTAGGTAGGCCTGCACCTTTATGAATTTCCCTAGTAGGACTGCATTCACTGCATTTCATAGATTTAGGGTCGTTGTGTTTTCATTTTCATTAGTCTTAAGGTATCTTTTGATTTCTTGATGTCATTGTTGATCCATTCATTATTTAGTAGCATGTTATTCAGTCTCCATGTGTTTGTGTATTTCCAGTTTTCTTCTTGTAATTGATTTCTAATTTCATAGCATTGTGGTCAAAGAAGACACTCGATACAATTTCAGTCTTCTTACATTTATTGAGACTTGTTTTGTGGCCTAGCATGTGGCCTATCTTGGAAAATGTTCCATGTGCTCTTGAAAAGAATGTATATTCTGCTGCTTTGCAGTGAATTGCTCTAAAAATATCAATTAAATGCACCTGGTCTAATGTGTCATTTAAGGCTGCTGTTTCCATGTTGATTTTCTGTCTGAAGGATCTGTCCATTTGTTTCAGTGGGATGTTAAAGACCCCTACTATGGCTGTATTACTGTCAGTCTCCCTCTTTATGTCTGTCAATATTTGCTTTACATATTTAGGGGCTCTTATGTTGGGTGTATACGTATTTACAAGGGTTATATCCTTTTCTTGGATTGATCCCTTTATTAATTAATGTCCTTATTTGTCTCTTGTAGTCTTTGTTTTAAAGTCTGTTTTGTCTGACATAAGTATTGCTACCCCAGCTTATTTTTCGTTTCCATTCGCATGAAATATCTTTTCTATCCCTTTACTGTCAGTCTGTATGTGTTTTTCAATTTGAAGAGGATCTCTTGTAGAAAGCATATGTATCGGTGTTGTTTTCTTAGCCATTCAGCTACGCTTTGTCTTTTGATTGCAGCATATACTCCTTATATTTAGAGTGATTATTGATAGCTACATAGTCATTGCCATTTTATTATTCACATTTATGTGCTGTTTCTCCCACCCACCCACCCCCATTCATCTGTTAAACGTCAGTTCATATTTCCAAGTGGATAGTGGGCTGCAGGAGCTGAATTATTTTTTCTTTTTTAGGTTTCTTCATCACTCTAGACCTTGGGCTCATACTGTTATTTCGTGTTGATTCCTTGCTACAAAAAGGTTAAGATTTAACTCAAACGGCTGCTGCTCTTTCTCACTCTCCTAATTTTTGTACTAGAATTATCATTATTTTCATACTCTAATTTATTACCTTTATCAGTTTAAATCACTTAAAACTCTAATTTCTCTTCCATCAATTTCTGATAGGCTCTAGTTGACTAGGCTATAGTTGACTAGCAACTATTTAAACAAAGGTTATCAGTACCTCTACCCTTCCGCCCACTTCTCTTCCCTTTAGCCTTTAGTTCCTAAATTCAGATAGTTGAACAGTAATGCTTTCAAGTTGAAGATTCATCTTTTTCTTCTATTTTTGAAAATTATCTCTTCAAATATTTTTCCCTCATTTTCTCTAGAATTCTTTTATTTTGCAAATCCTAGTAGACTTAAATTAGTCTCTCAATCTTCCATGTCTCATAATTTCTCTTGTCTGTTTTTATCACTTTATCTCTCTATTCTGTGTTCTGAATGAATTCCTAAAACTATTTTCCAATTCATTGGTTCCATCTTCAACTATTTCCAATGATAACTGTCCACTTATTTAGTCTTTGTTTTTAATTTCATTAAATATTTGTTAAGTTTTTTGTAGGAGAATGTACATCCTGTCCAGTTCACTACATTTTCACAATTGAAAAACTAACGTAACTCAGCCCTAGATCAAGAAACAGAATATTACCAGTACTCCAGAAGCCATACAATCAATAATACCTCCCTTGAGTAACCAGCGTTCTGACTTCCTAAAAACTTATATTAACTTTACCCTTTTTTGTATTATATATCAATGGAATTGTAAAATACTGTTGTGTCTGGGTTCTTTCACTTTGTATTTTTATTCAAGTTGTTACATGTAGTTAATGGTTCTTCAGTCTCATGCTATGTAGTATTACGTTATTTGATTATATCACTTATTTATCTAGGAAATTTCTATTTAATAATCTATGTCTCCATCAACATTGAATAAAATATATAGTATGGGGCACTTAAAAATAGTGGTACAATTAACATTTCCAGTAAAATATTGGTTCCTGACCCAGGGTGACATTGAAATTTTCAAAGATCAAGTCACAAAACCAGTAAATATATTGGTTCTGTTTCTGTTTTTGAGGATTTTTTCTTGATTTTCTGTTCTCTAATTTTAGAGAGCAATTAATAATTTGGAAGAGTGAGTGGCAGGGAGTTTTGGACCCTAGTTTTAAGTAGTGAGCCTGTATTCTATAAAGTGATTTTATCCCATCATCTGGTAGGAGTCAGATTCCTAGCCACCCCATACTACTCACTGATCCAGATTCTGTCAGGTTATGGCTTCAGCCCTGCATATCACTTTGGACTTCTGTCTTATTTGTGGTCCACGCATATGTTTAAATTGTATTTGAGCCCAATCATTGCTATGTATTTTGTGCCTCAAAGCATGAATTTTCTAAGACATCTTGACCAGAAGTCTTCCTTTGAATCAAGACTGCTGGATTTGGGGGTATATCTTTCTTCCCCCCTTTGTTTAAGGTCAGAAAAGTTATTCTTTAAAAAAAAAGTTCTTCTATTAGTTCTTTGGCCATTTCCTTTCCTTTTCGCTATTATCACCTTCTGAGACCTCTAGCAGTTGGATTTGGGACCTCCCTAGATTAATCCTCAATTTCTCTTAATTTTTTAACTCTATTTTTTCCTTCTTTCTTTTTTTGTGGGGGTACTTTCTTGACTTTATCTTAGCCTTTTGATTTTTTTTTTTTTGTAATGAGCATTTTAACTTTCTTATAATCTGAATGTTCTTTTTCATGGCCTCCTAAATCTTGTTTTGTAGATTTAATATCTTAATGAATTTCTCTGAGAAAAATAATTAGACCTTTTAAAAAACTTTTTTCTGTTTCCTGAATTGCGTTTCCTCCTACCTCAGTTATAGATTTGTTTATTTTCTCTTTCATTTTGGAGATTTTCCACATATGTCTGATGTCCTTAATTGTCCATTCATATTTAAGAATTGAGTTGATTGCAGTAGATTGCTGAATTGAGATTTCTGCTAATCCTCTCCTCTGAATGATGCAGCTGATGGTAGTTTTACGTATATAAGCAGAACTTGTCAACTGGCAGGCATTTCTTTAGGATGGGTGGGCATAGATCCAGCTATTAGGTTGGAGGCTCCCCCCCCAAAGGCAAGAATGAAAAATTTATTCAGGGGCACCAAGCTTGTCATAAGTAGTGTGATATCTCCCTGAGTAGTTTCTTTAGTATCATAGAGAAGGTCCCTTCAGATCTCTTTGCTTGTTTGCTTGTTATAGCTAGGGAAAATAATAAGCTGCTTGTCCTGTGTAAGGAGACAAGAAAGTGAGTAACTATTACAGCTATTCAATAGATAGACTTTGAAAGAAACCTTTTATTTATGGTTTCTCATATCTATCCCACATGCTGGTTTTGAGTCATGAATTTCTTGGTGTTTTGCAGAGGAAGATCTGCTCCCATCTCAACATTAGCCCCCTGAGGCATGCGTCCTATACTGCAGTTTCCTCCATTTCTGTTCACCTGTCCGCATACAGGCTTTTTTGTTATTTCTTCTAGAAATTTGTTGAACTCTCCCATCTGATATCGATGTAAAAGAAATACAAATGGGAAATAAACCCATAACAATGAAGTTTATTTTTATTTGTATTTCTTTAGTATCATTTTAATGGGGTCTCCATTGGACTGGAGACACCAAGCTGAAAGGGATAATTACAAAGTTCAGATCACTACTGACAAATGATATAGTTATTGAACATCAGTTCATTCATTCATTCACCAAACATTTATTAAATATTCTTTATGTGCTAGAAAATGTTCTAATATCAAGAGGTACACAAGTGATCAAGACAGATAAGGTCCCTGCCTTTATGGATTTTATATTTTAGTGGTGGAAATGGACATAAAATAGGTAAAGAAATAACTAAGATCATTTCAGAAAATGATTAAGTAATAGAAAGAAAATACAAGTGTTCTTTCATAGAAATTTACCGCTGGAGGGGTATCGTGATGTGTTGGGAAAATTTTTCAGTGAGGTCCAGGAATGCTGCTTTTCAGTCTTGCTTGAATTTTATTTCCTCAATGTTGAGAAGAACCTAGCCTTGTGAATATCTAGGTTAAGATTATTCCAAGCAGAAGATGGTACAGATACAAAGGACCTCAGGCAGGATTGAGCTTGGCCTGTTTGAAAAATAGAAAGAAGACCATTGATAAATGTATAATAAACGAGGGGCCTCATAGGAAATGTGCCCCAAGCAATAGGCAATACCGAGGCCATTTAAGGCCTTAAAAAGAGTTTGAATTTTATTCTAGAGGGCATGGGGAGCCATCAAAGAACTTTAACCGTGGTATATGGTATATTTTTAATGTTTATAGATCTAGAATATATTTGTAGGTTGAACCTTTGGCATTCTGATGGATTGAATATTAGGGGTGAAGGAAATGGGGGAATCGAGGATGGTTCCTTTGTTTTTGGCTTGAGTAGTAATTGATCCTATCTAGTTCTATGAATACATTTACTCTGCTGTGGCGATGTGCCCTTGGTGGCTCAGATTTCTGCACAGGCCACAGTGGTCGTCACCCCTACTTAGGTTCCAAGATTTCTAGTTTACGCTCAAATACTCAGACATTTTTCAGCATAGCCAGATGGGTGAAACCAGAGAGATTTCCAGTCTTAGCAGTATGCTGTGCTGGAATTAATCCTCTCCCACCCACCAAGCTGTCAGGAGATAACTCTGAATTTTCAAGCAGCTAGCTACCTGAAAGTCAGGAGATCACTGTTCAATCCACATAAATGGGAAGATTTTGCCATGTTGCTTGGTCCAGTTTATTAATCTTGCAAGCCTGTACTAGCAAATTCAGATGTATTGAAGCAAATAATATAAATTATTGAAGTGGCACATAATATAAATGATTGATGTGGGACAGTCTAAAGGCATTTAGGTTCATTTAAAAACAAAACAAAATGCCATGCAGACAATAAAACACTTGTGTAAGTCGTATTTAGACTGCAGAAACAATTTCTGCTATCTTTCTCATCTTTCCTACAGTTCTTTGGGGGGGAAGTATATTTTTATTTTTCAAAGTGGAAAGACAGAGGAATTATGTCAGCATCGTGGTGGCATAAGATGTTTCTCATTTTTGTCCCCTTCCTCCCCAACAACAAATATTCAACATCCATCCACAAACAAAAGTGCCTGTAGAATCCACCACCATATACCAAGGGACCTGGAAGGAGTCTCGTCTGCTCATGCATTGCGTGATAAGCAGACAGACCTCATTCCTGGCTGTAGACCCTGAAGTGACACATTAACCTGCTTCAGTCCCTGTTAACTGAGATCTGGAAGCCCCTGGAGAACCTGATTTAGACAGTCACCTACAGAGAAGAGAGCCTTTGTGGAAGTACAGGTTCACAGAAGACCCAGAACTCCACTAGAGCAAAAAAATATATGAGTTTTTGGACACACTGGAGTGGGAAGTTAGTAAAGACTGGAGGAGGTGGCTGCTACTTCAAATGTGAAGACAGCAATGTAAAACTGAAAGGAACATCAAAAATCAAGGAAACACAACACCACTAAAAGATCACAGTATCTTCCAGTTATCAGATCCAAAGATATGGAGATCTATGATTTACCCTATGAAGAATTCAAAATAGCTGTATTAAGGAAACTCAATGAACTACAAGACAAAACAAAAAAACAAGTCAATGAAATCAGTAAAACAATACATGAACAAAACAAGTTTAACACTAAGATATAAGTGAAAAAGAACCAAACAGAAATTCTAGAGCTGAAGAATTCGATGAATAAAATGTAACATGTATAAACAGCAGACTTGATAAAGCAGAAGAATCAGTGAGAATGAGGACAGGAACTTTGAGAACAAATGAGGGGGGGAAAAATGAGGATATCACCAAAGAGACTAATGTGTAAATTATTGGAGTTCCAAAAGGAGAAGAGAGTGAGAAGCGGGCAGAAAGATCATTTAAAGAAATAATGACTGAGAACTTCCCAAATCTGGGGAGAGATTTGGTTATCCAAATTCATGAAGCTCATAAGTCACCAAACAAAATCAACTTAAAGAAATCCTGTTCTTCCTGTTCAACATAGTTTTAGCCAGAACAATTAAACAAGGAATAGAAATAGAAGGCATCAAAATTAGAAAGGAAGAAGTAAATTGTCTCTATTTGTAGATGACATGATTTTATATATATATATATATATATATATATATATATATATATATATATATATATACACAATCCTAAAAATGACCTAAAAAACAGTTAAATCTAATAACAAATTCAGTAAGTTGCAGGATACAAAATCAACATATAAAAATCAGTTTTTATTTCTGTATACTATTATCTGAATACTAAATTCTGTATACTAAATTATCTGAAAAGAAAATAAAGAAAACGTTCCCCTTTGTATCAGCATTAACACAATAAGAGGTCTTAAGATGCATACTTTACCCAAGATATGTATACTTAAGATATATACTTTAAATAAGGAGGTGAAAGATCCCTACACTGAAAACTACGAGACATTGAGGAAGGAAACTGAGGAAGACACAAATAAATGGAAAGATATCCTATGTTCATGGATTGGAATAATTAATGTTGTTAAATGTCCATGCTCTCCAAAGCAATTACAGATGCAGTGCAAGCCCTACCAAGAGTCCAGTGGAACTTTTTTCTTAGATTTGACACCAGAAGTTAAGACAACAAAAGCAAAAATGAATAAGTGGAATGGCATCAAACAAAAAAGCTTCTGTACAGCAAATTATATTTAAAATGAAAACCAATCTGTGGAATGGGAGAAAGTATTTGTAAATCACACATCTGATAAGGGGCTAATATCCAAAATATATGAAGAACTCATAGAACTCAACAGCAAAAAAAAAAAAATCAATTTAATAAATGAACAAAGGATCTGAATAGACGTTTTTTCCTGAAAAAGACATACAGATGGCCAACAGGTACGTGAAAAGGTGTTCAACATCACTAGCCATTAAGAAAATGCAAATCAAACCATAATGAGATATCACCTCATGCCTGTTAGAATGACTTTCATTAAAAAGGCAAGAAATAGATAGCAAGTGTTGGTGAGGATGTGGAGAAAAGGGAACGCTTGGAGAACCAGTATGGAAAAAAGTATGGAGATTTCTCCAAAAATTAAAAACAGGACTGCCAGCAACTCCACTTCTAGGTATATATCCAAAGGAAATGAAATAATTATTTCAAGAAGATAGCTGCATTCCTGTGTTCATTGTGGCATTATTTACAGTAGCTAAGGTATGGAAACAACCTAAGTATCCATCACTAGATGAATGGATAAAGAAAATGTGGTGTGTATATATATATATATATATATATATATATATATATATATATATATATACACAATGGAGTATCATTTAGCCATAGAAAAGAAGGAAATCCTATCATTTGTGAAAACATGGATAGACCCTGAGGGCATTATGCTAAGTGAAATAAATCAGAAACAGACAAATACTGTATGATCTCACTTATGTGTATAATCTATAAAAACTAAATTCACAGACAAGAGATCAGATACGTGGTTACCAGAGGTGTGGGGAATGGGGAAATTGAGTGAAGGTGGTCAAATGGTACAAACTTCCAGTTATAAGATTAATAAGTACTGGGGATGTAACATGAAATATGGCCATAGTTAACACTGCTATATAGTATGAAAGTTTCCAGGAGAATAAATCCTAAAAGTTTTCATAACAAGGAAAAGAAATTTTTGGTAGTATATGACGTGATGGGTGTAATCTAAACTCATTGTGGTAATGATTTCACAATATATATATGTTTAGTCATCTTAAACTTATTATAGAGTGTTATATGTCAATTACATTTCAATAAAACTGAAAAAGAAAAAAGAAATCCTCTCTTAGAAACTTTATAATAAAACTGTCAAAAACCTCCGTAAGACCATCAGTGAATTTCTCAGCAGAAACTCTACAAGCCAAGAGAGAATAGGATGATATATTCAAAGATTTTGGGGGGAGGGGAACTGCCAACTAAGACCCAGCAAAATTGTCCTTGAGAAATGAAGAAGAGATAAACACGTTCCCAGACAAATAAAAGATGATTTACCAGAAATGCTGAAAGCAGTTTTTCAAACTGAAATGAAAGGATGCTGATTAATAACATGAAAATACACAATATACTGGTAAAAGGAAGTATATAATCAAATTCAGAATATTCTAATACTTAATAGGTGGCGTGTTAACTCTAGTATAAGACGGTAATATTAAAATCCTGGAGTTAAAGTACAAGAGTATTAAAAATAACAGTAGGTACTGCAATTTGTTAATGAATACACAATATAAAAATAGGTAAAATGCGACATAAAAAACCATAAGGGTGGAAGAGTGAAAGAGTAGAGCTTTTGTATATGATCAAAGTTAAGTTGTTTCAGCTTAAAATAGACTTACATCTGTAAGATGTTTTATTTAAAGCCTCATGGTAATCGCAAAGCTAAAACTTATAATAGATTTACGAAAGATAAAGAGATAGGAATCAAAGCATACCGTTATGGAAAATCATCATTTTGTAAAGGAAGGCAGCAAGAGAGGAAGACAGGAGTCGGAGAGAACTACAAAACAGCCAGAAAACTATGAATAAGATAGCATTAGTAAGTCGCTACCTACATACAGTACTCTAAATATAAATGGATTAAATTCTCCAAACAAAAGGTGTAAAATAGCTGAATGGATAAAATAATATTACGTACTAAACGGTATGCTGCCTGCAAGAGACTCACTTCAACTTGAAGGAAACACACAGGCTTTAACATTTAGGAATGGAAATACTGTGTTTCCCCGAAAATAAGACTGAGTCTTATACTAGTTTTTGCTCCAAAAGACACATTACGACTTATGTTCAGGGGATGTCATCCTGAAAAATCATGCTAGGGCTTATTTTCCAGTTAGGTCTCTTTGCTGGGGAACACTGTATTCCATGCAAGTAAAAACCAAATGAGAACAGCGGTAGTTACACTTATATCAGGCAAGATAGACTTAAGCCAAAAACAGTACCTAGAGATTAAGAGGTCATTATATAATAAGAAAGGGGTCAATTCATTAAGAAGATGTAATTACCATAATTGTATATACACCCAACATTGGCTCACCTAAATATACTATATTTTGCTGTGTATAATGTGAACTTTTTTGCCCAAATTTGTGAGGGAAAAATAAGGATGTGCATTATACATGGGTAGTACTAACTCCGTATCTACATAAATGTTTTTAATTATTTTATTTATGTTTATGAGTTAAAAGTGTAACTCTAGAAATCAATAACAATATCCGTATGCAAAATAATACCCGGGAATATAATACCCGGGAATACAATAATTGGTTTTGTTGAACTTACCACGAACTTGCAACGACAAAGAGTTCTTGGCCTTCTATGAGCAAATATCATAAATTTGTTACCAGTACATAAAATTTCTTATACCTTGTATTTGTTCTTGTGTTTCATATTTATTTGTTATGTAAAATTTCTTGTACCATAATGTGTTAAAAAATAAATGCTAAAATTCCTTTATAATACAAAAAACAAGTGCTAAATGTAAACAAATAAAACCTTGAATTAAAAAATTACAATGAAAGATTTTTTTTTCCCTGAAAGTTTGGGCCTAAAACGTGGGTGTGCATTGTAAAATACGGTACATACGTATTTTGTCATTAAACCTTAAGTGACTTTAATATTCTGCTTCATACAATTTTGAAAAATATCATTTCTAATAAGCCAGTGCTTGTGTTACATATAAAATGTTTATGATCTCTCTCCACATGTGTATCTAAAAGTCTTAGATTTTACATAGTACCGGCTTATCTTCATAGTAGAATCTGTAACAGTTAATTAAGTGGTCTGGGTGAGAAGTGGACTTGACTGGAAAGAGTAGATTTGTCTTCCTGTCTAGCTGTGTATTGAACTATCGAAATCACTAATACTGGAGAAAACACCGAAAGGGTTTTCCTTAGATGAAAACACATTTCACTGTGTCACTGTACATTTTTTCAGGGCTATTTACAAATATTTGCTAATGTTCATGTCTATTTAATATAGGTCCCTCTTTACAAAGGAGGAAACTGAAGGGGAAAAACATGGTAAACTTCAAAAGGGGTCATAGTCCTTAATGACAGGAAAAATCTTCATGTTTTAGTTAAAAAACTTAGCCAACTATGACCCAACTGAAAAATCTGGCAATCCTTTCATTTCTAGGAGAACCACTGATTGAACCTAACAGAGTAAGTAGATATTATCAGTCAGCTATTGTGGTGTATAGGAAACAGTTTGTTGTGACATTTGTTTACTTAATAGATGGTTTTGAGGATTTTTTGTTTTTGGAGGGGTTTTGGTTTTTTTAGTATTGGGGCCAGCATCCATTGAGGATGGTATTTTGTAATCTGGTGTTTAAATAGTAATGAATTGAGACAAATGCAATTATTTGTCTTTGTCAAAACTCATTCTTGGCAGTTTGCAAATGTATCTTCTTAAAATATGTCATTGAAATATTAGGATATATTTTAGTGCCAGGTACTTTTTCAAAGTGTACTTAATTTATTATTAGTCAGTTTTGAATATACCCAAATCAAAGTTAACGACTTGGAAGAGGGAAATTTAGATAATGTAGTAATTACTATGTAGAGAAATTTTGTAAAACTTTAATGTGTCTATTTTGATGGTCTTTAAGATGTATTTCCTACAAAGTACTAAATAAATTTTGCGATTGGTATCAATTTTCATATTAGCAATAAAAAGTACTCGTTTTGCTGCCAGATTTCTTAACCTGGCAAGGAAAGGCTTATCTAGAAATAAACATTATTTTGTGTTTCGTTTTCTCATAGATGTCTCCAACTAGTGGATTCTCTAGAGTGTGGTTCATTTTACAGCATGCTATCTGCCGTGTTTATTTACGCTCTCTGGCATGCTACAAAGGTTTGTGGCATTTCCTAGTGAGAAACAGCTCCATGACCGATGTAAATGATCAGCCCACTGCCCCTTCCTGGTTTGGATGTCTTTTCTAGCAAGACACAGATGCAAGAAGTGAGCCAGAGAGGTCATTAAGGAGGAACATGTCTGCATCTCCTGTTTCCAGAAGTTTTAATGTATATTAATTAAAGAACTTTTGTTATTGAATTCATTTTAGGAGACTTGTTAGATATTATGGTCAGTGATGAAGAATCAGCTTAAGGGAAAAAAATGTGTAATGTCTTACAACATAATATGAGAAGATTTCCTACTCAGGACTTAAAAAGACCTGTGTCCGTTGAGATATATGAGAGGTCCCATTGTCCTCATTTGTAGTTTATAGTTGCTGAGAATTCCCACAGTCATTTCTTCCCTTCTTTTTGATTCACTGGAAAGCTTAGAGCCCTGACATGTCTATGATTTAATTATTGTAGTTTACCTTGATCTCCAGTTGCCATGCTCTCATTTTAAACACCTCAGGTTGTGTACAGTCCAGTCATTTCAATGACTTGGGAAGGTGTGAAGAGGTTAATGAGCTAAACTCCATATTTTCTTTTGTCCTGTTTTTTATTGTAAAGGAGTGCGGTAGAGCACTGTAATGTTTTTTGTTGGCCACAAAACAACAATTAATCAAGTCAGTCTTTCTTGAATAAAAGTAAATTTGCCTCAGTTGTATCTCAAAGGATCAGGGCATTGGAGTCAGTTCTGTGCTCACAATAGAGTCACAACACTTCTTTTTCTCCAGGGTTTCTACAAGAAAAAGCATAAAACAACATTAGTATGTGACTGGCCTGTGGCAGGGAGGCTTTAGTAAATCCAAAATGAGACTGATTAGGATTGATAGTTTTTTGTCTAGCTAAAAACTGTTTGGCATCTCGGCTTAAAAGTAGTTCCTTTTGATAACTAAGCATGTGATCTTTTTTTATTTGTTTTAGCGACTCTAAGCATTTGATCCAAAGAGTTGAGAATATAAAAGATAGCTTGGTAAAAGATAGTATACTTAGAGCTTAATGTAAAAATCCCTTAGGAATTTGACAATCACATAACCTTTACAACTGGTTATATTTACAGTTTTCCTAAACAAGAGTATGGAACTATTGCCAATCTTGGTTTAAAATGTAGATGATATTTACCTACTCGTAAATCGTACTGATTACAGCGGAGGCCTCCAAGCCCAGAGAATGTCCTTGTGATTTGTCCCCAGGATCACTCTAACTTGGGTTCTCTAGAGGTAAACCAGGTTCACAGCCCCTTGCTTTGTTGTTTTAGGCACTAAAAGGTGCTCTTCATGGTTTATGCATTTTAAAGGCTGGGAAAAGGACTGAGAGGGAAATTTGACATGAGGAACATTATATTCTTGAGTGGGTAAATAAAGTCAGGGGAAAACCGAGGACAAAGGAGAAAAGAGGATGGGATGCATTTGTTTATTCTATCGTTGTGTCACCATAATAATTCACTCAGAAGGGATGCACTTGGAATTGAGTATTTAGTGCTAAAATGGACAGGCCTGGGCAAGTGCAGGCCAGTGCTGAGAAACTGGTGGATTGAGACCTATTGTGTTTTTTAAGCGATTCCAGGGCTGTGCAGGTGTCCTGATTTAAAAGCTGCTTCTTGAGTCAGGAAATTGTATCTTGTTCTGAGGTTTACTGTAATAAAGTACACAGTCCTAGGGGATGGTGCTGCTGGCTCCATGAATCACTTTACAAGCTGGCTGTACTGACCCAAGCGCCGTGATTTATTTATGCCATACCAGAGCAGGAATGGCAAATATGTAAGCCACACATGGTTTCTGGGATGGGTCTTTAACTGGGAAACTGCCATAAATCTATACAGTGAGATAGGGCAGAGCAAACCGCAGTTCATGTCGTGTCCAAGAGATCTCTGTACAGGGATGCCCCATACTAGAACTGGTTACAAGTTCAGCAAACTTGATGGAATGTATCCTTGGGCTTTTTGTGTGATGTGTTCTGATCTATCCAGTCTTTGCTTCATTGCTTACAGACCTGAAAAATAGCTCTGAAATGTAGTATAGTCCTGTTGTCACTGATATTTTTTCTCTTGTATATAGACCTCTAAAGGAGAATTGACTTGAATGTATTAGATGGTTTACCCATAGGTTTTTCAAGCAATGGGGCGTTGGGGGGGAATGGAAAATATAGCATTGGACTACTAAGCCAATGTTTAGTCACCTTTTTTGTATCTAAGCTTATGATGCCAGTATTGCAATAAGATTAGAATTCTGCCTAGCTTTTTAGATTTGGTCCCCCAGCACTGATAAAGAGAGTCTATTAGAATTGTACTTTGGATTTATATGGGTAGTCAAATATTGAGCCAAAATGGACAACATAATAATTAATTTTTCATTTTTCAGTTTATGTTTTTATTTTTTATTTCCATCCTTCTACCCTCCCTGCCCTTTGGCAATCATCAGTTTGTTCTGTATATCTGTGCACCTATTTCTGTTTTGTTTTTAGACTCCACGTATAAGTGAGATCATATGGTATTGTCTTGGTCTGTCTGACTTATTTCACCTAGCATAATACCTTCTAGACCCATCCATGTTGTCACAAATGGCAAGATTTCATTCTGTTTTATTGGTGAGTAATATTCGTGTGTGTGTGTGTGTGCGTGCACACCACATTTTCTTTATCCATTCATCTATTGATGGACATCTAGGTTGCTTCATATCTTGGCTATTACTAGTAATACTGCAATGAACATAGGGGTATATATATCTTTTCAAATTAGTGTTTTTGTTTTCTTTGGATAAATACCCAGAAGTGGATAAATACCCAGAATACTGGATCATGGTAGCCCTACTTTCAATTTTTTGAGGAATTTCCATACTGCTTTCCAACGTGGCTGCACTAATTTATAATCCCATCACAGCGTATGACAGTTCCCTTTTCTCCGCATCCTCACTAACACTTGTTTGTTGATTTATTGATGGTAGCCATTCTGACAGGTGAGAGGTAATGTCTCATTATGATTTTAATTTGCATTTCTCTGATGATTAATGATGTTGGGCTTCTTTTCATCTGTCTATTGGCCATCTGTATGCCCTCTTTGGAGAAATGTCTATTCAGGTCCTCCACCCACTTTTTACTTGGATTGTTTGGGGTTTTTTGGTGTTAAGTTTTATGAGTTCTTTATAAATTTTAGATATTAACCCTTTACCAAATGTATCATTTGCAAATATCATCTCCTGTACAGAAGGTTGTCTTTGCATTTTTTTGATGATTTCCTTTGTTGTGCAAAAGCTTTTCAGTTTGATGTAGTTTTATTTATTTTCCTTTTGTTTCCCTTGCCTGAGGAGATAGATCCAGAAAGATATTGCAAAGAGCTTACTGCATATGCTTTCTATTAGAAATTAGTTTCTACTAGTTCTGTTAGTTTCAGGCTCTAACATTTAAGTCTTTAATCCATTTTGAGATTTTTGTTTTGGGGGGTTTTTCTTGTATATGGTATAATTGGTCCAGTTTCATTTTTTTGCATATATCTATCCAGTTTTGCCAATACTTATTGAAGAGACTTTCTTTACCCCATTGTTATTCTTATCTGTTAGACTAATTAACCACATAAGCAAGGATTTATTTCTGGGCTGTTTATTCCATTGGTCTATATCTGTTTTTGTGCCATTACCGTACTGTTTTGATTATTGTAGCTTTATAGTATAGTTTGATGTCAGGGAGCATATCTCCTTCTTTATTCTTTCTCAAGATTTCTTTGATATTCTTTGGTGGTTCTATATAAATTTTAGGATTAATTTTAATTCTAAGAAGAACGCCATGGGTATTTTGGAGTACAGGTCTTTCACCTCTTTGGCTAAATTTATTCCTAGGTATTTTATACTCTTTGATGCATTTATAAATGGAATTATTAATTTCTTCTTCTGATCATTCATTATTGGTGTATAGAAACGCAACAAATTTCTCTATAATGGTTTTGTATCCTGAAACTTTACTGAAGTCATTTATTATAATAGTATTTTGGTGGAGTGTTTAGTGTTTTTTATATACAGTATCGTGTCATCTGCCAAATAATGAGAGTTTTACTTCTTCCTTTCCAGTTTGAATGCCTTTTATTTCTTTGCCTTGTCTGATTGCTGTGGCCAGGACTTCCAGTACTGTGTTGAATAGAAGTGGTGATAGTGGACATCCTTGTCTTGTTCCTGATCTTAGAGGAAAAGCTTTCAGTATTTCATCATCGAGTGTGATATTAACTGTGGGTTTGTCACATATGGCCTTTATTGAGAGTTTTTATCATAAAAGTATGTAGAATTTTGTCAAATGCTTTTCCTGCAACTATTGAGATGATTATATGGTTTTTAGCCTTTATTTTGTTAATGTGATGCATCACATTGATTGACTTATGGATGTTGAACCATCCTTGCGTCCTTGGGTTGAATCCCGCTTGGTCATGGTGTATGTCCTTTTAATGTATTATTGAGTCCAGTTTGCTAATATTTTGTGGAGAATTTTTTCATCTATGTTTATCAAGGATATTGGCCTGTAATTTATCTGGTTTTAGTATCAGTGTAATGCTGGCTTCATAAAATGAGTTTGGAACTTTCCTTCTTCTTCAACTTTTTAAAATAGTTTAAGAAAGATGGGTATTAATTCTTCTTTGAATGTTTGGTAGAATTCACCTGTGAAGCCGTCTGGTCCTATACTTTTATTTATTGGGAGTTTTTTTATTACTGCTTCAATTGCATTGCTAGTAATTGGTCTGTTTAGATTTTGTATTTCCCCTGGTTCAGTCTTTGAAAGTTACTTACTTCTAGAAATTTATCTATTTCAAATTTTTTTGCATATAATTGTTCATAGTATTATTTAATGGTTCTTTGTATTTCTGTGGTGTTAGTTGTAACTTCCCTTTTATTTATGATTTTATTGATTTGGGCCCTCGTTCTTTTCTTCTTGATGAGTTTGGCTAAAGATTTGTCTGTTTTATTTATCTTTTCAAAGAAGTAGCCTAGTTTTATTGATCTTTTCTATTGATTTTGTAATTTTTATTACATTTGTTTCTGCTCTGATCTTAACTCTTTCCTCCCTGTGTTTACTCTGGGTTTTGTTTGTTCTTCTTTTTCTACTTCTTTTAAATGTAGAGTTGGGTTGTTTATTTGCAATTTTTCTTACTTCTTGAGGTAGGCCTGTATAGCTAAGAACTTCCCTCTTAGTACTGCTTTTGCGGCATCCCATAAATTTTGAAAAGCTGTGGTTTGAGTTTCATTTATTTCAAGATAGTTTTTGATTTCTTGTTTGATCTTCTCTTTTATCCATTGGTTGTTTAGTAACATGTTTAGATGCTTGATACGATTTCAATCTTCTTGAATTTATTGAGGCTTGTTTTGTGGCCTAATATGTGATCTATCATGAAGACTGTTCATGTGCACTTGAACAAAATGTATATTCTGTAGTTTTTGGATGAAATGTTCTATAAATGTCTGTTTTCTGTCTTGTCTAAAGTGACATATAATGCCGTTATTTCCTTATTAATTTGCTATCTGGATAATTTATCCATTGATGTGAGTAGGGTATTAAAACCTCCTACTATTGTATTACTCTAGATTTCTCTTTTATGTTTATTAAAATACCTTTATGTATTTAGGTGCTTCTATGTTAGGTGTTTAGATATCTACAATTGTTATACCCTCTTCTTGGATTGACCCCTTTATGATTATGTAATGTCCTTCTTTGTCCTTTTTTTACATTTTTTTGTTTTGAAGTCTATTTTGTCTGATACAAGTATTGCTACTCCATCTTTCTTTTTGTTTCTATTTGCATGGAATATATTTTTCCATACCTTCACTTTCAGTCATATGTATCTTTCAACTTGAAGTGACTCTCTTATAAGCAGCATATAGATCGGTCATGCTTTTTAATCCATTCAGCCACCCTATCTTTTTTTATTGGAGCATTTAATCCATGTGCATTTAAAGTAATTGTTGATAAGTATGTACTTATTGCCATTTTGTTAATTGTGTTTAGGTTATTTTTATAGTTGTTCTCTGTTCCTTTCTTTTCCCTTGCATTTGCTGTTTTTCTTTAGTGTTCTGTTTAGATTCTTTCCTCTTTGTTCTTTGTATTTTTCTTAGGTTTTTGGTTTGTGGCTACCATGTGGTTTATGTATATCATTCTTTGTAGCTGCCTATTTTAAGCTGATAGGCATTTAAGTTGGTATGTATTCTAAAAACACTGCATTTTTACTCCCTCCTCCATGTTTTATGTTATTGATGTCATATTTTAGATCTTTTTGTGTTGTGTATGTTCTAAGTACTTACTGTAGTTTAAGTTGAGTTTGATACTTTTTTCTTTTACCCATTGTAGTAGCTTTTTAAATGTCTGATTTGCTGTATTTATTGAATATTTGTCTATACCTGTAAGGTTTTGCCTTTCTCATTTTCTTATTTCAGGTTATTGCCTTTCCTTTTCTTCTTAAAAAAATCCTTCAGCATTTCTTGTAAAACTGGTTTAATGGTGATGAAGTCCGTTAGTTTTTGCTTGTCCATGAAGTTCTTTATTTCTCCTTTAATTCTGAATAATAACCTTGCTAGGTAAATTATTCTATGTTACGGGTTCCTTTCTTTCAGAAATATCCCTTCTGGCTGATAAAAAATGAGCTGACAGCCTTTTAGGGTTATCTTTGTATGTAACCTGTTTTTTTTTCTGGCCTCCCTCAAGGTTGTCCCTTTTTCTTTAACTTTTGTCCTTTTAACCACAGTATGTGTTGGTATGGAGCTCTTTAGGTTAATCTTGTTTGGAACTCTCTGTGCTTTCTGGACCTGGATGCCTGTTTCTTTCCCAGGTTAAGAAAGTTTTCAGCTGTTACTTCTTTAAATAAAGTTTCTGTTCCTTTCTCTCTCTTCTCTTTCTGGGATCCCTATAATGTGAATATTTGAGGGCTTGATGTTACCCCAGAATCCCATAAACTATCCTTGTTTTTTTGTTTTTTATTCTTTTTTTCTTTCTGCCGTTCTGATAGGTTGATTTCCACTACTCTTCCAGGTTGCTGATCGTTTTTCTGTGTTAGTCAATCTATCTACTATTGATGCCTTCTAATGTGTTTTTCTTTTTTTTTTTTGAATTTTTATAAGAGTTTTTTTGAACCAAACTGGTGACATATGCTGGAGCGCAAGATCACCAATATTCCAGAGAATAACAGTTTTGCAACTTCTTTCTGCATTGGAAATTAAGGTGGTAACATAAAGATTACATGAAGGTGGGAGAAAGGAAAGCAGGGATTGGGTTACAGAATAGTTAATAAGATTATGTGCTTTCTTAAGGGTGGTTATGCCTTTAAGGGGTACTACTTCTGGCTTCTCAAAGGCTATTAGCTAGATGCACAAGAACAGTGACAGGGCTTGTTTAAAAACCTTACGCAAAGGAAGCTGTAGACTTGGCGATATGACTACCCACCATGACCTACCCAGGTAGGAATTTAGAATTATTACAGCATCCCCTTTTTGTCTACAATTACCCCTTTTGGTCATAAATCAATCCGAAGGATACACTGATGACTAACCATTTGGTCACATAATGTGGTCTCATAGTGCTAGGAAGGCTCATTCCTAAGAAGTCTCAGTATCGACCTTATCTTGTTGAAATGGACCATTGGAGGTGGGGCAATACTGTAACCATGGGATGTGAGTCAAAGCCGAATTTTCCCAAAAGGGGAAGGGCAGGTAAATGGAAGGCAGTCAATTCTTAATGGCCTTCATTGTGAAAAAACACTGGATATCATTAGTATCCTTTGAACTATATCATGATCCAAGTTTTGCCTTCTGCCTTATTTTTCTATATTTGGCATCTAGTATAACATTTATACTATACTATATACCATAAAAAGAGTATTAACAGTTATCTTATGTTTATTAATCCTGAACAATTGGACTATATAGAAAAACCCAAAGAACAACTTATTATCACTAATTATAGTTATTATAACTTATTATAACTAATATCATTAGCAAACAGATAAAGACAATCAAACAAAATGGCTCTGAGTTCAGTATCAATCCGTGGGTAAACAGGCCTTGTCAGTGTCTTGGGATTGCTGTCTCCCTCTGATGTCAGCAGCATCTCATCTGACAGGAGCCTGTAGGTGGAGACAAATCTGTTTTAGACAGAGGCAACTGTCAGAGACAGTCATAGATGTCCATTTGTGGTTAGGCACCTGATAAGGTCCCTTCCAGTGAGGTTGGAGAGTGTCTTTTATTTGACGTCCTTTCCAATAAACAAAAATCTCCAGGTGGCGGTCAATGATCTTTAAAGTCTTTGACTAGGTTCCTACCTAGCTCACTGTGAAAGGAAGTGGTTACCAACTTGGCATTTTCTTGAAGTAAGTCTATCAAACCTTGGCAATAACATAAGATGTCTCCTTTCAATAATGTTAGCTCATAAGTTCCTTTAGCTAAGTCTAGCTTATGATACATGAAAGAATGAAAGTACCAAAAAAATGGGGTGCCAGGGAGCAGGGAAGAACCAAGTGGCCATCTTGGGTTTCCCGTAGCCCCGACTATTCGTTTCATTTACAACCATCGCTTACCCATACAGCATACCCTAGAAGTGTTTCATCACTTAATTTACAATTCTCCCCACGCAATTTAACATACAAGACGAGTTTTTTGAGGTGTCCCAGGAGCCCTTCTGGAACACTTCAAAGTTATTCCTACATATATTGAGATTTTAACCCTCAAAACCTCAATTTCTAATGAAAACTAAGAGGTAAGCAAAGAGCATTCTTCAGCTTAGACATTTTATAATGTAGAAACATATTTCATAGACGTCTAAGTCAATTATTAACGTGGACTTATTTTTGTAAAACCCAGGTAAAATAAAGACACGTCTGTTTTAGTTCAACCAACAAACTTAAGCTAGCTTTTATTTACTAAGGATTAATCTTAGACTATGTAAACTTGAAAAGTATTTGAGTTAGTTTCTGTGTTTCTGAGAATTTTAGAATACCTAATCCTTACAAGCCCTTGCTTTTAAATTAATTTTAACAGTACTATCAGAGGTAGAAAAATTGCTCAGGTTTTATATATATATATATATATATATATATATATATATATATATATATATATATATATATATATATATACATGACTTGTATTCATGTTTTGTTATCAGTATATATTATCACAATTTTAATGCAGTTTTTTTTCCTTTCTTAAAATGTGTATACAATTTTTTGGCACCCAATGTAATATATATTACGTGGTTATATATAAACATACACATATACAGCCACAAATAGATAAAAGTTGGATTCAATTTTTGTTTTGGAAGCATTTACCATTTATATATATCCTTGACAAGTCAAGTTCCTAATGACATTTCCCATTTTAAAATGAAGACAGCCATTTTACTACCTCAAAGAATTTGGTTGACACCTAAATGACATCATAGGTTGCTAGGTTGATACTTTTATCTAAATACCCTCTTTCTCTCTCTCTCTCTCTCTCTCCCTCTCCCTCTCCCTCTCCCTCTCCCTCCCCCCCCCCCTTTTTTGTGAATCCTTTTACACAGTTTCATTTTAGCTTAGGGGAGAAGGCCTTTTTAACTTCTGAGACAGACTCTGATCCATTTTTTTCCTATTCATTTTGCCAAATTTTATAGCTGGCTTTTTCTGATTGTGCACGCAAAAATTAATTTAGAAGTATCAGAGGATTTTCATCTTGGCCATCTTAGTTATAAATGGGAGGCTGACCATGGTCAGCCTTGGAGTCACGATTTCATATGTTAATTTGGAGATCTGTAGAGTCTGAACAAATTTCTAAGGAAAACCAGCCTTTACATGCACGTCTCCAAATGAGCCAAAAGTGGTGACTAACCCTACAGGACTGCTTTACACCCTAAGGAAATGTTTCCTCAGGCAGCCCCACAAAGACTCTTAGTCACCTAAGAACACCCGAGCGAGGGCCAGCGAGAGCTTACCAGACGCCGCCAGAACCGGGATGCTTTCCAAGGCATGGGGTCCTCTTTCTCGGGGTGAACCCACTACAGGGCTCCCGGCCCTTCTTCCCTGGACTCCCTCTGGCTTCTCCAGGATCAGCTGCATTACCACCGCACTGGACCACTTCTGGCGCCCATCTCCACCACCCTGGAATCAGGGATCTGAACAACTATTGTCACCCCATTGGCTGTTCGGGTTGGGGAAGCAAGTGTCCTTTCTATTTCAGAGCTAAAGAGAGTTTGGTCTCTCATTTAACCAGCAAAGATTTTGTTCAGACTCTCAGTAAGCAATCCAAATAAAAAGCCCAAATTAAGAGCAGCAACGCATTTCATTCCTTTCCTGGGTTATCTCAACCCTTATCCACCTTGAGGATTTTCTAGGAACAGTTCAAATAAAGTCATGGCCTGCTACTTAAAGCAAGGAGGCCCAGAATTCCAAGAGAAGACTCCCCCAAGTTCACCCTTTGCGATGTGGGGAGCTAGTGGGACACAGTGGGCCCTGGCTTGAACCTAGCACCCAGTTTGAGTCCGCAGGGGGGTCCTGGGTGGGCTCCTTCCAAGTCATGCTCCACTACGCCAAGAAAGTGGATGTAAGAAACGTCCAAACCTGTAGAAAAATTTTATAAGAGTTTATTTGAGCCAAACTTGACGACATATGTCAGGGAGCAAGATGGCAAATGCTTCCTCTGATGTGTTTTTCATTTCAGTTATTGTATTCTTCAGGTTTGCTTGGTTCTTTCTTACACTTTGTCTTTGTACTTCTCCCTAATTTCTTCTGTTCCCCTCTCAAGTTTGGTGAGCATCCTTATGACCATTTCTTTGAATTCTTTATCAGGCAAATTATTTCTGTTTCCTTAGGGTTTTTTTCTGGGGATTTTTCTTGTTCCTTCATTTGGAGATTCTTCTGTCTTCTCATTTTGTTTGACTTTCTATGTTTGTTTATATGAATTAGACAAAGTAGCTGTCTCTTGCAGTCTTGGCAAAATGGCCTCATGTAGAAGTGTGCTCTGTGTAGACTGTGTGAAGGGCGGCTTTGGCAGGTGGGTAGGAGCTGAAGGGGTGTTTAAGGCCTCGCAACACCGGCCCACAGGGCCAGAGCAGCTCCCAGGGGGGCGGCCAGGTGCAAGTGGTAATGCCCTGTTGCCTCTCCTTGCTCCCTTTGCTCCAGCTGAAATGGGCTGTGCTCATGTGTCCAGGAGTGCACTGCAGCGACCCTTCAGGTAGGCCAGAGCCCCCACCCACTCACTGGAGGTGGGGGACAGAAACAGTGGTGCTCACTGGCCCCGCTGAGCCTGGAGGATTCCCGCAGTCCCCAGAGAGCTCAGGTCTTCTCTGTCCAATCTCTGTCATGTTGGTTTTACTCGAGGTGGGCCTGTGTAATAGAGACCTCCGTGCAGGCTTACTGTGCCAGGTGGTTTGGGGAGCTCCTTGGAGCCCAGCACAGGCTTCTGGCGCCTGGGGCACTTACCTGCATAGGGTAGCTCCAGGGGAGTGGCGACACCCTGCTGCCTTTCTTTGGAGCAAAAGGCTCTGGGCAGTGTAGCTGGGACCTCTATGGTGATCTTGCAGGTAGACCAACGCTCCTGAATAGAGCGCCCACTGATGCTGTCAACATGGAAGGGAGCGTAAACAGTGGCACTCACTTGCTCCTGGGGCCCCGAGGGACCCCCGGCTTCCCAGCCTTCTCTGTTCTTCTCTGTTCCATCTATTTCTCTTATTTGTTGTCAGAAGCTGTGCATTCAGCACTTAGGAGTAATTGTTGCCTAGATACATACATGAATATTGATTTTCCTCCTGGGAGGCGGCAAATTCAACATCCTCCTGCACTGCAACCATCTTGGACCTCCTAATTTTTCATTTTAACATGAATAAAACAGTCTGTTAATTAAACTTTTTATTTTGAGGTAGTAGTAGAGTCATACATAGCTATAAGAAATAATACGGAGAGACCCCTGTGTTCTTCAGGCACTTTGCCCACTGGTGACAGCTTACAAAACCAGGGTCACACCCAGGATCCACTCATTGATAGAGTCGGGATGCAGAACATTTGTGTCACCACATGTCCCCTTTCAGTAGGTGGGAGTAGTCACCACCTACTCCCCTCCCCCACACCCCCTATTTACCTCTTGGCAGCCACCAATCTGATCTCCATTTCCATAATTTTGTCATTTCAAGAATGTTTTATAAATGAAATCATACAGTATGTGATCTTTTTAGATGTATTTCACTTTACACAATTACCTGGAGTTTCATCTAGATTGTTGAATCTATCAGTACTTCATTCCTTTTTATTATTGATATTCCATGGTATGGATGTACTTGAGTTTGTTCACCATTCACCTGTTGAAGGACACTTGGGTTTCCAGTTTTTGTCTCATGTCTAAACCTGTTGTAAACATCTGTGTACAGGTTTTTGTGTGAGCTGAAGTTTGCATAGTTCTGGAATAAATGCCCAGGTATACAATTACTGGATGATATGGTACTTGAGTGATTCATTTTTTAAGAAACTGCCAAACTGTTTTCCAGACTGGCAGTATTATAATATTGTTGCCAGTACAAAGTTCATGAGTCCGACGCTTCAAAAGGCCAAAACTGAAAATGTCCGAGTTTGAAGTAAGGAAAGGTTTATTGATCGAGAAGGCATCAACCGAGAAGAGGGGAACCCTAGTTTCTCAAATTTGTCTTGAGAAAGTAGAATTCAGGCTTCTTTTTGGTCAAGGAAAGTGAAATGGGCGGGGCTGTTTTTGTAAAACCTCAAGCCCCAAGCATAATTCCTCTAATGACTAGCAAGTGTAAAGCAGGAACTATGAGCCTGAAGGCCTTGGGGACAACTGGGGCTTAAACAAGATAGAGTCAGAGAGACCAAGCATTTCACTGTTACATTATATTCCCAGCAGCAATGTGTGTGTGATCCTATTTTTCCACATCCTTACCAGCATTTGGTGTTGTCTCTATTTTTATTTTAACAATTCTAATAGGTATACAGTGATATCTCAATATGGTTTTACTTTGCATTTCCCAAATGGAGAATGGTTCTGGATATCTTTTGATGTGTTTATTTGCCATCTGTATATCCTTTCAGTGAAACATATCTGTGTCTTCTTCCCATTTTCTAATTAGATTGTTTGTTTTTTACTATGGAATTTTAAGAGTTCTTTATTCTGAATGCTTGTCTTTTTTGTCAGATAGGTGGTTTGCAAATATTTTATCTCAGTCTGTACCTTTTCATCCTCTTGGCAGAGACTGTGACTTAGTTGTTGGATATATTTTTTAATAATAAACTTCATTTTTTAGAGCAGCGTTAGATTCACAGCAAAATTGGGCAGAAAGAGCACAGAGCCCTCCCAGTTTCCCAGCACTCAGCTGTGGACACCAGGGCGGTGTGTTCATTACAGTCAGTGAACCTATGCTGACACCTCGTTGTCACCCAAAGTCTGTACTTTCGTACATTCTGTGGGTTTTCACCAGTGTATGACACGTGTCCACCATTGTAGTGTCATGTATTTTCACTGCCCTAAAAATCCCGTGTTCTCCTTTTCCCTGCAACTACTAATCTTTTTACTCTCTCCGTAATTTTATGTTTTCCAGATTGTCATATAGTTGGAATTAAATAGTTCGTCGCCTTTTCCCTGTGGCTTCTTTCACTTAATAATATGCATTTAAGTTTCTTCCACATTTTTTCATGGCTTTAGAGCTCATTTATTTTTAGCACCAAATAATATTCCATTGTCTAGATGTACCACCGTTCATCCACTCACTAAAGGATGTATTGGTTGTTTCCAAGTTTTGGCAGTTGTGAATAGGCTGCTATAAACATCCCTGTCTAGGTTTTTGTGTGAACATAACTTTTTGTTTCACTTGGGTAAATACCAAGGAGTGTGACTGCTGGATCGAATGGTAAGAGTATATTTAGTTTTGTGAGCAAGAAACTGCCAGTCTGTCTTCCATTATGTCGGTGCCATTTTGCATTTCCACAGCAATGAACAAGAGAGTCCCTTTTATTCTCACCAGTGTTTAGTGTTTCTCTGTTTTGGGTTTTGGCCGTTCTGATGTGTCAAGCGGTTTCTCATTGTTCTTTCAATTTTCAATTCCCTAATGACATGCGATGTTGAACGTGCTTTTTATGTATCTCTTCTTTGGTGAGGTGTCTAGATCTTGCCCATTTTTTAACCGAGTTATTTTTTTTTATTACTGAGTTTTAAGAGTTCTTTGCATATTTTAGATAATAGTCCTTTATCAGATGTATTTTTTGCAAATATTTTCTCCTAGTCTGTGACTTGTCTCCTCAGTCTCTTGATATTTGAAAATTTTAAATACATGTTTTATAAAATAATGGTGCATGTTTGTTTCTCAACAAAAGTATCCAGAATACAAAGACTTAAATTATGCTTAAATTAAACAATTGAATATTCTCTTATTTTAGTGGAGCGGCATTATTAGTGAAATGTAGGGCAAAATAATTTCTAGATGTACATGACAAACCAGTCAAATTGGAGAGGGTTTATTTTCCGGTTTTAGAAGTATCAGCTACAAATAGCTTTTTAGAACAAGCATTTCCTTTTCTCTTACATGATTAAACAGTTGATAAATCCCTGCTCAGTATGTACTGTCTCAAAAGGTCCAATAGGCCACCAGTTTCTACCAAATGCAACACATTGAAATTCCCTTTTCCTCCGAGCTTCACAAGGCCTGAGGCATTACCCACTTCCTTTCTCACTGGGCTCAGGGCTGGCCAGGCTCCTGCCACCACCAGACTTCATCATACCCCTTTTTAGTTACCGAGAAGATTTCTCAGGATAACATTTTATGATTGAGTCCTTCCTTATCTGGCTCAATGCCTAGTGTGCCCTTTGTCACATAGAAGACATTTCATAAATGTGTACTGAACTGAGCTGAACCAGCAGGAGCAAGAAGGATTAGACGACTGCATTTTAAGTGCAAAGGATTAAAAAGGCACCCAGAAAAGAGGTGTGTATTTGGGGAACATTAGAATTTACAAAAGACTAAAACACTAGGCTAGAAAATTTGGGATGGAGCCAAACTACGAATGGTTTGAATGTCGTGTAGTTTGTGAATTTATATACTTTTCTGTTACATAGAATGGTGAATTTTTATAGCTAGAATGTTCTTAGAATTCATTGTCTTGATCCAGAAAACATCAAATTGAGATCTGTCAGTAGATTCCCAAATAATTTCTCTTTCTCCTACACCTTCAGTCTTAGGCTCTTAAATCTTAAAGCAGGTGTCATCAAGTATACTGGCACATGCTCATAGTAATCACAGAAATTTGTGAACATTAAAATACATAATTAGAGATTACCTGGGGTTTTTTTGGAGACTGTAACATATGCTTTTACTTTATTCTTTTTTGTTGTTTTCTCTCTTTTTGTTTCTTTCAAAGTACATACAAATAAAACTTACATTTGTGATCTCCTGTGTAAGACAATGTGTATTTACTCTAGAATAGGATGCTATAAGTATGACATATTTTTTTTCCTTTTAAAATATAGTCTTAAGTGCCGTTTATGCATGTGTTCTCAATCCAATCTCTTCGTCCTCATTATGATAAAATTCTGCGGTATGAGAAGCATTCAAGTCTTATAACCTAGAAGTGGACACATCACATAATGAACTTTGTAAATTAAGATATAATATTATGTTGGTGTTTTTTCCTTCACAAAAGACTTCTAATTTTCTTAACTTCCTACAGTAATCGCAGAGAACTCCTGCTCTGCAGAGATTGCTGTAGAACAACCATAGAGAAGACAACGAAACTGCTAGCTAATCAGTAGAAGACAGTAAGACCCTTTGGCAGCTCTGATACATTTCACAGGAGGTCATTTCATTTTGCCTCATCTGAGTCCAGCATGAACAGTCTCAAATAATGTTATGTTTTAATTCCTGTAAAATTTCCTAATATCAGTCTAATCCTGTAAGAACTATGGAAGAGCCACATTTCTCATTTGTACTCTTTATACTGATTTCTTAAACCTTACTTTGTTTTCCAAACTAATCAAGGCAGGAGGTCCAACATCTGTCGATTCTGTGTTTAACTGTGATTTTAAGAATAGACTTTACACGTGATACAGCTTACGGATTGCTTTAAATAAAATATTTGGACCTATCTGCTTATCTTAGAAATGAATTGGCAAATCAGCCCATCAGACATCAGTTCCTACAGATCACGAGGCTCTGAGACTTTGAATCAGTGTACTTGAGCTTAGGGAAGAACTAAATCAAGCCACCAGCGCCTCAGTCAAACCTTTGGCAAATAATTGTTTAGCACTAAGGAGACAGAATAGCATTTCCAAATATTTTAATCACATCATGTGGAAGAGTGAGTACATTTCTTTAACATGACCTTAAAGGATAGAGCTGAGGAGGGTAAAAAGAAATAGCGTTAGGATCAATTTTAGAAAGTAATTTCCAAGAGTTAGGTTATTAAAGTTAGAACAGGCTCCTTTGGGGTCACTAGAGTTCCATGTCCTTAACTCTGTTGGAACGGAGGCTGGAGGGGAACTTGACAGGAATGTAATAGAATGAAATACAAATCGTGGGTAGATTTGATGATCTGTAAGGCCTTCTGCTCTTCTAAGAGTGTGGATCTGGTTTTACCCTCTGTGATGTTGAGAATCTAATTTATGGTCCCTTTACACTTTTTTACTGCTTGTTTGCTCCTCAGCCCTTTTCAATGTGGCTTTTACTCCTAGAATTGAAACTGCTTTTCAAAGAGACTTGTAACATTCTATAAGCTAAATCCAGTGGAAATTTTGCGTTCTTTGTCTTGGCTTGTCTGTAAACACTTTAAAGTATTTGATCACTTTTATTTCTTAAAACTTTCTTTATTTGGCTTCCAAGATACCACTCTCTCCTTGTTTTCGTCTGCCTCTGAGACTGTTCCCTTCCGTTCTTTATAGCCTTTTTTTTTCACCACTGTTGTGTGCCCCTCCTCTGGTCTTGGTGGTCTCATGTACTTATTATTTCAGCTACCTTCTATACTGATCATTTCCACATCCACACCTCAGGGCCTGACTCTACGCCCGTCAATTCAAGTGCCTCCTGGATATCTCCTCTCAAATTCATAGGGTTGCTATAAGGATTCAATTACTTAATCCATGCGAAGTGCTTAGCAGGTATCTGGCTGTATAGTAATCATGCTGGCAGTGTTAATATGGTGAATTTTTACCCAGTTCATTCACACTCTTATTCATTCTCTTGAGGAAACATTGGCTTATCCTTAAATCACCACTTTCCAAACTGTTTTCTTGGAATACTAGTATATTTCAAGTTGTTAATTCATGTTCCACCCAGAAAATGAGAAAGTAGGGTTCCATGGTCAAGTAAGTTTGGAAAACGGTTTATAACATGGTTAGCAAACTTCTTCTGTAAAGAGCCAGATAGTAAATATATTGAGCTCTGGGGATCATTTAGTCTCTGTCACAGTCATTCAGATTTCCTGTTGCAATGCCAAAACAGCCATAGAAAATACATGAACATATGAGTATGTTTGTGTTATGTTAAAATGTTATTTATAGACACTGAAATTTGAATTTCAAATAATTTTCACAAAATATTCTTACATATATTATGTCACAAAAATATTTTTTTATTTATTTTTTCAACCATTTAAAAATATAAAAGCCATTCTTTGCTTGCGGGATGTACATAAACAGGTGCTGGACCAGATGTGGCCTGTGGGCAGTGGTTAGGCAACCCCTGCTTTAAAATGTGGCCTCCTGTTAAAGATGTGTGATGTACACTAGAGAAGCTCTTACAAGCTCTGCACCAGGGCTGTGAGGCCTAGTGTTCTTTTCCCATGGAAATCTCTTCTCAGCGGACATTTGTTAATATCTCTTGCCACACTTCTGTACAATACACTTTTGAGAAATGCTGAACTGTTGTGCTAGAGGTGAAAATTTTGGTAGTGGAACAGACGAGAAATAATAAGAGAAAGTATCTGGTCTTTATTATCTTTGCTCTCACCAGAGAATGGCAGGTTGGAAATAGAATTACCGCTCCACGGAAGGTACCAGTTAGGCACTACAGCTGAATCAAAGATCGGCTGAGTTGAAGGTGAACATGATAAAAGTTCATGCCATTGGTCAGCTTTCAGAAATGGGAGAAATGGGTGCATTGCTATAATTTAAGACAAAACAGAGGTGCTCTAGGATGAAAAATGCAGTCGCGCAGGAAGAGTTCCAGAGGCCATATACAAAATACAAGCACTATAGCTATCATTTGCTGTAGTTTTAAAATCTTTACTACACTTGTTAAATTACTGTGCAAAGTTTTAAAAAGATTTAGTTTATATATAGTAAAATTCTAAAACTTGTTTTGAAATAATATTTTCAATTGTCATTTTCCTGTATCTTTGAGAAGTAAATGTGTGGCTCAGTAGGCAGGGTTGGTTATTGCTTTACTAGTTTTGATTAAATAATAGCATTGCTATGCAGAAAAATTTCAAGTTAAAAAAATCGCTTGTATCAGAAGAATCTGCATTTCCCATTCTTTTATGCCTACTGTAACCACGTGCCACGTATATATATAAAGGAAAAGTAAATACAGTAATCATGCTTTCTAAATTATGTCTGGCATTTGACAAGCAGCTAGAATCCAAGGGAGGATGCAGAAAAGACAGGATCATCCCAGCTGACAGTAATAATAATAATTCATCTACCAAATACAAGCATTGCCCATTTCTACAGAATTTCCCCACCAGATGTTTCCTTCCAAAGCTGTGGAGGAATTGAATTCTCATGATTTTTGCCAACAAATTGATAGCACATGAATGATGGAATTGTTGAACCATTAATACAGGGAGATAATAAATTATAGAGTTTGTTTTCACCTGCTTTGGCTAGCAAGTGCTCTTGGTGACCTTCAAAATGTCAGCAGCCCCAGTATTTCTAGTCCTTTCTCAGCATACCTCAACGGTCATTCATATGTGTCCATACAGCTTTCATAGACAGCTTGAAGAGTATGTTGGATATTCACTCATTGGAACAATTCCTACTTTTTTCAGGCAGCCTATCACAAATCCAAACATCAGCTCTTCTGTATGATGTTGACTATTTTGTGAAATCAAGACATACTTAGCTCTTGATTGTACGAGAAGGTAGAAAAATGAGTGCCCTGATAGCACTGGTATTCTCCTAGCAAATGTCATAGCAAACAGACTTGGAATGCAAGCGAGTCCCACGGTAGCACAGCGCGGACAGCTGGTGTGGACATGTTATCCATCTATGACTGGAAAAGGTTAAGTAAATAGAGGGACAGTGACAAAGTGCAGGGATTAATTGCTTAAAGCATTCAATAACTCTTAAAACAGACATCTAAATAAATGGAGGTATCCTGGAGTTTGAGTTCTGAGAAACAATGTAAGAAGACTCTATTTTCCTTTGGAAACAGACACAATGAATGATACAGCCCAAAAGTGTGAGTGTAACAATGACAGGTGTACCTTATTTTGAAGGGACTACATCTTTGTAAGACAGACTTGTATTCTGAAATTTCTGTTCATATTATAGTATCAAACATGAGGCAGAACGGACATACTGCTGTGACATAGTAAAGACAAAATGAAAGAAAAGGCCAGTATAAATCTTTCTGTACACATCATCCCCAGATGTTCCTGTGAACCCACCACTTTGGTCGATGTCTCGTGGTTCATGCTAAGCTGTTTCCCCCTCCCGTCACCCCAGATCGCCAACACAAATCAGTGGGTTTAAGACATAATTCACTAGGGATTTTGATAGGATTTGAGTAAAATCCCCAACAAAAACTCCCTTGGCTTGCAAGCTGTTTTTAAAGGCAGAGATTTAGAAAGCAGAAGACCCTAAGCCCAGCTCCCTATGTTACGACGGCCCGTGCCGTGGAGATAGGAGGGAATCTGCCTATGAATGCATGACGATGATGTCGCCTACACTTTTTGCAAACAATGTCTGGATAGACTAGCACCACAGACGGCATGTCGGTGAGATATCCCTAAATCAGGTAACGGTCCATATTACGAGTGTCTGCCATATCACCAGAATTTAAGAGTTTGAATTTTTACTGTGGAATTGGTAGGTTTTGTATAGACTTTTTGAATTAGGAAAAGTAAATACAAAAGCTAAAAACCCAGTCTTGGCAAGGATGTGGGGAATCGGAAATACCTCATTTCTTATTCTTGGTCTTTTAAATTAGTTCATCTTTCTGTAAAGTACTGGGTCTCAAAATGACCTGGGAGCTTCTTAAATGTGTAGGCGCCCATCCCCTAAAATCCATATTCAGTAGGTCAGGAGAAAAGCACAGACTTCCATTTTGAATAATTTCCTTTATGTTTGAGAACTACTGTCTGTAAACAAGTCTGATACCTTTTTTCGTTTAAGTTACACAACTTTCCGCAGCTATTGACCTATTTTTTCTTGAGCGCTTCTTGTGTTCCACAGGTGAACCTACTTCACTTTCATAACTACGAGTATTTCCCTAAATAGGCCCTTTGGATTGATTTTCATGTAAGAATTTTCTTATCCGTTATCTCTTTATATATTATGGTTTGTCGTAACATAAATTTTATATCATCAAAGATAGGGTTAGTTTCTGGTTTTTTGTTGTTGTTGTCCTGATGTTTGGGAGTGATTTTCTAGAGGAAAAGGGAGCTGATAGGTCTTTGTTCTGCCTTCTGGAAACAGGAATCCAAAACTATTATTAGTACTATAATTACAGGCCTAAAAAAATTTCACCAGGAGGAGAAAAGTGAAGGTATAGCAGCTTTCAGAGAAAGTCTTGTCAATGGAGGCTTTTTTTTCCCCCTGCATGAAAGGTAAGTATCAGTAAGCGTGGCATGGTGAGGGCCTGAACAGTTAGTCTCTTTAGAACAAATAAAACACGTTCTTTATTTTTATGAGTTCTCTCCTAAAATGGGTGGCCATTAGATAGAATCCAGAGGTAGCTTCTACACTGAGCGAGATACGGAAACAACCCCCTCTAATGAACTGAGTATACAGAGAATATAGTCTGTGCCTCTTACCTAAATGATACTGCTTTCCTTTCTGGAATAATGGTTCACCATAAATTTTTTTATGTAGTCTCCTGCATAATATACTGAAAGGACTATTGCTGTCTACATATTGGGGCATCACAAAAGATGCAATATCACTGAAATCCTCAAAATACATAGATACATTTTACATACAGTTTGGTAGTTGACTAATTTTATACTTCTAGATTTAAAGAAAGGTACTCTGTGCCATTATTTTACAAATTAATGTGGATCCTTTAAGTTTAGGTGGATCTTATGCTAATCAGTAAGTAAAATGACATGCCAAATGAGCAGACATTAACTTGAACAAGGTATTCCCTTCTTTTCTAGCTTTTTTTTTTGTAAGAGTTTATTTGAGCCAAACTGTTGACAAATGCCGAGAGCAAGATATCAAATGCTCCCACTATTTTTTTTCTTAAAGAATGTATTCTGAGGCTAATTCTGATTGCTTTCATTTCTCTTCTACATTTTAGATTCCAATTATATTGGTCTATTTTACTATTTATAGACTTTTCTTAGAAGTTTTGCCTCATGTATACAAAATGCTAAGCAGATTTACAACATTTTATTAAAACTAGTGAGGATATATGTTCACCCACTTTGACAAAAATAACAGTAAACTGTATAGAAATGTATATCTCTTTCATGTAAGGGTTCAAAGTGGTATAATAGTTCTGCTCTATGAAGTTGTGAGGGGTTCAGAGACATCCTGCTTGTTGTTTGCCATCCCTGGCGTATCACCCCATCCACATAATGCAAGATAGCACACGACCACATTGCATCCCAGGCAGCAGAGGAGGAGAGGAGGGTACACTGAGCTCCATGAACAATAGCTACTTTGATTAAGTATAACTCAAAGTAGCGAAACTTAGAAAATCAAAAACAGGAGTCTGGATGTCATACTCAGCAGAGGCAATCTCTGGATATAACATTGTATAGAGGAGATTGTATCTGTTCGTGAAGAATATGAGGTTTGTCTGTGAAGTGGTAAAAATGCATTTAAAAAAAAAGAGGTGGGGCAGACAGGTGACTCAGTTGGTTAGAGCACGAGCTCTTGGCAACAGGGCTGCCGGTTTGATTCCCACATGGGCCAGGGAGCTGCACCCTCCGCAACTAGAATGAATTCAGTGAGCTGCCGCTCAGCTCCCGAGTGGTCAGATGGCTCAGTTGGTTGGAGCGCAGGCTCTCAATCTTGTTCTCAACCACAAGGTTGCTGGTTCGACTCCTCGACTCCCACAAGGGATGGTGGGCTGTGCCCCCTGCAACTAGCAACGGTAACTGGACCTGGCCCTGAGCTGCGTCCTCCACAACTAATATTGAAAGGACAACAACTTGACTTGGAAAAGTCCCGGAAGTTCCCCGATGAAGTCCTGTTCCCCTTCCCCAATAAAATAAAATAAAAAGAATGTTCGAACATAGGGTCCAACTAAATCTCCAAATAGTCATCTAGATAAGTTTTACACTTATTCCATTGGTGCTGCCATTGCTAAAAATACATTTGTAATTCTTTTCTTGGGTGTTGGTTTCAGAGCCCATTTATAAGATGCCCCTGATAATATATACATGCTAACAACTCACTGTGGTCCAAAAAACATATCATCCTGATTCATTGTCTAACTTCAATGCCTCACACTAGACCTCAAAACTAAAATTCAGTTTAATAAAAAGGATATTTGTCATAATTCAAAATACTTAAATAATATGATAGATTTTAAACCAGTTTTAAATTTGGCAGCATCATTAGATTAAATGTTTTTATATAACTTGCCAAAGTGATTCTTTGAAGAACTTATCTTTCATTTGAATGTCGTATTTGAAGTATATTTCCGGAGGGAAGCACTGGATAACTTTTGCTATATTTTCAGGAAAAATGGGATTGGGATAAGAAGGAGAATCTTTCTATATTAGTAATATTAAACTTTCAGTCGTCCCAAAGAAGTTATGGACTTGAGGCCATTACTTTGGGGCAGCAAGTTTAATCATGGAGTGTAGCTTTTGCCATGTGATGATGCCCATATGGACACCTGCATTCTGCAAATGCCTCAGCCTTTGCTGCATTCTTTTTTTTTTTTTTTTAATTGGGGAATATTGGGGCACAGTGTGTTTCTCCAGGGCCCATCAGCTCCAAGTAGTTGTCCTTCAATGTAGTTGTGGAGGGCGCAGCTCAGCTCCAAGTCCAGTCTCTATTTTCAATCTTTAGTTGCAGGGGGCACAGCCCACCATCCTATGTGGGAATTGAACCGGCAACCTTGTTGTTGAGGCCTCGCGCTCTAACCAACAGAGCCACCAGGCTGCCCCTCTGGAAGTTCAGTGGTAGCTCGTTGTCTTCAATCTAGTTGTGGAGGGCACAACTCACTGGCCCATGTGGGAATCAAACTGGCAACCCTGTTGTTCAGAGCTCACGCTCTAACCAACTGAGCCACCTGGCCGCCCCATGCCTTTGCTGCATTCTTAATGAAGTCAGTCTTTCTTATGTCTGATTATAAAATTGAAAGTGGGTGCCCCAGGCTTTGTTACAGGAAACCTTGGCTAAAGATTTTATTGGTTTGTTTTTTAATACAGGTGAAATTTTGTAATGTTTGACACATGGATGTCATCAGTAGAACTAAAAAGAGCTGATTAAAGTTTGTGTGACATCTAACATTAAAGAGCTAAAAGAAATTCATTATTTAGTTATGTGCCAAATTTTGCTTAATGTCTAGCTTCTGTAATAGACCAAGTTCTGCAAAGCCATCATGCCAGTGTATCGGTGGTACTTAGAACAAGACATGGAACATATTAGGCTCACCACATATTTGGTAATTGGTTAACCTGTATCTTGTTGTGTGTGTGGTAGTAGGATTCTAAGTGTCGGGGCATAAGAAGTCCGTGCTTCTGGACCTACAGCTCAGCACATAAAATGTCTAACAAATGAACTAGCAAAGTTGTTAAATTATTTTTCTCAGCAGCTGGCTTTTGGGACTTTCTAGTATAATTTTTTTTTTAATTTTGTGCCTTTTCTTTTATTAAATTTATTGGAGTGACAATGGTCAACAAAACTACATAGGTTTCAAGTATACAATTCTATAATACATCATCTATATATTGTATTATATATTCACCACCCAGAGTTAGTTCTCCCTCCATCACCATATATTTGTCCCCCTTACCCTCTTCTACAACCCTTATCCCCCCTTACTCTCTGGTAACCAGAAAACTGTTGTCTGTGTCTATGAGTTTTTGTTTCTTTGTTTCTCCTGTTCCTTTGTTGCTTTCAATTTTATATCCCACATATGAGTGAAGTCATATGATTCTCTACTTTTTCTGACTAAGTTACTTCTCTTAGCAAATAATCTCAAGATCCATCCATGTTGTCACAAATGGCACTAATTTATCTTTTCTTATGGCAGAATAGTATTCCATTGTGTATATATACCACATTTTCTTTATCCATTCATCTATCGAAGGACACTTTGGTTGTTACCATGTCTTGGCCACTGTAAACAATGCTGCAGTGAACATCAGGGTGCATGTATCGTTATGGATAAATGTTTTCAAAATTTTGCGATAGATATCCAGGAGAAGGATTGCTGGGTCATATAGTAATTCTATTCTTAATTTTGTAAGGAACCTCCGTACTGTTTTCCGTAGCAGCTCTACCACTTTACATTCCCACCAATAGTGTAGGAGGGTTCCTTTTTCTCCACAGCCTCGCCAACAAGTGTTATTATTTGTCTTGTTGATGATAGCCATTGTAACTGGTGTGAGGTGATATCTCATTGTAGTTTTGATTTGCATTTCCCTAGTAGCTAGTGAACTTGAGCATTTTTTCATATATCCGTTGGCCGTTTGTATATCTTCTTGGGAGAAGTGTTGGTCAGGTCCTCTGCCTAGGTACCTCTGCCTAGGTACTAAACTTATGGACCTTGGGTTCAAAGAGGATTTTATGAATTTGACCTCAAAGTCAGGGAAATAAAAGCTAAAATAATGAATGGGACCATATCAAACTAACAAGCTTCTGTACAGCAAATAAAAAACAAAACCATCAACAAAGAGGAAACCAACCGAATGGGAGAAGATATTTGCAAACAGTACCTCCGATAAGGGGCTAATATCAAAAATATATAAAGAACTCATGCAACTCAACAATAAAAAAACAAACAATCCAACTGAAAAATGGGCAGAGGCTCTAGTATAATTTTTGAGAGCGTCTGATGTGATTCAGTGAGGTTCCATCCATTGTTATACTGCTGTAGTGTATTATTACAAAATCTATAATGTCTGTAGTAATCAAAACATTTTCTCTCCTGTTCCTTCATTCTGCTGTATTTTCTTAAAGATGCCTTTCCTGATTGTTAAGACAGTATTAAATATGAATGGGATAAATTTCTTATGTCTTTTGACACACTAAAAAAATTAGATTTTTTTTTTTCCCCTCTGAAGAATCATTAAAATATTAAATTGCAGAGTAGCTTGAGTCCAAGGCTCACGTTCGGATCTTACGGGATTTGGCTTTATGCAAGTGTGTGCTTCCTTAGAATCAGACCATGCCTTACCTCTATAATCTATTCAGTTTTTATTGTAGAAGTTTCTTAATAGAGTCAGAAGCGGGGATCTTGTTTTCTGTAGGGCTCTAAGCATCTTTAATGTTCTGGGACCGGGTGTCACATTAATTTTTGCTTCAAACGACGCATGAGAGCTGATTGTCCGGCTAGGTCTTATTTTCGGGGAAAAATGGTAGGCTCACCCTACAGACTGGTTTTCGCTGAGCTGAATTGGTGTAGTGTGTCTGCCATACTCTCTGAGACCTCTGTAAGGGAAATTGGAGAAAATAGTAATCAAAAGAAGTGAAATGAAAGAATTGAAGAGATATCCTAGTAGTTTACTACTCACTCTGGATAGTTAATTAGTTAAATAACAAGTAAAGAAGGCATCAGAATCAAGGAGGCATCAATAAAATAATCTAGATTTTAACAAAAAACAGCAAACAAAACAAACTCATAGATAAGAGCCAACAGAATGGTGGTTACCAGGAGAGAAAAGTGGTGAGGGAAGGACGAAGAGGATAGAAGGGGTCATATACATGGTGACAGAAGGAGACTAAACTGGGTGGTGAGCACACAACGGAATATGCAGATGATGTATTATACATTTGTACACCTGAAACTTACATCATGTTATTATTGACCTATGTTATGCTAATAAACGTAATTTTTTTAAAGCATGTAGATTTTAGATTTATCTTACAATTGAAGTAGATTAAACTATGCCTACGTATCAGTGACAGTAATACATCTAAAACTACTGTTCTCGTTCTTGCTTTTATCTGATCCCTTTCCTGATGTTTTCAGGATTATGGAATTTATGAAACATGATTATGTAATCTTCCAATATGAAATAACCAGTTGGATGGAGAGGGAAAAATAAACCTCGGGGACACACACTTATTTAGGAGTCTTTTAAATTGTTAACTGCCATCTTTCCAATATTGACTATATCTCTTATTGACTAATGATAGAAGGCTAATGTTCTCCATGATTCAGGAACCATCAAAAGGATTCTGGGCTCCATTTTCCTTGGGTACTTGCCTCCTGTTTCTGAAACTTGCTCAGAAGGAGGGACAGATGAGGTGGTCTTGCTGTTTCCTGAAGCTCAAATGCCACAGCAGAGTACTTTTAGAGACATCTTGATTCTATTAGAATTTGCCAGTCAAAGGGCAGGTTCAACTGTTCTGGTAGTTTCAAACACGAGGGGTAGAGTGAATAGACCACTTTAATGACTTAAAAAGTTGGAATTCTGCTCCTACCTACTCATTGTGTGGGTAATATGGCCTGTTAGTCATGCAGTCTGGGGTTACTAATCACTTTGAAAGGTTCTGTGTCCACATTTTCCTTTTTTAACTGAGGAAAAGACACTAACAGAACAAGGAGAGTCATTTGGCATACATACATATATTAGCTTTCATAGTTTATGTGCTTGTATTGTTCCAGAGGGGCGCCTGGGAAGTGAAGCCAGAACACGCTCCCCTCAGAAGTCTTGCTTTTCTGTGGTAGCCTTTAGTTGGTGAAACTCTTAAAGTCAGTTCTTAATCCCTAGCAAGCTTCATTTTCTTTCAAGTAGCCATATTAGAATTAGAATGTGTGACTTCCAGATCTCAAGCAATTGTGTCTGATTTAAAAAGAAAATATTTCTGGTATTTTCATTCTCTTTTTTATAGTTTTCTGTGTCTTTTAGTTTTTCTTCAATGAATGAGTGTTAATTTTATCAGAAAATGTCTGTTTTTCAAAGAAGTCCTTATTAAGAGTATGTAGATACTGAAATAAGATTCTTTTTGCAGGTTGCTTTTTTTTTTCCACTCTGAATTTCATTCTTTCTGAAAAGCAGGGAGTTCTTAACAAAATTTTTTAGTTTAGATGCTTTTGAGTGCTCTGTAAAACTTAACCACATAAGGTCAACTGTACCACATGGTCTTTTCTATCAGACATTGAAGCGAACAACAGTTTGTCTTATTCCCCAAAATTTAGATGGCTGTTACTATTTATTACCTTTTATATTCTTGTCTGACTTCCAAATTTTTTTCAACAGGTTGGCCTCCCCTATAGAGTCCATTTCAAATTTAGCAAAGTTATAGACAAGAGAACAATACTACCTCTGTCCCTTTCCAAAAACAAAAGAAAAACCTACAAGCTAATATACCTGTAAAAGTTACTAACAGTACCCAGGGTTTATATGATTGTATGTATAATATATAATCAAAACATTTTATTGTCTTGACTATGAATTGCCCTTTTTAGGCACATGCACATGTAGAACTCAATATCAAGAGTAGACTTTTAAAATGGAAAGGACAGTGGTATGTTAATCTATTACTAGAAAATTTTTAGAAAGTGATTCTGTACAGTTCACAGTATATTATCAGTGCCCAATACAAAATAAATAGCATCAAAGACATAAATTTCTATTTGAATTGTATACAAAAAATACTTCAAATTATATATATATTATTAAAAAGACAGTATTCCAATGGCTCAACCTCCATTGCCACATCCTTTATTTTAAAATTCAGAATCTGAATTGTCACCTGTTATATCATATTGCAGTTTGAGAATGTGACATTTTACCCCAGAGATTAACTGTACCACACTAGCTGACCTATTCATTTATAAAAGAATTTGGAATTCAGTAAGATGCTTCAACAATAAAGAATAATTTTCACTATTTCATATTACGATGTTTTCCTTAAGCATGGAGTAGAACTCAGATCCTATCACCTTTGTATCTTGCATTCAGTGAAGGTGCTTGTGAGTTAATCTAATTGGATAGAAGAATTTCTTCATTCATCTCTTGTTTGCCTGCTGCTGAATGTGTAATTCTGACTGTTGGTACACAGAAATGCAGCACCCTAATTGAGAAAGCACGTTTCTCATTTCAGCTTTGTCAGTCTTTGAGCTTCCCAAAAAGGAACAGATGATAACAATCAACAGGAAACTGCATAGTGAGACCATCTTGAACTCTGTAGCCTTTAAGCTCTCGTTTCACCACTTAACATATTTTTTTCAAGTGGTCAGTGGATATATTTAGACTATCATTATCCCCTTGGTGTTGACTAGCGCTTCCCAGGATAGGCCATCTGCCATTTCTTAGAATTATATATTGTGGGGACAGTGGAAAGTTATACTGGGGTCAGTGAGAACCTTCTTCCCTTTTCAGCAGCAAAGATGAGTAAACAAATCTTCACTTCCACGATGTACACCTATTTGCAACCTGCCTGTGTTAGCACTGCTTGCTCGCAGTTCCCCAGACCTACTCATCCAGAATACAAAATATCCTTGTCAGACTGTTCAGGAGCTAGTCTTCCAGCTTGTGGCCAAACTAAACCTCTTCCATATGACTGCTATTGAAGCATAATTGTCTTAACAAAAGACAGAAGCAGGGTTCAACTTGGGCAGTGCCTTCTCAGATTCAGCATTTCCTCAGGTCAAAAGCTCAGGCCACTTACACAGTCCTGTAAATCAAACCTGTCTTCTTACAGATGACTTACAGAAGGGATGAGCTATTGAGGAATGCATTTTAAACAATGAAGCTAATTGTTCACCAACTTCATTCTGATTATTTTGTGAATTTCTCCTGTTCACCTCTTACTTAATCCCACCTTCTTTTCCTTCTGGATATTAACCAAAAAATACTGATTTAAACCACAAGGAATCTGTAAAGTTTCAATTATTGTTTCAGAGTGTGCAGATCTTTGCCAAATAGAAACTTGTTTGCATTGATGAGATAAAAAGAATTACAGATGTCCAGAATGCCCTAGAAACAGACAGCTGATTCTCTAGATTCTACTTACTGTTTGCAATTTGTTATACACTCTACACATAAAAATATTTTCAGTTTCAGTAATGCCTCATTTTGCATGGAAGCGACTAAATACCAAAAAAATGAGTTAAATGGGTAAAGTGTGTAGATGACTAGATCATTCTTGCTTTCAAAAAAGTCATTAACTTTGTGTCCTTTCAAAGTTTACATCTAGGAACTCTTTATTGAGATGTCAGTATAACAAGATGATAAAGACATTGAGAGTCCGAAAAACCTGAATGGGATTCCTGGCTGTATCATTTATTTCAAGTGTGAACTTGGGCAAGCTATGTAAACTCTCTAAGCCTTAGTTTCATCACTCATAAAATAGAGGTGATAATAATAGTAACTTCCAAGGATCGTTGAGGATTAAATGAAAGTCTTAGCATCTTCCTTCTTTTGCAGGCAAGAAGCTCTTCTGGCTGCCATTAGTGAAAAAGATGCCAACATAGCTCTTTTGGAGCTTTCATCCTCTAAGAAAAAGACCCAAGAGGAGGTGGCTGCACTAAAGCGGGAGAAGGACCGTCTGGTGCAGCAGCTCAAGCAGCAGGTACAGTTAATGGCAGGAGGCCCGTGGAGGAGGGTCCCTGGGGCCAGCCCCACACATTCTCCACCCACGTCTTTGCCATCCCAGATAGTACGGTCTTGTGTCTCGGGTTTGGCCCCCGATATTTATATCTAGTTAATTTTCGTAAACAGACATTTTAATTTGCTTATCAAATCTCTGCCTATGTCTAGAAAATGCAGAATATTCTTGGTAAAAGGACTGGTTTAGAACATATCAGAAGTCTTTTTTAACTTTGTGCAGTGGCTGGATGAAATTTGTGCAGTTCTGTCCATTTGAAATGAAAAAGACTTGTTTTTATAGCCAATTAGATTCCTAGTACAGAAGGCACTAAGTATATTTTTATTTAAACAATTTCCAGGTATTCTGGGCTGGGTTAGCTCTAAAGGTAAGAGCAAAGTTTTGCCCTTTTTTTCCCCAGCTTAAACCCTCCCCAAATGTAATGCTTAATATTTACAATTTGTCAATTACACCTCAGTAAAGGGGGGAAGCTGATAATATAAAATAATGGGGTATTGTTGAGGAAAGGCTTTTGCTAGTTTACGAGCATGTATATTTAGCACTATCAGCTCTCTTAAGTAGTTAGGCCTGAATACATCGACATGACTGAACTCGTTCATGGTCTTCCACTTAAGACACCGAATAGAATAAAATGTCTAGCAGACTCGAATACTGTATCTCATTCACAGTGGCTTTGATGACCTGGCTCTCAACACTATGTGTTTCCATTAGGTGAAAATTAATGATATTAATTAATCCATGAATTTATAGTGTTAGAAAGTAATGGCTAAAAAATAAATCCCTAATATCTTATATGTAATTCTATGCCCTGAGGATTCTGTAGTGATGTGACCTGTGTAAGGAGAAAGAATGGGGTTCTTGGGAGTCCTTCCTGATGTGGTTTTCTGTCTCCCTTCCATGTCAAGTTTTATGTACCTGCCCTCTCAAATGTGTCCGCGGTGCTGTGAGCAGGAAGGAATGGGTCTTGCCAAATGCATTTTGATTCTTTAATTTCTCTTGAGTGTGTGTACTAACTTTTGGACAAGGGAGAGGCCTTTTGGAAAGAGAATATGGAATCAATGTTGTTTTAATTTAAAGCTTCTAGTCCTTGAATTGCTGGAACGTGCCTCAGTGTAAAGGCCGTTTCCTTACAAGGAAGCAGTCAGCATTGACCAGGCTTTCCAGTAAATGGAGCTGCACTGCCTGATGGGCCGTTGGAATTCACATACGATTCCTGTTGTCAGAAAGAGGTGAAGCAACGAGGGACTTACAGATTTGGAGGTCACCCTCTACAGTGGTCCCAATTTACTTATTCCCACCCCCCAGGGTTACTTGTCTCTTTGACTCGTTCATGGCAAAGCACCACTTGGAGAGGCTGCATCAGAGGAAGGAGCCAGGGCCAATGAAAAAAGTAAAATCTAAAGGTTGTCTAACAAACTCCAGATGTGCTGTGGTGGGTGCCAACCAGTGTGTTCAGATTAGAAGTCATGAAGAAGCCCCCAGTGTGACCATCAGGCACCCACACTGAATTGAATGGAAACCCAGGTGGAACCCTGGGAAGCATTAATACAGTGTGTTTGGTTAGCTGCAGTGCCGGTCACAGATGGCCTTCACTCAGCATCCTCTTCTTCTTTCTACCTCAAGAATGTCCCAGCCTCCATATTGTGTTGGCTATTGGTGTGAAGTCTGGCCTTGCCCTGTGGGCTCTGTGCAGATGTGTCAGGTTGAGCTTTGCAAGACAGGCTAGATGGGGTGGTTTTTCTGTTTTTGAAATCAACAATAGCATTATAAGAGTACAGGCTACAAACTTAAACTGATTTGGTTTGAATCTAGACAGTCTCATTTACAACTGCAACTTCGTAATCCTCTGCATTAGGATTAAATGTCAGATAATATATTCTTTTATTCCAACATTTTCTAGGCAGGGGGGAAATAAAGACTCAGTACTTGCCTTAAAGAAGCTTGCAGTGTAGTGCTTCAAGTATTCTTGTCCTAAACATTTGGCAAAACCGTTCTGTGGAGTGTAGTCCCTGGCTCTCCCATCTTTTCCTGCTGACAGCCTCAGCACCTCATCCTGCGTGACATGTTTTATTTGTCCATTCATTGCAGATTCACTGAGCATCTACTGTGTCAAATATTGTATTAATGGAAAACAAATGTCTTTTTTCCTAGCAACAGCCTGTGAGAGAGCTCATCAGACCTTGGTTGTAACTCTAGCTACCCCTTTTACCCATGGGACAAATGGCTTCTCTAAGATTTATGTCCCCCGTCTTTAAAATTTGGATTCTATTACCTGCCTCCCAGGGTTGGTGTGAAATTAAATGAAGTAGCAAGCCCAAAGCGCTTAGGTCCCCTCTTCTGCTCTCTTTCAGAGATCGCTGTTCCACAGTGAGAACCGAGCCACAGGTCATGCATGTTCAGTGAGGGCAGAGGGGTGATTTCAGCAGCTCTGGCTCATGCTCAGTCATCGCTAATAACTTTAATTTTCAGCGTGACTGTCGTGCTCAGAATTCCACAGCCAGAGCATTGTGTTCCATTCCTCTGAGGAAGGACGTATTTCTCAGAGACCTGAGGAGGGCAACACAGTGGTACCTTTTTATCCTTCCTCTTTTCTTCCTGTTTCTTTAATGCTACAAGTCTAATATAGCATTTTCAGGATGAGTTGCTTTTTTTTTTTTTCCTCCTTCCGTCACCATATATTTGATCCCCCTTATGAGTTGCTTTTTTAGAGAAAACAAAATAGAAAGATCATTATGCTTTTAGAAAACATTCTGAAGTAACCACCTCTGAATCGTTCACTTTTCATAGTCACAGATTACCCTGGAAACGTAGTGCTTGATCCTGGTATTCGCTAGGAGCTCTTCACCTCTTGAGCTCCATACACAAATGTTCTAGTTTCTTTAATAGTATAGTGCTAAATTAAGTCTAAGTAAGAAAAGCAGATAACTCAATTAACTCATGATGAGAAGCCCCAAATTTTGATTGGTGGTTTTTTTAAAAATCAATTGCTCCTTCTGAATTACGTCACATAAAATTTTTTTAGGCCTTAACATGTTCTTCTCAAATACTAATTTCTCATATTCCTGATTATGAAAATTTTTGTCAGCATTAAACCTATGAAAGGTAAACCTTTCTACCGTCTGTATTCCTGTTTTCCTCCAGGACCTAGACTACTCTCATTGATGAGGTGTTAAGACATCTCTCAGGAAATCTACTCTATGGTGATACTGACATCAGAAATTCAGTTGCATGTGAAAAAGATTTTTATAAACTCAGGAAGGCCTCCCATCTTTTATGTACACACTCACGTTTGGCTATCTGTAATGGTGAACATTCATTTGCCCCCTTGGTGTGTTTGCAAAATCCTGTAGTCATTTTCTAACAAGATCTCATGTAAGGAAAACCGATTACTATTAGTGGAGTTCCAGTTCACAGAAGGTGATATCCAGGCACTAACCAGCTAACAGTACAACAGGCATCGAAGGTTCACAGAAGAAGAGATCAGTATCTCTGCGTGGATGACGCCATTGCCCATCAGTCTTCCCACTTAGCTGTGGGCTAGTTAGTTCAGGACTCAGCCTCAGCACTTCCCCTGCTGGCCAGGAGCCTCTTCTTCCTTGGCCCACCCTTTACTGTTAGCAGATCCTCGTAAACTCTCTTCCGAACTCGGTTAGCAGCATGTATCAGTTATTATTTAGCGCTTACTATGCACCAAGCCCTCTCCTGGGTGCTGGTGCTACAAGGGTAAGCCAAACAAACACAGCCCTTGGGGACCTCCCTGTATTGCAAGTTCAGCTACTTTATCCAGCATATCTAAGTATTTTGTCACGTAAGCGTTTTCAACTTTTCAACCTACTTTGGCAGAGAAGCCATGCCCCTTTCATATTATACGAGAAAACTGAGCAAAAAATTCATCAGTAATGCATCACATAATCTCAGATTGTTCAATCCATCTCATTTTAAGAGCTCTAAACTAATTTTAATTTGTCCTTATTACATATTTTCTGAACAAATAGTGAGTTTTCTTTGTGCTCAATAGAATAATTAATTATAAATGGATTCAGTATAGCTAAGCTAAGTAAGTTGGCCTGAAGAATCATCAGTGATTCACACATACTTGTTTAGTGGACACAGAAAAAAATTTGGATGAGTTGCTATGTGTTTATGCTTCATTTTCCGCCACTATAAAGTAAATATCATCTCTGTCCTATTTTTATGAGGGAAATTCTCAGATCAGTTAGTTAGTGAGAAGCAAGATCTTCTTGAGAAGAGAAATATGTAAGTGCAGAGCTGTATGATGTGTTCAGATCTATCCCCTGGTACATATTCTGCAGAAAGGTGTCTGTCACTTGGGGAAGCGAGCAGATTGCCAGATACATACGAATGTCAACATTCATCTGCAGGCGCTCAGCTGACAGGGCCTGCTTCTGGTCTCTGGTTTTCCATCCCATGCTCCAGACTGATCCTCACCTTTCTGTTCACAGTGCTTTCCCAGCTGTCCCACTTACATTTCCTTTGCAGTTACACCCAGGTGATCCTCCTGTCCTCTTCAGTCAAGTATTTTCATGTGCTTTCTTGGTTTTGTATTGTATTCTGTGTATTTTCCTTGTTTAACTTATATAAGACCACTTTATTTCCCGAATCTCTAAGTTCTTGATGGAAGGGGGGTACTTCACTGCTGCCCCAAGTATTTTCAATAGATACAGTATGAAAAACAATCTGAATTAAATGAATTGTACTGTAAGTCATAGTCTTTTATTAAGTTCTGCCCACCCTCTAGTTAACAGTTTTTAGTCTCTCCCAGGGAGCTACATGTGACAGCACATATTATACCTTGCATGATACTTTTATTTATTGCTTCTTGGGATACAGCTAAGAATTCTGACACCTGCTGATTGGCCCGGAAACCAGCCTTTGCTTTGAAGTGGCACTTGCTATGGTGTCCTTAGTATACATTAACTCACCTGTAAAGGCAGTTTCTATATTCCTTCAGACTTTCTCAACCCTGTTAGAGCTAGTTACTGTAATGACACTGTTCAATGCTCTGTCCACATAGCTCACTCAGGAATAATTTATCTTGTAATATGGACTTGTTCCCTTTTGCTTCCTTTATTTGGGGCTATTTTACTCCTTGTTATATTAGTGAATAGAACGCGTGGATAGGCTAATGCCTTTCTTATTTTGACTTTAGACCTTTATTCTCAGATGTTGTAGGGCTGACCCTTGGCTCACCTTTAAACAGAAATATGTCATCTGTCTTTTCCTCCTCGTAGCATTGATAGCTACCGTCTATTCTAGTAGCATGACACGCTGTGAAGTTACGGTTGAAAAGGCACTTTTGGCATAACCACTGCCAGGCACTTGGAACTTTCCAAATAAATTATCCTTTGGACTGAAATTTTTCATAGTAATTTATGGTCCAAAGGAGAATAAATTTTTGAAAGTTCAATAAATTCTCTTTGGTACTGAGGGTTATAGCAACAAAATGTTATCATTTGTTCCAGCTCCAACTGCAAATGTTTTGGCGCACATGTTTTGTTCTTTTTTGTCATAGTTTCTATGAACTAAAGTGCTGTTTTAACATTGATTCTAAGCAAGCCAAGCTGAAATCATTTTGTTTGAAATGTCTCTTTCTCTACCTATCATAGTTTTGAGTAAACAATGTAAATCTGTTGTTTTGTGTATAAAAATGTGATGTGCTCTTACTAAGTTTTAGGAAGAACTGGCTCAGCATTGTTCTGAAGAATGAAAGTATGGATCAAATACATTGAAAAAAAGAAAAGAACCTCAGATGTGGTTTTCAAATTCTAAGCCACAGGCCCTCCTGGCCCACCTGTTGAAGTAACATTTAGGAATACCAAGCTGGAGCCCAGTAAATGATTGGATCCTTACCAGTCACACTTATTGTTGGCTCTCTGTAGTATATATAGGTTGTTTCTGAACAAAGCTAAAACAGTGTGAGGACTTAAAACTAATGATCTACTAATGTAAGCCAGTTTAATGAAACTCAACAATTTTGGATTTATCATTCTCTTTTTCTAAAAGAAAAACAAATGTTATATGAAAAATCCTTTTAACTAGCCAATAAAATAGACATTCCAGTAGGCTACATGCTCATGTAAAGCCTTTTCCTTATGAATGAACTCCTTTATGCAAGTTTGTTGTCAGTAAGAATGGAGAATCAGCCTCTAAAGCCACACATAATGTAGGATCTTGGCTTGCCATTGTATTCTGTATTATAGTGGTGAGCCAGAGAAAGACGTGTCCAGTCAGTTCCATTTGCCACTTCCTACATCAGTCTTCCATTCTCTTGCCCTTCCCTACTTTTCTGAATCAAGAGAGGACTAAATATTCTTATGGAGGCAGGAACTTAAGACTCTTAAAATTTAAGGCATGTGAAGGCAGAGTGTACTTGGGTGGCTGTGGTATGACAGTACTTGGAGCTTAAAATGACACCCTGAAATAAGCTGCATAGTTAGGGTACTCTGTGCCTATGACTTCCGGTGGGGACTTCATGGTTTCGACTATCAAAATAAGCTATCAAAGGGAAGTGCATCACAAAGAACGATTATTTTCAGGCCAAATATTGGCAGCTTTAGGTAATGTATCGTGTGATATTTTGGTCTAATTTTTTTCACTTTCCATTTGTTATAATATACTCGTATGTAGGGAGATTTTTTAAAAGTAGTATCAAATTCAGGCTTTGTTTGTCAAGTCCCATGAACATCACAGGACCAAGCTAAGCTGCGTTTGGGGTGACAGCGTTAGTGCATTTCTCTCTCCTCTCGTGTAAGATGAAAGAAGGAACCAGGACACACCTTCAAACCTCTGGCTGGAAGTCTTCTTTACTAGATCACTCAGCTCATTTGGCACTTTTTTCGTTCCACATGACAGCAGGTGGTGGTGTTGCCAAAAGCTCTGGTGCTACAGAACAAAGATCCCAGTAACATGTTCCTCACGTCCCCATCAGTGCACTCTCACAGCGCCTGTCACTACTAACAATCCCTTCAAGGCAGGTTAGATTTTCACGACCACTCTTCAAAATCTTGCCAGGTCTTTCAGCTGCTACCCACTGCCCAATTCCAAAGCCACTCCCACATTTTAAGTTTTTGTTACAGCAGTCTCCCATTTCTAGTTATCAAAAGGTATTAATTATCTTTATTGCATAAAGATCACCTTTAATGTAGTGTCTTAAGACAACAAACATTCATCATTTCATACAGTTTCTGAGGGTCAGGGATCTGGGAGCAGCTTAGCTAGCTGTTCTGACTCAGGGTCCCTTATCAGTTTGTAGTCAGGCTGTTGGCCGGGTCTACAGTTATCTGAATGCTTGACAGGGCTGCAGGATTCACTTCCAGATTTACCTTAATGGCTTTGGCTCTACACCATTGAGGCTTCTCTAAAGGGTTACTTAGGACGTGGCAGCTAGCTTCTCCCTGAACTCATGATCTGAGAGAGGAAGAGAGTAACCAAGATGGCAGCTGCAATGTCTTTTATAATGTCATCTCAGAAATGAAATTATTTTTAGCTTTTTAAACTGCAATTACTTTTGCACCAAAACCACGTACACCAGCCCTCCACGATGTGGGAGGGAACAGCACAAGGGTGTGAAAAACTGGAGGCAGGAATCACTGTAGGCTGTCTTGAAGGTTGGCTATCACAACTGAATGAATGTGCTGAAATACTGCTCAACACTAAATAGGAATGAACTACAAAGGCACACAGCAATGTGGATGAATCTCAAAAACACAGCAAAATCCAGGCATAGAGGAAGACATACTGTATGATTCCACATTTGTATTAAACTCTAGAAAAAAATATTTTAACGTATGACCTCGGAAAGCAGATCAGATGAAGCAGAACTCATTTCATCTTCCCTTCCTCAACTCACGTGAGGGACCTGAGGTGGGAAAGGGACAAGTTCTGTTCTCTTTTGTTCCTATTTTTTCCTCCTGCATTGGTTTTGGGGTCCTCTGATGCTGCTTCTCTGGCCATTGTTGACCCCCTAAAGGCAGTACAGTAACCAAAAGACTCAAACCTGGCTGCTGTCTGCAATACTGTATTTCCCCAAAAATAAGACCGGGTCTTATACCGTATTTCCCCGAAAGTAAGACCAGGTCTTATATTAATTTTTGCTCCAAAAGACACATTAGGGTATATTTTCAGGGGATTTCTTATTTTTTCATGTATAACAATCTACATTTATTCAAATACAGTCATGTCATCTTCTTCTGGAACATTATCATAACGTACTAAAAGCGTCCGTCTGGCCGACAATCTTAACTGGGGCTTATTTTCGGGGTAGGTCTTATTTTCAGGAAAACACGATATCACTTACGCAAGGAAACTCATGTATCCTTGCCATGCCAAATCATGAGACGATGTAGTCTGCCTCCCTGCTTCTCTGTCCACCCACCATCTGTGTTTTATTCTCCTCAGATAAGCACAAAGCACATCAACATGTCTGATGCCTATGTATTAGGTTGGTGCAAAACTAATTGCGGTTTTTGCAATTATTTTTAACTTTTTAAACTGCAGTTACTTTTGCACCGAGCTAATAGATACCAGATAAAGGAATGAGATGCCAATTTCCTTTTCTTGTACTCATACCCAGTCTTTAGGATCAATACTCTAGGATTTAGGGTTGAATGCTCTTTGAGCCCCTCTCACCTAGCTTAGACAAAGGGAACCCTTTCTGCGTGACTACATACTACTCAGGATTCCTTCTGCCAGCGTTAGCATCACCCTCACACCAGCCTCAAACCAAAAAGGGCATGTGCAGAGGTATCAGACTGGTGTCAGTCATACATTTTCTGCCACCTCTTGGTAAGTTCCCTTTATCATGTGGCCTGCTTAGCTCTTCTTTGTCTCCAGTTTTGGACCCTGGTCACCAATCCTGAAACAATTGGAAAAACCCATTCTTTATATTATTAAAACTACTTTAAAAGTGACATCCACATTTGGAGAGCAAACAATAAAACTATTTTACATTCTGTAAAAGGAGAACAGTGATAGAGCTACAAAGAGCTCCTGAGTTGTTAGTGAACAAAGGGAGAAATAAGTAGCAAGTGTTAAAGTAGCTTGAGTGCTACAGAAGCTGTTCATGAAAAGTGAAATGTAGTGGGCATTTATCCATCTCACTGAGCAGCTTAAATCCTTGATAATGAGCCAACCTTTGAGAGCACTCAAGTATCCATTTATCACCACACATTTACAGTGCCGGTTACCTTTCGCTTGACCTAGCAGACGTTTCTCTGAGAACACCTGCAGGGCAAGCGCTGCTGGAGGACTGCCTTTCTGTCCCAGGACTGCACAGAGATCAGGACTGCACAGTGCCTGATCTCTCCTATGTGTGCTGTCTACACAAGTGTCACCCTCTTAGCTGTCCTGTGCAACATTATCTCCTATTAGTAGCTACTATTTTGTAATTATAGAAGGTGAGAACCTTTTGTCTGCTCGTAGTTAAAATATTTAAAAGTTGGCGGAAGATTACGGTTCGGTCAGTATTTATTTAATGACTCAACAGCCCTTACTGACTTGGTCAGATAAAAAATTATTTTTGTTTTTGTTTTATTTTGTTTTTAATTAAAGTTTATTGGGGTGACAGTTGTTAGCAAAGTTACATAGATTTCAGTGTACAATTCTCTAATACATTGTGTATATCTCACATTGTGTTCACCACTCAGAGTCAGTTCTTCTGTCACCATATATTTGACCCCGTTTATCCTCTTCTAGAGCCCCCCCTCCCCTCTTACCCTGTGGGAACCCCTAAACTATTGTCTATGTCTATGTCTATAAACTATTGTCTATGAGTTTTTGTTCCTTGATTTGTTTGTCTTGTTCCTTTGTTGTTTTCAATTTTATATACCACATATCAGTAAAATCATATGGTTGTCTACTTTTTCTGTCTGTCTTATTTCGCTTAGCATAATAATCTCAAGATCCATCCATGTTGTCACAAATGGTACTATTTCATCTTTTCTTACCACCGAATAGTATTCCATTTTTTTATTTCTTTTTCTGAGATTTCATTGTTAGTATATAGGAATGCAGTGGAGTTTTGTACATTGATTTTATAGCTGGCAACTTGACTGTAGTCGTTTATTGTTTCTGATAGATTTTTGGTGGATTCTTTAGGGTTTTCTATAGATAGCATCATGTCATCTGCAAAGAGTGACAATTTAACTTTTTTAATTCCCAGTTTGGATGCCTTTTATTTCTTTCTCTTGCCTGATTGCTCTGGCTAGGACTTCCAATACTGTGTTGAAAAGCAGAGGTGATAGGGGACAGCCCTGTTCTGTTCCTGAACGTAGAGCAAAGGGCTTCAGTTTTTCACCGTTAATTATTATATTAGCTGAGGGTTTGTCATATATGGCCTTTATTATGTTCAGGTATTTTCCTTCTATACCTACTTTATGAAGTGTTTTAATCATAAATGGATGTTGTAGCTTCTCAAACGCTTTTTCTGCATCAATTGATATAATCATATGATTTTTGTCCTTTATTTTGTTTATGTGATGTATCACGTTGATGGATTTGCGTATGTTGAACCATCCTTGTGCCTCTGGGTGAACCCCACTTGGTCGTGATGAATAATCTTTTTAATGTATTGTTGCATTCAGTTTGCTAGAATTTTGTTTATAATTTTTGCATCTGTATTCATCAGAGATATTGGTCTGTAGTTTTCTTTTTTTATGTTATCCTTACCATGTTTTAGTATCAGGGTAATGTTAGCCTCATAAAATGAGTTAGTGAGTATTGTCTCTTCTTCAATTTTTTGGAAGAGTTTGAGTAGGACAGGTATTAGATCCTCTTTGAAGGTTTGGTAGAATTCACTAGTGAAGCCATCTGGTCCCGGACTTTGGATTTTGGGAAGGTTTCAGATGACTGATTCAATTTCCTTACTGGTGATTGGTCTATTTAGATTTTCCAGTTCTCTGTGATTCAGCTATATGTTTCTAAGAACTTGCCCATTTCTTCTCGGTTATTGAATTTGGTGGCATATATTCCTTCATAGTATTCTTGGATGATTCTTTGTATTTCTGTGGCATCCGTGATTAACTTACCCTCTTGCATTTCTGATTTTGTTTATTAGTATCTTTTCGCTTTTTATGTTTGTGAGTCTAGCCAAGGGTTTGTCAATTTTATTAATCTTTTCAAAGAACCAGCTCTTTGTCACATTAATATTTTCTATTGTCGTTTTGTTCTCTATTTCATTTAGTTCTGCTCTGACTTTTATTATTTCCTTTTTTCTGCTGACCTTGGGTTTCATTTGTTCTTCTTTTTCTAGCTCTTTAAGCTCTATAATGTGAGGCTTATTTATCTGGGATTTTTCTTATTTCTTGAGATAGGCCTGTAATGATATAAATTTCCCTCTAAAAACTGCTTTTGCTGCATCCAAAAAATGTTGGTAGGATGTATTTTCATTCTCATTTGTTTCTATGAATCGTTTGGTAGGATGTATTTTTATTGTCATTTGTTTCTATGTATCTTTTGAACTCTCCTCAAATTTCTTCTTTAACCCGGTCTAAAAGTATGTTGTTTAATTTCCACATATTTGTAGTTTTTCCTGCTTACTTTTTGCAGTTGATATCCAATTTCAAAGCCTTGAAATCAGAGAATATGCTTGGTATGATTTCAATCTTCTTAAATTTGCTGAGGCTAGTTTTATGTCCCAATATATGGTCTATCTTTGAGAATGTTCCATATACACTTGAAAAAAAATGTATAGCCAGATATTCTAGGATGAAGTGCTCTGTAAATGTCAATTATGTCCATTTCATCTAATGTAACATTTAGGGCTGCTATTTCTTTATTTATTTTCTGTTTGGATGTTCTATCCATAGCTGTCAATGATGGATTTAGGTCCCCTAGTATAATTGTGTTTTGGTCAATTTCTCCCTTTAGTTCTGTTAGTAGTTGCTTGGTATATTTCGGTGCTCCCTGATTGGAGGCATAAATATTGATGAATGTTGTTTCTTGTTGTATAGTCCCCTTTATTATTATGAAACGTCCATCTTTGTCTCTTGTTACCTTTTTTATCCTGAAGTCTGTCTCATCTGATATCAGTCTGACTACACCTGATTTTCTCTGGATACCTTTGCTTGGAGTGTCAATTTCCACCCTTTCACTTTGAGTCTATGTTTGTCCTTGTAACTGAGATGTCTCTTGGAGGCAGCATATGGTTGAGTTTAGTTTTTTGACCCAATCTACTACTCTGTGCCTTTTTATTGGTGAGTTCAGTCCATTTACATTTAGGATGATTATTGATATGTGAGGATTTCCTATCATTCTATCTTTGGTCTCTTTGCCTTTTGCTGTTGTCCATTATTTCTGTGTGGTGGTATTCTATGATTTGTCCCTCTGTCTCTTCTTTTATTGCTTTAGATATTTCAGTTCTGGATTTTTTTTTTTTGAGTGGTTATCATTAAGTTTATGTAAAAGAAAGTTTCATATTTAGAGTATTCAATTTTCTTCAGCATGCTTACTTTCTCCATTCCCATATTCCAGTTCAGGCCTTTACTCTCCCCCATTTTATGTTTTGGTTGTCACAAATTATCCCTATTGATGCTGGTCAAATAGCTTCCTTCAGTATTTCTTGTAGTGTAGGCCATGTGTTAGAAAATTCCCTCAGCTTCTGTATGTCTGGAAATGTCTTTATTCCTCCTTCATATCTAAAGGATATCTTTGCTGGATATATTATTCTTGGCTCATAATTCCTGTTTTTCAAAGTTTGAAAATTTGATTCTACTGCCTCCTGGCTTACAGAGTTTCTGCTGAAAAATATGATGATAATCTAATGGGCTTTCCTTTGTAGGTTACCATCTTCTTTTCAACTGGCTGCCTTGAGGAGTCATTCTTTGTCATTAATTTTTGACAGCTTCAATACAGTGTGCCTTGGAGAAGGCTTGTTGGGATTGAGGTAATTAGGTCTTCTATTTGCTTCTTGGATTCGAGGATCCGGCTCTTTCCACAAGTCTGGGAAGTTTTTGTCGACTGTTTGAATATACTCTCTATCCCCATCTCTCTATCCCCATCTCTCTTTCTTCTGCTTCTGGTACGCCCATTATTCTTATATTGCTCTTTCTGATGGAGTCAGAAAGTTCTTGTAGAGTTCTTTCATTTCTTTTAAGTCTCAAGTCTCTCTCTTCTTCCATCTGTGTCATTTCCAGATTTCTATCTTCAATGTCACTGATTATTTCCTCCATCTGGTCAACTCTACTACCTAAGCTGACTATTGCATTCTACATTTCTTTTATTGAGTTCTTAATCTCCAGAATTCTATTTGGTTCTTTTTTTAAATTTCAATTTCTTTGGTAAAATGTTCATTTTGTTCTTTGATTGTGTTTCTGAGTTCATTAAACTGCCTGTCTTTTTTTGCATCTCGTTGAGTTTTTTCAGAACTGCATTTTTGAATTCTCTGTCATTCAAGTCACATATTTACATGTCTTTAAGTTCATTTTCTGGAGACTTTTCATTTTCTTCCTGAGCTGTCTTGTTACCTTGGTTATTCATGGCAATTCATGGTTTATTATTTTTTCCCCTAGACATCTACAGGAGTGGATTCTGCAACAGGTTGATAGAAAAAGGTCTTTCTTTGTTTTCCAGTAGGTGTTGGTAGAATGTTTTATTTTCTCTCCGACTGCAGCCTTTTATTCTCTCTCACACTATAGCGTTATATATTCTCTGCACTATTCTGGCTTCTCACACAATGGGGGGATTCCCTGGAAGGCAGGCTTCTCCTCTGTAAGCAGTTCGCCTGGGTCATAGGGTGCTGTGTCCCTGTGGGGACACGGAGAGCTTTTAAAGTTCCAAAGCTCTTCCTGCACCAGATTCAGAGCCTGTGTGTTTCAGCAGTTCTGTTTACTCCTGCCGGGATCTGCCCAGATAGCTAGGGACAGGGTCCAGGTGAATTGTGAGAGGTGACCCAAAGCAATGGTGGTGACCACCACCACAGCCAGTCCTCCTTCCATGGCTCCCTCCCCTTTGCCAGAACTAGTTGTGTTGTGAATCTGTGTCTGCAGGCCATACTTCTCAGAACTGCAAATATTCTCTTCTTTTGATCTGACACTGCTACTGTTCCGCTTCTAGCACTGGGCAGGTGGGGGTGGGGCAAGCTCTGGGAGGGTCGGGAGGGAGCGGCTAGTCTCAGTGCCTAAGGCTTCCGTTCTCTGCTCGGCAGTGAGGGCTTAAACCACTGTTTTCAGCCTTCTTCCCTCAGTCTTTGCTCCGAGGTCTCTGCCGTGAGTGTTGGGTTCAGCCGTATTATATGCTGTCCCTTCAACCCTGTGGGCCATAAACTGAGCCCTAGCAGTCCATGTTCTTCCCTCTCCCGCAGCTGCAGTAGTTCCGGGATGCAGCGAGCTCGGAGCACTGAGCTAGGTCTGCGTCCTGTGCCCGCGGGGCTCCGTCTCCTCACTTCTCCCTTCCCTCCTCCCCCGCTCGCATGATTTGCCCACCTTTAGGTGAATTCAGTAGTGAGACTCTTCGTCTTGCCTGTCTGCTGTGCAGGGAGTTCTTTGTGGAGCTATAGTTGTTCAATCTGTTGTCACTTCTAGGGGAGTTTTCAAGAGGCTCACCTCCCACCACCATTTTTATGACCAAAAAATGTTAATCTCTTTTTAATTATCCTATCTCCCTTCAAGTCTAGATTTTTTTATATATTAAATATTCAATATATGTACTTCTTTCTCTAAACCACTACAAACATTAAGATCAGCCAGATTTTCCTGCTGACGGTATCTCGATTTATTTGAAAGGAACTGGATGTAAAGCATTTTCCATTTACTGTCCTCTCACCTCTGAAACTGCCTTCTACTTCCACAGCTTAATTTCTACTTTAATCTTCACTTCAAGACTCATCTTTGTAGTTCGAAATTTTCTAGCCATGAAATCAGTTGTTTTCCATAATTAGCAAAGCATTTCTGTGCTTTTTTTTTTTTCATTCACACATTCATCCTTTTTTGGGTGGAAGTTGAAACGTAAGAGGGAAGGGAGAAGGAAAAAAGAGCAACTCTTCACTCATACTACAGTTGTTAGTGTTATTTATTCTAAGCCAAATTATTCTCGTTGGTGTGGCTGTTTCTTCAAATATAGGAATTCCCATTCTGTAACTGTTGGTGTCTTGTTTTCTTGTCTGTATGCAGCAGTATAGTCAGAAGAAATAGCACTATCCTGAGTGTCAATAGACCTGAGTTCCAGCTCCAACTGTTGATAACTAAATGTATGATCTTGACCAGTAATAATGCCATCAACTAACAAACATCACTTCACAATTTACAAAGTACTGTTCAGATCCCACATAGCACCTAACCCTAGGGCTATATGGGCCAGGCAGGTATCGTAATAAAACAAATAAATGAAGTGTGAGAGGCAATAGGAGAGAGAGAACTGTGACGAAGTAGGGGCCACATGCTGTGTCTAAAGAGGCAACAACTTTTAATAGCAGTTTGTTGTGACCATGCAAGATGTGAGCCCCAAGCATTGCTTTTCCCCCCAGAGAATCTAGATTTGTATATAAATCTCTTTTTTAATTGAGGTATAACCAACATATAATATTATATTAGTTTTAGAAATACAGTATAATGATTTGATATGTGTATATACTGTGAAATGACCACCACAATAAGTCTAGTTACCATCTGTCACTACACAATTACAAATTGTTTTTCTTGTGGTGAGAACTTTTAAGATCTACTCTTAGCAACTTTCAAATATACAGTACAATATTCGTAGCTATAGTCACCGTGCTGTACATTATATCCCCAGGACTTATTTGTCTTATACCTGGAAGTTTGTGTTTTTTGACTCCCTTTACCTGTAAATCTCTTGATATGAGTAACTTTTGGTTTTATATATATATATATATATATATATATATATATATATATATATATATGTATATGTATATGTATATATGTATGCGTGTGTGTGTGTATATATATATATACATATATATATATACACACACACACACACGCATATATATAAACCTGGCCACAAGTTGCCTAACTTACCCTCCCTGGTTTTATCTTCCTCATCTATAAAAAAATATTGGATGGATAAATAATATGAATTTGGGGATCTAAAGTTCTTTGTTGTCCATGTTTTGACAAATCAATATATTTACCTGTAGCTGTGCTATCTACTAATTGCTGATATTGGGAATGGTTTTTAAAGAAGCAACAATAAAGAATAAGAAAATACATACGTAAAGATTGTTTAAATTTGTCTGTAGAAATTTGCTTACTCTATGAAAGTAATAAGTATTTCATTTTGAAGTTGAGAAAAAGATCTTGGTTATTCCCTATCTCCTTAAAACCTTTTTTTGTTTCCTACAAATACATAGATTGTATTTTGATGAGTTCTGCTTGCTTGGAGTTAAGTGAAGTCCAGAGGTTAGGAGATGTGGGGAAATCTGGATTCCTCCCAGTCTCCTTTCTTCCATCTGTTCCATCTTTTTTGTCATCAATTCCAGATGTAGGAAAATTCTTCACAAAAATTTGATAAGACTTTCTTCCCCTCTTTTCTAGCATCAAGTCTGACTTGCCTTCCTATTGTCAGACTGCTGCCTTTATGATGCCACAGGGAATTTATAAATCTTCTGAGTTTCCTGATCCCTCCTGAATTGTCTCAATGCAAATAAATCACACTAGGTTTCCTGGCCCTGTGTGTGTGCCCCTCCTATTCCTGCTGCTGCTTCCGTGTCTGTCAGGTGGCATGATTTATAGCTGGGTTTCCTGTCTCGCTGACCTTGGTCTCAGGATCTCATCAAGCATAAATCTAGAAAAATTGGTTTCAAGGTGGTTCCCTTTTCCCCCACTAAACTTCTCTTAGTGGGAATTGGTCAGACTGATTCATTCCACAGAATATATTCCTACTGCTTCTTTTGGTCTCTTTCGAGCTAATGTATTTACTTATTAAAAGTGAATATGGAATTAAATGATATTTGCTCTCAAGGACAAGAGAAGCAATATTAAATAAAGTACAACATTGGCTGTCACTGAGGGCCCTTTACGTGAGTAAGTCACATGACCGAATTAAATCATCTGCACTGCCACATGGCTTTCTAGAAAACAGTATTCGTGCCATTCATGTCATCTCACAGATAATACTATCTGAACATTTATTGAGCTCAGCCTTGTTTTGAGTGCTTTACTTGAATTAACTCATTTAATCTTCACAATAAACCTTTGAAGTACAGTTATCCTCATTTTACAGAGGAGATGCTGATAGAGTTAAGTACTTTACCCAAGTCACACAGCTACATAAGTGACTGAGCCAACATTCAGACCAAATCATATCACTCCGGGGCTGATACTGCTAATTGCTGCAGCAAAATGTGTTGCCATCATTATATGCTTTTGGCTATAGGTTTCAGGAGCCTTCAGCCATATTTTTAATGATCTCATAATTCTCTCTTGTGATAAATAGTACTTTAATCTACCTTTATTTTAAATTACAGTGAAAATACATAAATTACCATAAAGAGTCACTTTCAATTTTAAAAAGTTAAGTTATAATCCTGACAGGTCAAAATCTATTTCCCATTTTATATCAAAAGATGTCTTCCCATTTCAACAATTATCTTAGAAATTATTGACTGGATTAATGAACAGCTATAGGTCAGAGAGTTTCTGATTCATAACTCAAAGAATATCTGAAATCAGATAGGGTGATTTTTAAGCAGCCAAGTTTGAAAACTGATGTGCTTGTAACCCTAAATTACATGACAAGTAATTCTGGTATTAAAATATTGTTACTGACACACATACTCACACACACTCACATTCTCACACTCACAGTCTGGCCCCAAAATATTACACAGCATTTGCAGTGGTACCTCGGTTTTCAAACGTAATCCACGAGCTCTGAAACATTCGAAAACAGCCGACTGCTAGACCTCAGGATCTTGCACTCAGGGGAAGCTGTGTGACATATTCGACTTCTGAGTTGTGTTTGAAAACCGAAGGATTTACTTCCGGTTTATGGTATTTATAAACCAAAATGTTCATCAACAGAGATGTTCAAAAACCGAGGTACTACTGTATTAGGATAAGTTTTGGACACAGTTTTTTAATTTTAAAAAAAATCACTACATTTGTGTTCTCAAGAAGAGCTCATAGAGATGAGAGATTGAAAAAGCTGTTATCAAAAAGCTCCTAGAAACTAGTGACTGTCAAAGAATGAACTTCTGTTACACCAGGTTTTTCCCACCTGTCTTTCCAAAGTTTTATAAAATAATAAGAATGTAATTAACTAAATAAATTGTTGAGCTTTCATACTGAAACAGTATTTTTGGTAGTTGGTTTTCAAGGTAGAGAGTGCTTAAAATAAAGTTTATGGCATTGCCAGTCATGTTCCTAATAGGGCATTATGAATTAGATATGATGTTTTTCTTAGATTTGTATAAAATTGCAAGCTACTAATGGTCAAACCTAAAATTATGGGATCTCTAAAAACAATTTCGAACATGAACTTTCCAAGTCTCCCTAGCTTTTAACAAGCCAATTTATCAATAATATTTAAAGAGATTGTATTGATGTTACTGTCTTTAAATACTTATGTGTTCTTTACAAGTTGCAGACCTAAAACCAATACCAAACTGTCTATTAAGATTCACATTAAACACATGTAAGAACCTAGTTGACTCTTCATTGGTTCTCGTTCATTGGCTTGAATCCAGTAAAAGTACACAATCTTCACAGCATCTTCTCCAATAGATTCCACCTTAAGAAACCACTTTATTTGCTAATCCATAAAAAGCACCTCTCCATCCATTAAAGTTTTATCATGACTGCAGCTATTCAGTCACATCTCCAGGCTCCACTTGTAAGTCTAGTTCTCTCGCTGTTTCCCCTACATCTGCAATTACTTCCTTCACTGAAGTCTTGAACCCCTCAAAGTCATCCGTGAGAACTGGAATCAGCGTCTTCTAAACTCCTGTTAATGTTTATATTTTTACCTCTTCCCATGAATCATGAACATTCTTAATGGAGCATCTAGAATGGTGAATTCTTTCCAGAAGGTTTTCAGTTTATTTTGCCCAGATCCATCAGAGAAATCACTACTTATGGCAGTTATAGCCTTACAAAATGTTATTTCTTAAATACTGACTTAAAAGTCGAAATCACTCCTGGGTCCATGGGCTGCAGAATGGATGTTGTCTTAACAGGCATGAAATCTCTTTGTACACCTCCATCAGAGCTCTTGGATGACCAGGTATAGTGTCAGTGAGCAGCAATATTTTGAAGGAAATCTTTTTTTCTGAGCAGTAGTTCTCAACAGTGGGTTTAAAATGTTCAGTAAACTATGTTGTAAACAGATGTGCTGTCATCTAAGCTTTGCTGTTCCATTTGTAAAGCACAGGCAGAATAGATTTAGCATAATTCCTAGGGGCCCTAGGATTTTCAGAATGGTAAATGGGCATTGGCTTCAACTTAAAATCACCAGCCACATTAGTCCCTAACAAGCGAGTCAGCCTGTCCGTTGAAGAAATTGACTTCTCTTCTGTAACCATGAAAGTCCTAGTGGCATCTTCTTTCAATATAAGTCTGTTTCATCTACATTGAAAAATCTGTTGTTTGATGTAGCTACCTTTTTTAATTATCTTAACTAGATTTCCAGATAACTTGCTGCAGCTTTTAGATCATCACTTGCTGCTTCACCTTACACTTTTACATTATGGAGATGGCTTCTTTCCTTAAATTTTATGAACCAGGCTCTGCTAGTTTCAGACTTTTATTCTGCAACTTTCTCACCTCTCTCAGCCTTCATAGAATTGAAGAGAGTTAGGGCCTTACTCTGTATTAGGTTTTGGATTAAGGGAATGTTAGTGCTGGTTTGATCTATCCAGACCACTAAAACTTTCCCATATCAGCAATGAGGCTGTTTTGCTTTCTTATCATTCATGTATTTACTGGAGTAGCACTTCTAATTTCCTTCAAGAACTTTTCCTTTGCACTTATTCATAATTAACTAACTGTTTGGCACAAGAGGCCTAGCTTTTGACTTATCAAAGCTTTTGACGTGCCTTCCTTACTAAATTTAATCATTTCTAGCTTTTGATTTAAAGTGATAATCATGCAACTCTTCTTTTCACTTGAACACTTAGAGGCCATAGTAGGGTTATTAACTGGTCTAATTTCAATGTTGGTGTGTCTCAGTGGAGAGGGAGGCTTAAGGAGAGGGAGAGATGGGGGAACCACCAGTTGGTGCAGCAGTCAGAACACACACAACATTTATTAAGTTCGCCATGTTGTAAGGGCACAGTTCATGGCTCCCCAAAGCGGTTACAATAGTGACATCAAGGATACTGATCATGGATCACCATAACAAATATAACGAAAAAGTTTCAAATATTGCAAGAATTACCAGATGTGACACAGAGACCCGAAGTAAGCAAATGCTGTTGGAAAAATGGCAACAATAAACTCATTTGACACAAGGTTGCCATTAACCTTCAGTTTATAAGAAATGCAATAACTTAAAGTACAATGAAGCAAAGTGTAATAAAACAAGGTATGCTTGTAACTAATAAAAACATTTATGCATCTACTGACCATCAAAATGTATGAAGCAAAAACTGACAGAATTTAAGGGAGAAATAGACAGGTCTATAGTAAGAGTTGGAAATTTCAAAACCCACTTACGATAATGGATAGAACAACTGGAGAGAAGTAAGGAAACAGAGGATTTAAACAACACAGTAAACCATCTAGATCCAACAGATATATAGAGAACACTCTACCCAACAAAACAGTATACACATTCTTCTTTTCTACACATAGGACATTTTCTAAGATAGAGCTCATCGTAGACAACAAATTAAGTCTCAATAGATTTTAAAAAGATAGATATCATACAAAGTATTTTCTCTTACCACAACAGGCTGAAGTTAAAAATCAGTAACAGAAGTAAAACTGGAAAAATTTACAAAATTGTGGAATTAAATAATATACATTTAAACAGCTCAAAGAAAATATCACAAAGAAAATTAGAAAATACTTAAAGCTGAATAAAAATGAAAACACAACATATCAAAACTATGGGATAGAGTGAAAGCAGTACAAAGGAGGACATTTGTAGCTATAAATGCTTACATTATAAAACAAGAAAGATCTCAAGTCAGCAAACTAACTTTACAACGTATAGAAAGAAGAATAACAACAACAAACTAACCCAAACCAGCAAAAGAAAGGACATAATAAAGATTAGAGCAAAGGTAAACAAAATAGAGAATAGAAAAATAGTAGAGAAAACTAATGAAACCAAAAGTTGATTCTTTGTAAAGGTCAACAAAATTGATAAACCTTTAGCTAGATGGACTAAAAGAAAGAAATCTCAAATTACTAAAATCAGAAATGAAAGTGGGGAAATTACTACTGATTCTACAGATAAAAGGTATTAAAACAATATCATGAACAATTATACAACAAAAAAATTGAATAACGTAGATAAAATGGACAAATTCCTGGAAACACAAACTCTACCAAGACTAAATTACAAAGAAGAAGAATATCTGAGTACCCCTATAACTATCATCTTTCCCCGAAAATAAGACCTAGCCAGACAGTCAGCTCTAATGCATCTTTCGGAGCAAAAATTAATATTAAGACCCGGTCTTATTTTAATATAATATAAGACTAGGTCTTATTTAATATTATAATATAATATAATACCGGCTCTTATATTAATTTTTGCTCCGAAAGACTCATTGGAGCTGATGGTCCGGCTAGGTCTTATTTTCGAGGAAACACGGTAGTAAGGAGATTGAAAAAGCCATGGACCTCATGTCCTCACTCTTGAATTCTACCAAATATTTAAAGAACTAATACCTATATTTCTCAAACTTTTCCAAAAACTGAAGATAGGGGAATACTTCCTAACTCATTCTGTGAGGCCGGCATTACCCTGATACCAAAGCCAGATAAAGACTATCAGAAAAGAATACTACAGACCACTCAGAATACAATAATAATAGCAAAATACTAGCATACAAAATTCAGCAGTATGTTAAAAGGCTTATATACCGTGACCAAGAGGTATTTATTCCTGGATTGCAAAGATAGTTCAACGTACAAACATTAAGCAATGTAATATACCACATCTGCGTAATGAAGGGAAAAAACACATAATCATCTTAGTTGATGAAAAACAGGTATGTGACAAAATTTAACACCCTTTCATGATAAAAGGAAAAAAAGACACTCAACAAAATAGGAATAGAAGGAAACTACCTCCACATAATAAAAGTCATGTATGAAAAACCCACATACTTAATGGTAAAAGACTGAAGTGAAAGCTTTTCCTCACATATCAGGAACAAGACAAGAATGCCCGCTTTCACCATTTCTATTCAACACAGTACTGGAAGTTCTAGCCAGAGCAATTAGGCAAGAAAAAGAAAGAAGACATCCCAATTGGATGGAAGAAGTGAAAATAATCTCTGTTTCTATATGATGTGATCTTTTATGTAGACAACCCTAAAGACTCCACACACACACACACACACACACACACACACACTCACAAAAGCTGTTAGACCTATAAATGATTTCAGCAAATTAGCAAGGTGCAAAAACAACATCAGAATCAGTGGCATTTCTAAACAATGAACATTCTGAAAAGGAAATTATAAAACAATTCCATTTATAATAGCATCAAAAAGATAAAAATACTTAGAAATTAGTCAAGGAGGTCAAAGACTTTTACAATGAAAGCTACAAAATAGTGCTGAAAGAAATTGAAGCAGTCATAAATAAATGGAAACACATCCCATATTCATGGATTTGAAGACCCAATATTGTTTAATATCAGTACTACCCAAAGTGATCTACAGATTCAATGAAATTCCACTTGAACCCCAATGATGCTTTTTGCAGTAAAAGAAAAACCTGTCCTAAATCTTGAGGGACCCCAAATAGCCAAAACAATTTTGAAAAAGAACAAAACTGGAGGACTTACACTTTCTCATTTCAAAACTTACCACAAAGCTGCAGTCATCAAAACAATGTGTTATTGGCATAGAGATAGACTTACAGACCAAAGGAATAGAATAGAGAGCCCAGAAATAAGCCTTTCCATATATGATCAAATGATTTTTGACAAAGGTTCCAAGACCGTTCAATGGGGAAAGAACAGTCTTTTCAAAAAATGGTGCTGGGAAAACTGGCTATCCACATGCAAAAGAATGAAATTGGACCCTTTGTTAATACCATATGCAAAAATCAACTCCAAGTGGATCAAGGACCAATAAAACTCTTAGAAGAAAACATAGTGCAAAAGCTTAACAATATTGGATTTGGCAGTGACTTCTTAGATATGACACCAACGTCACAAGTAACAAAAGAGAAAAATAGAGAAAACTTTATGAAAATTTAAGTTTTGTGCATCAAAGACACTATCCAAAGAGTACAAAGACAGTCCACAGAATGTGAGAAAATATTTGTGAATTATATCTGACAAGGGATTCATATCCAGAATATATAAAGAACTCCTAAAACTCAATAGCCTGATTTAAAAATGAGCACACGTGCATGCGTGAACACACACACTCCAGAAACATGCCTTACTCTACAGTTAAAAAAAAAAAAAAAAAGTGGACAAAGGACTTGAATAGACATTTCTCCAAAAATATATGTATAAATGGTCAATAAGAACATGAGAAGATGCTCAACTTCACTAGCTGTTAGTGAGATGCAAATCAAAACCACAATAAGAGATCACCTCACACCCATTAGGATGGCTACTATTAATAAAACAGAAAATAATAAGTGTTGGTGAGGATGTAGAGAAATTGGAACCCTGGTGCACCGTTAGTGGTAATGTACAGTGGTACAGCTGCTGTGGAAAAAAGTGTGAAGTTTCCTCAAAAAATTAAAAATAGAATTACCATATGATTCAGCAATTCCACTTTGGGTATCTACCCAAAAGAATTGAAAACAGGGTCTCAAAGAGATACTGTTCACCATGCATGTTCACCTCAGCATTATGCACAATATGTAGCTAAAATGTAGACGCAATCCTAGTGTTGTTCATCCCTCGATGTTTCCATGTTTCCCCAAAAATAAGACTCAGCCGGACAATCAGCTCTATTGTGTCTTTGGAGCAAAAATTAATATAATACCCGGTCTTATTTTACTATAAAATTATATTATACCCAGTCTTATATAAGACCTGGTGTTATTTTATAGTAAAATAGGATTTTATAGTGAAATAAGATCGGGTCTTATATGAGACTGGGTATAATATAATATAATATAATATAATATAATATAATACTGGGTCTTATATTAAGTTTTGCTCCAAAAGACGCATTAAAGCCAATTGTCCGGCTGGGTTTTATTTTCGGGGGATCAGGGTAAGTAAAATGTGGTCTATGAGTATACATATATTGGAGTGTTAGTCAGCCTTAAAAAATAAGGAAATTCTGAAATATGCTACATGGATGAAACTTGAGAATGTTTTGCTTAATAAAAACAACCAGTCACAAAAAACCAAATACTATATGATTCCACTTACATGAATGACATACTTACAGTAAAATCATAAAGACAAAGTCTAATGGTGGTTGCCAGAGTCTGGGGGGAGGGGAGAGTGGAGTGTTATTTTTTACTACCGTGTTTCCCCCAAAATGAGACCCACCCGGAAAATAAGCCCCAGTCAAGATCATCAGCCAGACGGACACATTTAGTACCTTATGACGATGTTCCAGAAGAAGATGACATGACTGTATTTGAGTAAATGTAGATTGTTGTACATGAAAAATAAGACATCCCCTGAAAATAAGCCCTAATGAAGCAAAAATTAATCTAAGACCTGTGTTTTGGGGGAAACACAGTAGCTACAGAGTTTTAGTTTTACCAGATGAAAAGCGTTATGGGGATGAATGGTTGTGATGGTTTCACAGCAGTGAGAAAGTATTTAATACCACTGAACTGTACACTTAAAAATGGCTAAAATGTCAATATATGTATATTTTACCACAATAAAAAATAAATTTAAAGTTAAATTTTTAAAATATAGAGCAGTTGAGAGGGAGAGATAGTGTATAGTCTAGGATGTAATATGGTATCCAACAGCAGCTAATCTCAGTGGTTTAACACTTGAAGGATTAATGCCTCACTTTGCAGAGATTTCTATGGGTCTTGCTAGTACTATAAGGCAGTGGCTGTCCCTGCAGCATTCCAATGACACAGACCTACTTAAATTTTTATAGCTTATCTCTTCAGTAGGAGGCCTCCTTAGTTATGTGGCAAAGGAAGACACAGCTGGAGGGCTGAGTACTGTTTCTTCTATGCTTGGGCCCCAAGTCCACTTCTACCCACAGACCGTTGGCTAGAGTCAATGTCTGAATTGGGCGAGTAAGTGCAAGTGGTTCCACTACTTGAGACAAGTAATCCAGAAGAAAGACTATGCATGAAGATACGTTCCTGTTTAGTAGAGTTGCATTTGAGGTGTCTGTGGTATCTACACAAGTAGAGATCTGAAGAAGGCAGTTAGACTAAATATGACGCTTCGGATAAAGGTTAAGAGCTGGAAATACTGATTTTGGAGTCATCAAAATGGAAGTGCTACTTTAAAACCATGAATATGCATTAGCTTAAGAGAAAATATAAGCAAGTTATATTTACTTTTTACTGTTTTCTGATCCTTAAATAACATACTAACTCATGCCATTCTTTTCATCCTTACGTAGTATAACTCAATGAACATATGCCCTGTAACACCTATTGTTTACTAATTTCTGAATTGGCTTTGTTTGATATGAACTGCTGGAAGTTTTTTATGAGGTTTCAGGGCTTTTAACTTCTTTTTCCCATGCTTTGGATGTATTAAAAAATGCTTTAAATCTGAAACTAATATAAAAAAAATTTAAAAGTTAAAAAAATAAAAATAAGTGCTTTCAACATTTATGGCACGTGTATCACATAGCCATTTTGCTGTTGTGCCATTATAAATTAAAGATATGTTCCTGGAAGCAAGGAGTATGACAGATATAAATGCTACACTAATATTTTGAAGAGGTAAAATAAATGTAGGCTAAAAAAAAATTCTTAAAGAAATTCAGTGTAAATCCTATCAATTTCAGGTTATATTCTCTATTTCCTTTAAAGCATCTAGAGGTTTTGATCTTTCTATATTCGCTCCCTCAGCAAAAATATGCAGTGCTTTTTTTTTTTTTAAACTCTTGGGTAGGTTAACTTACTCTTTTTAGGTGCCACATCTATTTCAAGAAAGTCTTCGCTGTATCATGGTAGTAAATTGTACTTCAAAATACCCGTGAAAGTTTGATTTTAAAGTGTTTTTTGTAAATTATTTCCTTCTAATCATAGTAACGAACATTCCATGTTATAATTAATAATTATCTTATTAAAAAGTCTTAGCAGAGATAAGTCAGCCAGTTTAGTGATAAATCTGTCTCTTTATATAATTAGAACTGATCCTAAGCCAATAAACTTCTGTACTTTTCTAGGACAGTATAATCTCCAGTGATATAAAATAAGAATTTTAAAAAAATCAATTATGCAATCAATAGCAACTATCCATTAATAGTGATTAATAAATCAGTGAGTTGTTAAAATGAATATTTATTATTATCATTAATGTAGATGTGAAGGGGCTACATGTGTGACAAAGAAGGAATTTTTCTTAACCTGAGAACAAGAAGGAAAGTTAAAAGTACCCATGTGAACATACTTAGGAAGTCCAGAGCTATTGTCAGTTCTCTTGGAAGTAAAAGTTTAATTACCACCAAAGTAAAACTACTGTGATTCAACATGAGTTTTGGGTGATTAAATGAACCCAGCTGTGGATTAGCCGTCAAATTGCTACAGAACGGACTCTGGGTGAACACACAACATGATATATGGATGATGGATTACAGAACTGTACACTTGAAACCTATGTAACTTTACTAACAGTTGTCACCCCAATAAACTTTAATTGAAAAAAAGAAAGAAAGAAAGAAACTGAGACCGGGATAGGCTCTCCTGACCTAGGTGTTTCCCGGAAGCTGCTGATAATGAGCTGAGGCCACCCTCAGACACGTACAACCCTCCACGTCTAGCCCCATCCTGATTTGCCCCACCTGTCCCAGGAATGCGAGATGATGAAAGAGATGAACGAAGGCTTGATGAAGGAGGGAGCACCATTGTGATGGGGAAGGGAGCAACTACTAGGTCACCTTCTGGCTTATTCTGGCCCTGCACAGCTCCACTGCGACAGCTAATCAGCTGCCTCCCAAGTGCCTCGCCCACTGGCAAGAAGAGTGTTTCCAGTCTGTCTGGGCCTAGAACCATAGTTGTCTTTTTTCATTCAGTTTGAGATCTTCCTGGTTCTTAGCATGATGAGTGACATTTTTACTGAAGCCTGGACATTTCAGGTATTATATTCTGCGACTCTGGATCTTATTTGAACTTTCTGTTTTATTGGTTTTCTTTGGCACACTCCAGCCAGGGACAAAGGAGGTGCTGCCTCATTCCTGCCCAGTGGAGAAAGGAGTCCAGGATCCCCCCCAGGGCCTCTGTTGAGCCCCAAGGAGTGGGGCTCCCTGTGACCCCTCGTCACAGGGGTGGGTTCCTAGCCCCACTCGGTGCCACCTGGGAGGGGGAGGAATACCTCACAAGCACCATTGGGGGGAGTGATGGGTGCAGTACTGGAAGTGCAGACCTCCATGGCCTCCTCTGACAATTCCCAGGGGAGGATCTACCCCTCCACCCACCCATCCCTGCTGACATTGTGGAGGGAGGCTTTGTAACTGCCAGCTGGAGGGGCCAGCCCTGCCTCCCTCCCTGGCTTCCTCTGACCCCCTTCTAGGGGAAGTTGTGCCGGTAGAAGTCTCAGCTCACCTTGCCTGCCCTGGGTGGCAGTGGGACCACAGGTTTTTCTGTGGTTTCTGGAGTAGAGTGATTGTTGTCTAAAATGTTGCTGTTTTGCCAGGTGCCGCTTTCCTTTCTAGATTTTTCTGGTTAGAGAACGCAAGCTTTCATTGTCTGTGACTGTTGTCATTTCCAGATTGCCAGTTTCTCCAGCTCCAAATCTGGATGTATAAGGCAAAAAAGAAAATTCAGGGGACTTACCATTTGTGTCATTCTTTGGGCCCCAGTATCCCTAACCAATCTGCCATCTTCTCTCTACCTTTTTTATGTTTGTGTGTGTGTGTAGGTAGGTGTGCGTATGGGTGTGACGTGTGTGTGTGTGTGTGTGTGTGTATCAGTACATCTATATGTATGTATGGCTTATAGATAGCCTTTACTTGTACATACTTCTGTACTTATTGGAAGGTATAGGGAAAAGTTTGTCTTCTCTATCTTCTGGAAGCACAAGGTAAAGCGAACATTTGTTTTTAAAGGATGACTTAGACAAAACTACCTTTTCCCCTTTAGGAAAACAAAAGGCATATTCTGTGTTTATTATCTACTAAGTAATCAATAGGTTGAATTTTAGTGCTTACATTCCGATAACCCAGTTTTTTTTAAATCATTATTTTCATCACGACCCTACCCCCTAGCCTCAGTCACATATTTATGTGTATTAGAAAATGGTATTTCTAGTAGCAGATAAGTTTTGCTGTCCCGCATCATTAATTTATTCAGCCTCTAATTCCCTTTAAGTGGTTCTTAATCTGTTGCTTATTAGAATCTATGACTGATGTTTCTTGTTTCTTTTTAGAAATCCAAGTGTTTCAAATGCTTGACTGTATCAGATGATAAGTAAAGTATTTCAACACTATATGAGATCATTTAAGATACTTTTCTATAATTTAAACTTTTTTTATAAAGGCCTGATTTTAAAATGTCAGTTTTCTTTTTCTCTTTTTATGCAAAAGTCATTTAGCTCAATATCACAAAAAAGTCTCTTTAGATAATAGGAGACACCAAGAATGTACTGGTCATTGTATGTCAATTTTAACAATTTAACCATATAGAAAAGTTTGCACCGAAACATCCTTTTGTAATGAATTCTCAGCTAAGGAAGAAAAGGCGTTACTGCAGTTTGGTCTATGTCAATTGTTTTCAGTGTGAGTGGTTTCCAGTAAGAGTCTGAATGCTTTCACATCCCCCGGGTTTATCTAAAGATACTTCAGTGTATACATATGAGTGTACAGTTTACAGTTAACTTGCATTTTGAGTCTATTCTTTCCTCTCCCACACATAGACCATGATTTTATAAAAAGAAAAGATAAAATTCCCCCAAAACTTCTTACTTTAACTCACTTGTTATCTAAAGTGCATTTTTTTCCCTGAGTGTGTTTAAACTGCTTAGAATTCTTGAAGATTGTCTCTCTGCCTACTTAGCTAGTCCTCGAACAGGAGAAAATGGTTTTTTTTAATAAAAAGCATTAAATAACTTAAAGTTAATTTCTGTGTATTTACTAAAGAAAAGGTCTTTGAAGGGAGAATACTAAACGTTTCTGCTTAGCACTAAATTACTAGGTTGGGTGCATTATGACTGATACCTGTTATTTGTACCACCATCCTTGAGAACATGATTTTTTTTTTAACTTGTGTTTAGTACCATCTAAGTTTGGAAAAAAAAAAAAAAAACCTGTCTTTTCAGTTACATGTGAAGAGATTTAGAGTCAGTTCTCTTTTTTATGGCTTTCGATATCTGTAAAATTTTAACTGTATCCTCTGCCACCCCAATAACCTAAACCACAGACAAAACTGATAAATGCTCTTGGATCCTGGTGTTTGTTCGCTGATTTCTAGAATCACAGAAAACACCTACCGACATTTTCTTCTTTCCTTAAGTATGGTGGTTAGTGTAACTGGGTCTGGCTAATATTCCCTTTAAATATTCTGGTTGCTTTGCAGAATATAGGCTTCTCTTTCTTTGAGAACAGATACAATGCTGGCAGAAATAACCCTAATGACATTAAAACTGGAATAGGGTTACTTTAGGTTTATTGCAAGGATGACGAAGTATGTGCTAGGAAGTGAGGCAGTGACCAGGAATAAAGTCTCAATTACACTGTTTTTGAACAGTCTCATTTCAGACTTGGTTTGGGTCAGCGTAGGCAGGTTGGCCTACAAGGTATTTCGTTCCTGGAACTTCAGTTCATGACCTAATCTCAGGAATGGCTTATAGATCTGGTTCTGACTTCTTCACCCCAGTGCATTGCAGTTACACACCATGGCCTTGCCAAAAAACAGGACAGCTCTCAAAAGTTCGGAGTAGAATAGAAATCCATATAAAAGATGTTTTTCAATTTAAAAATGCTGAATACATCTTTAGCTTCATGTTAATAGTTGTTTGAAGAGAGAAAGTATAGGCTGCTATTCTCCAGAATTCAAAGTTAAAAGCTGCATGGCAGTATAGGAGAGTGTTAAAGATACATGATAATCAGGATTAACCATTAATATTAATACTTTCTTCCTGGCAGCTGGGAAGCAATATCTTCACCTTAGTGAAATCTATTAACTATGTTCGAAAATTCCCCGCAGCCAGGAATCCCATACAAGCCATTCTAAGAATTAAGGAATAATTCTTATGAGATGGAAGAGACTAGGCTCCTACAAACAAGCAGATAGACAGTTTGGTGTGTTTTTGTTCTTTGCTTTCTACCAAGAGGAAGGAGGAGTAGGGTTTTGATAGGAAATGCAGAATATGTTGAAAAATCAGTTTTCTTTGAGCTTACTGCCATAAATGGAGATGTATCCAAGAATACTCGAGATAAGAAAGGAAAATTACATGAAACCTTTTTTAAAAATCCACTGAGTACTAAAGTAAATGAATGAATATCTATAACCAAAAGTTCTCCTTTTCATACATAAATCCATTCATATATGAAGAAATTTTTTTAAAAAGTTATAAATATTTATAAACCAGAATCCCTAGATTCTCGAGTTTTTTTCAAACTAATATAAGGAACAACAATTATGTTTTTATTTGGGATAAAACTAGTAAAAATGTCTGTTATCTTTCCTGGCTGAGATAACTCATTGTGGTAATGATGGATTTTTCATAGGCAAGAGAAATTATGTTTGGTATGTATATCTATATTTTATTATAATAAAAATGAATAAGTACATTAATGAAGGTAATTTGATAGAAGAAGCTTTTAAAATATGAAGCTCGTTGCTTCAAAAATAAGAATTTACAGTCTGAAATGGTAGAAAATGTGGGAACTACTAACCTATTTTCACTTTGTACCAACTATGGAAAATAGATTCCTGAATCTGATAAATGTATATTAAGGATCTTATGTATGCTGGCAATTTTGTTAGAAACTGGCTTGGTACAGAGGTGAAGGAGTCAGTCCCAGCTCTCATGGACTGAACAATCTAGTGGAGGAAAAGATATGTGAACAGATTATTAGAACCTAACAGAGCTTCCAGGTAACACTGACACACTTTTGTTCCAAACCTGAAGATAGTGCTTGATAAGCTTTAACCACCTCTCAAAATTTGTGGTGCGCGATTGAGCTTATTGAGAGAAAGGAAAATCTCCAGGTGTCAGAAGCAAAGAGGGGGCTGAAAGGCAGAGATGAGGTGTGTGGACTCAGGCAGCAACAGCCCTGGGGAGTTGTGACTGGTTCTGACCCACTTGGGACTGAGAGCTGTGTCATAAGCCTCGATGAGGAAAAAAGGTGAGACATTAGGATTACAGAAGGGGGGAATTGGAAGTGAACCTCTGACGTAGGGTAGGAAAGTCAAGAGTGTAATACAAGAGAAAGCAAGATTGATTTAGTGAAATGTCTGCCACTGGTAGATGATAAAGAAGCTTTTCTCTGTCATGACTGGGAAGGAACCGAAAGTCCCCTTTAAAGACGTCAAAATTCTGAAGACTGGATTGTATCTCCTGCAGATTTAGAGTACACATTTACACTCCCACTTGGTGTGGGAGGTTCCTACCTCAAATATTAGTATAAAAATTTATCCCAGACTTAGATGCCCCTTTATAGTCTCGCAGAAGCCATCACAGTATCATTGGTGGGATTCTTCAACAACCAAAACTTCACAGTGCTCCCACAAAAAGAAAAAAAAAAAAAAAAAGAATCGGTGCCTCTTCAGATGAGCTCCCAGTCAGTCTGCTGTGAGAAAGATGTACCGGGCAGGAGGGTTACTTCTAGAGACTTGAGATCATAGGGGAGCAGTATTTTAAAAAGATAAAGCGTAAGGCTCTAAGGAAAGAACAGTGGATGCAATATAGTGTAGTAGTTAAGAGTATGGGATCTGAAAATTAAGACAAATGTCAAACTACAGAAAAGATATTGCAACTTACATCACAAAGAGTTAATATCCCTAATAAAAGGCATTCCTAAAAATTGAGAAGAAAATAACAATTTCATAGGGCGGAAAATGGTCCAAGATAGGAATAGAAGAAACGTAGATGGCCTTTAAACATCTGAAAGACACCCAACCTCACTCATATTAAGATAGAGGCAAAATGAGGTGCCTTGGGCCAAAACCAGGAGTCTCAGATGACAAGGCTTTGCAGCCCAGGCATTCTTAATGCTCTCCTGGTGGGAATGCAGAATGTACACCTCCTGTCCAGGGAATTTGGCAACGTCTTCTCAAATTACTTATCTGTGCTTGGACTTTTTGACCCAGAAGCTTCACTTCTAGGAATCCATTCCAAAGAGATACATCTTCAAAACTACAAAACAACAGATATACAAAAGAATTCAATATTTGCTATTGTAGTATTTGCTACAGTATTTGTAGTAGCAATAGATTAGAAATCACCCAGATGTTCCACAGTGGGAAATTGGGTCAGTCAATTATAGTATATCTAATAGAGTGAAGTACTATGCAGCTGTAGAAAGGAATGAAAGATCTCTTGACATGGAATGACTGCTGAAATATATTGTTAAATGAAAAAGCAAGATGCAAAATAGTGTACTTAATATTCTACTTTCTCTAAGAAAAGCATGTGAACATCTAAATCTTTGTGAGAGTGCATGTTTTCTTACAATTGCATAAAGGAAAAATACAATAATAAATAAAAAATTTACCCAAAACATTACCTATAAAAAGTGGAAGGGAAATAGGATAGAGGAGAAAAGAAAGAAGCAAGTCTTCTCTGAATGTACATTCTGACTCTGTAATTCTATGGAGTTCTGACTCTAGAATCATATGAATGTCTTACATAATCAAAAATAAAATTAGATCAGAAAGGGAGGGAAAGCAGTTGGTGAAATTTGAAAACAAATTGAAATAAGTGAATCGTGTATTTTATCTTCTTGACATAGCCACGTAGAGCAAATTATTTCAACTAACCTATATAATAAAGGTTTCTTTTCTGTACACCCTCAGTAAGATATACTCCAAAGAGAAGAAAAACATGCAAAAAAAATTTAAAATTTATCCTGCCATCATCATATATTTGATCCCATTTAATGACTCTGGATGGTGAACACACAATGTGTGACATATAGATGATGGATTACAGAATTGTACACTTGAAACCTATGTAACTTGACTAACCATTGTCACCCCAATAAACTTTAATTTAAAAAAAAAGAAATCCTGAAGGCATTTTGATACTGTATATCTATTGTCAAAAGAATTATGTTCATGGATAAAACAAATAACAAGCAATTACATTATTATTGTTAGGAACCAGGATTTTTCAGCATAAGAGAAAAAAAGATATAAAATCAAAGAAGTTAAGTAAAAACTTAAATAAGTTTTATTCTAGATTAAGATCTAGAATCTTACATTTCAATTGAAAATATTACTAATTCATAATTTTCTACCTCTTTAAAAAAATAACAGTATTTCCTAGTTCTTACTGAAACTGCCTAGAAACAATAATAATCTTGCACCATGGGGGACCCAGCACCCACATTGTGACTTCCACTGAACTGAATAAGCTCTTTGGAACAATGGCTGATTTCAGATCTGGGGCAAGAAATGTACCAGATACAGTTGGCCCACCTTTGCCAGGAAGCAAGAGTAATAGAGGTCATGTCCAAAGGATACAAAAACCCTGGTATCTTATTTAAAATCCCACCGATGATTATTCCTCCTGCATTTATTAATGAAAATTATTTTGTATTTATCTTTCCCTCATCTATTGGAGCTATTTTGTTACCCTGAAATTTCATTCATAAGATGACAAAAAAACATGAGAGTGTGCGTGTCTGTGTGTGTGTGTTTAATGAGTTGATGCCCTAACAAACTTCAGTGATGACAAATTACTTTTGTTTCCTTTTCTCCTACTTCTTTTAAAAGCAAAACATTATTCATAGGACCACGCGTTATTTTATTATTAATTTACCTATCTTAAGTACTTTTTAAAGATATAATTTATTTACCATATAACCTACCCATTTAAAGTATACAATTCAATGTTTTCAGTACATCCAGGGATGTATAAACACCACCACAAACTCCTAAGTTTTTTAGTATCTTTTTTCTTTAATATCATTCAGTTGCGTGTGTTATATATTCAGTATGTTTTTTGTAACTGAGATATATTTGACAAACAACATACTAATTTGATACATTTATATTGTAATATAAATATGGTAGAATTAGTATATTCAATATGTTTTAATAAATTGAAAGCATTATTAATTTTGATGCTCAAGTTGTTCATATTTAGTTATTCTCTCTTTTCCCAGACCTAGCAACCACTAATCTACTGTATGTATCTGGATTTGCCTATTCTGAGCATTTCATATAAGTGAAATTATATAATATGTGTACCCTTATGTGTTGCTTATTTTACTTAGCAGAGTATTTTCAAGTGCCGTTCATATTTGTAGCATGTATAAGTACTTCATTCTGGATAAACCGTGTTTTATTTATCCAGTCATAAGTTATTGGATATTTGGGTTATTTCTCTTTTTTTACTAAGTAAATTATACTGCTATGAATACTCATACACAATGTTTTTGCATAGGAATACGAGGTCTGATAATTAAGTTCGCGAACTTGTTGCAGGGATGTTGCTAACCGTTTTTAATATCAGAGGGATTATTTATTATGAATTTGTACCAACTGGACAAACAGTTAACCAAGTTTGCTATTTGGAAGTGCTGAAAAGGCTGTGTGAAAAAGACAACCTGAACTTTTTTTTTTTTTTGCCAACAATTCATGGCTCTTGCATCACGACAATGCACCAGCTCACATGGCACTGTCTGTGAGGGAGTGTTTAGCCGGTAAACAAATAACTGTATTGGAACACCCTCCCTACTCACCTGATCTGGCCCCCAATGGCTTCTTTCTTTACCCGAAGATAAAGGAAATATTGAAAGGAAGACATTTTGATGACATTTAGGACCTCAAGGGTAATATGATGACAGCTCTGATGGCCACTACAGAAAAGAGTTCCAAAATGGCTTTGAAGGGTGGACTAGGTGCTGGCGTCGGTGCATAGCTTCCCAAGGGGAGTACTTGGAAGGTGACAGCAGTGGTATTCAGCAGTGAGGTATGTAGCACTTTTTCTAGGATGAGTTCACGAACTTAATTGTCCGACCTTGTATGTTTTCAATTATCTTGAGTCTATACCTAAGAATAGAATTGCTGGGTCATATGGTAACTCTGTACTTAACCTTTTAAGGAACTGCCAAACTGTATTCTGAAGAGCTGCACCATTTTAGAATTTAACTAGCATTATGCTATTTTAACTAGCATAATTTCACTAGCATTATGTAAGCGTTCCTCCATATTTTCACCCACATTTATTATTCTTTCTTGTTATAGCCATCCTAGAGGATGTGATGTAGTATTTCATCATGATTTTGATTACATTTCCCTAGTGACTAAAATATGTTGAACATATTTTCATGTGCTTATTGCTTGTTTGCATATCTTCTTTGGAGAAATGTCCATTCAAACCTTTACCCATTTTTTTAATTGGGTTATTTTTTTCTTATTGACCTATAAAAGTTCTGGGTACAAGTCCTTTATCAGATACATGACTTGTAAATATTTTCTTCCATTTTGTGGATTCTCATTTTACTTTCTTGATGCTATAGTTTGCAGCATAAGTTTTTAAATTTTGATATAGTCTAATTTACTTGGCTTTTTCTTTTGCCATTTGTGCTTTTTTGGTGTCATTCCGTGTTTTCCCAAAAATAAGACCTAGCTGGACAGTCAGCTCTGATGCGTCTTTTGGAGCAAAAGTTAATATAAGACCAAGTATAATAATATAATAAAATATAATATAATATAATATAATATAATATAATATAATATAATATAATATAATACCAAGTCTTATATTAATTTTTGCTCCAAAAGACACATTAGAGCTGATTGCCTAGCTAGGTTTTATTTTCGGGGAAACATGGTAGCTCCGAAATCATTGCCTAACTCAAGGTCATAAATACAGAGAGTGCCAAAAAATATATACACATTTTAAGAAAGGAAAAGTCTATTAAAATTGTAATACTCAATATGTACCGATAACAAAAGGTGAATACAAGTCACGTTTGACTTCTGCAATTGTAAGAGGTGCTCAAAGTGGTTACCATCAGTGTCCAGACACTTCTGATTACGGCGAACTACTGCTTGAGCAACGCTGACCAAAGTGTCCACTTGTATACATTTTTTTGGCACCCCCGGTGTTTACTCCTATGTTTCTCTCATGAGAGTATTATAGTTTCAGCTCTTACATTTATTTAGATCTGTGATCCATTTTGATTTCATTCTTTTATATGTTGCAGGATAGAGGGCCATTGTCATTTTTATGCATGTAGTTGTCCATTTGTCCCCTCACCATTTGTTGAAAAGAGAATTCTTTCTCTATTAAATTGTTTTGGTACATATGTCAAAAATTGACTGACTATGAAAGTTAAAATTTGTTTCTGGACTTGCCATTCTGTTCCATTGCCCTTTTTTTCTATCGTTATGCCGATGTCACACGGTCTTGATTACTGTAAGGTTTGTGGTAACTTTTAAAATAAGGAAGTATGAGTCTTCTGACTTTGGTCTCCTGTTTCATGGTTCTTTTGGCTATTTTTGTGTTATTTCTTACAATTGCATGTGAGTCGACGATTTTCTCAAAATTAAGTTTTGTTGTTTTGTCTTTTTTTTAAGAAAGAAATAATCCAGCAAATAAAGAAAAGGAAGTATAAAGTAAACAAGTAGAACAATATAATGATGGTTTTTGTAGATGGCCATGGATATATGAGGGATCTTTTTTCTCCTTTTGTGTATGTTTGGAAATTCTCAATATGAAATATAGTTATTTTAATTATTAAAAAAAGCACAGGCTCTGAAGCTAGACTCTTTGTATTAGAGTTCCGTCTCTGTGATTTATTCATCAAATGAACTTTACTATGTTATTTTAGATCTCTGTTCTCCAGTTTCTCATCTATAAAACGAGGGTGATAATTGTACCTACTTCAGTTTGTTTTTATGAGCATTAAATTGATTAAATTACCTAAAGCTCTTGGAACACTGCTTGGTACACAGTAAGCATTGGGGTGGGGGGGAATAGACTATAAAAAAACTACATGTAGATTTGCCAAATCAATATGAAATGAAACAAAAAAATCTAGTCATTCAGTTAGAAACTTAATGAACAAATTAACACATCTGAAAAGAGAATTAATGATTTGGAAGGTACTACAGCAGAAGTTACCCAAAATACAGCACAGAGAGATGAAATGTGACAAAATATGAAAGAGATTAAGAGACATGTAAGATAGACTGAGAAGTTACAACTATTCATCTGATAGCAGTTTTAAGAAAGATCAGACAGAAAATTCAGAAGAAGCAATATTAGAATGGATAAAAACATATTTTCAGAATTGATGAAATCATGAATCTTCAAACTGAAAAAGCTCTACAAGGTTTAAGCAAGATCAGTATTCACACATAGAAATATTTTAGTGAAACTGCAGAACATCAGAGAGAACAGATAGATTACCTACAATGATAAAAGAATTTGTCAGTAGATTTAATAGAATCAATAAAAGGCATAAGAGTGGGATAATAAATATCTTCAAAGTGCTGAGGGAAAATAACTACAAATCTAAAATTCTGCACCCAGAAATATGAACAAAATAATATTTTCAGACAAACACTGAGAGAGATTATCATTTATGTTCACTCATTAAAAATGGACTGCTTCAATAAGAAAGAAATTAGGTGCGATTCCAGAAGCAGTGTTGGTGGGTGGGAAGAATGAATGTGTAGGCAAATATAAATAAGCATTGAGCATAAATATTAATAACAACGACAAATTTGGTGAGGGATTTAAAACAATAAATGGTAAGTGGGACCAGTCATAATATTATTTAAAGTCTTTGTGTTGTGGAGTAAGGAGAGTAGATATATGATAACTTTGAATTTGTCAACTTATACATGCTAAATATTATGTGTAAGCAACCATGTAATAGAAATAAAAGATAAAACTTCAAAATAAGGAAAAGGTTGGATAAAAATTTTGTTCATCCATTCACTAGAAGTCAGGAAAGGAAGGTGGTGGGAAAAATATATGTAAGTTACCAAAAATAATGTTAGAAATAAATCTAAATACATTAGGTCTAAATGTATTCAGTAGCACATTAAATATTAGGTTGGTGCAAAAGTAATTGCGGTTTTTGCAATTATTTTTTAACCTTTTAAAGCGCAATAACTTTTGTACCAACCTGATAAATAGGTTAAATTTTATTGAAGACAAATGGAAAATACAAAATCCAGCTATAGGCTATTTTAAAGTTCAGCCAATATTCTATAAAATTTAAATTCCATGAGGGCAGGGACTTTGCTCATATGTCACAGCTCCTAGAGCAATGTCAGACACCTAATATTTGTTGAATGAATGAATATGCTGTTTTTGAGAAACATACTTAAACAAAATGATACAGCATGAAAGTAAAACGGTTTTTAGAAAGATATGCTGGGTAAACACTAACCAAAAAGAAGGCAATAGAGCCCTATCACTATTGCAAAATAGGCTTTAACGCAGAAAAGCAATGTTAGATATAAAAGTATTAATTATATAATAACAAAAGGAATAATTTACCTGAAAGATATAACATACTTGAAGCTCTATGTACCTAGGAACATTGCCCAAAAGGAGAAATTCACAAGTTCACAATTATATTGAGAAATTTAGCAGATCAAACAGATGACAAAAAATAGAAAAGGATATGAAAGACACAACAGTCTTTAAGAGTACATATAGAACCCTGTACCCAACAATTGGAAAATGTGCATTCTTTACAAGTACACATGAAGCATTTATAAAAAGTGATCCCATACCAAATCCTAGAGCAAGTCCAACAAATGACTATGAATTTATACTATTCTGACCAAGTTCTCTGAATATAATGTAGTAAAATTAGAAATCAGTATAGCAACTTAATTCCATACATTTGGAAATTTTTTAGAGCTCATTTTTAATAATTCGTAAGTCACAGTACAAATCCTAAGGAAAACTGAAAAACATATACAACAACAGTAAAACATTGTATGTCAAAATTTGTGGGATGCTCCACTTCTTGGGGGAAATTTTTTTACCCTAAATGCGTATTAGAAGATCAACAATTAATGAGCTAAGCATCACTCAAGAAATTAGAAAAAGAACATTAGAGTAAAGCCCCTGCAAAAAAATGAAGGAAATAAAAGCAGAAATTAATGACACAAAACAAAGAAACCATAGAGTAGATTAACAAAATCAAAATCTGATTCTTGGAGTCTTACAATTAGATACAAAAGATAGGGGCATGGATTGTTCAAGAAAAAAGAGACCAGATATAGATAAACAGTATTTGGGAAAGGAAAAGGAGATGCATCTACACGTACAAAAGAGACATTTAAAATCATAGGAAAATAGGATGTACTTTATGCCCATTATGTAACTTACCAAACCTGAGTAGTCCTTGACACCAACAAATTTAAGTCACTTTAAAATTTTCCTACCAGTGATACAAAGTCTAGTTGTTTTTAGAAGTAAGTTCCACCAAATATAAAACTGCAAATAATTCCTAGCTTATAACAATGGCTCCAAAAAATACAATAAAAGGAAAGTTCTCTGACTTATTTCATGAGTTTAGCATAACTTAGGTGCTAAATCTGGAGACAATACAAAAAAATCAGAGGCCAATATTACCTACAAATGTAGATACAAAAATTCTAAATAAAATATTAGCACATTCAGCAATGGGTAAAAATACTGCACTATGACCTTGTTTCCCCAAAAATAAGACCTAACCAGAAAATAAGCCCTAGCATGATTTTTCAGGATGACGTCCCCTGAACATAAGCCCTAATGCATCTTTTGGAGCAAAAATATAAGACCCGGTCTTATTTTCAGGGAAATACTGTACTAAGTACAGCTTATCTTAAGAATTTAGGGATGGTTTAATATTTAGATTTAGAGTGAAGGAGGAAAAATGGGATAATATAATCTCAATATATTACAAAAAAGCCTTGAGAAAATGAGGCTGGAGTGGAGTGGTAGGATGTGGCAGCCAGTGAAGGGTCTGGGTACTCGTATATTATTCATTGTGAAGATTGGACTCTCGTCACCGCCTGCTGCCAGGGGATAGATTTTATTTAAAGTAGGATAGTGTCAAGATTAAATTTTCTATTGGAAGATAATTGTGACAGCAATTTAGAGAAGCAATAAAAGAGTACACCAGTGGTAATGCAGATGAAACCGTGCAGTTAATTACAGGGAAAATATTTGGAAACAGAATCAATAAGACTTTGTGGCTGATTGGATATAGACATTAGTGGGAAAGGTGGAGTCAAGAATGATTCTGAGATTTTTAGATTGAGCAACTTAATGAATAATGACTACATTCATGGAGATAAGATAATACCAGGTGGCCCATACAAGGGGCACGCCAGCAGCACTCGGCTCAGATGACCAGGGAGACTGAGCCACTGGATCCCACAGGACACCCACTACATAAGGCCACTCTACTAAGACCAGGAGGCATAGCAGCCCTACTTAACACAAACAAACACAGGGAGGCAGCCAAAATGGGGAGACAAAGAAACATTTCCCAAATGAAAGAACAGCACAAAGCTCCAGAAATAGAACTAAACGAAATGGAGACAAGCAATCTACCAGATGCAGAGCTCCAAAGACTGGTTATAAGGATGTTCAGTGAGCTCAGTGAGAACTTCAACAAGGAGATAGGAAACCTAAAAATGAGATAGAAAACATAAAAAAGAACCAGTCAGAAATGAAGAGTGCAATAACTGAAGTAAAGAATACAGTGGGTGGAGTCAATAGTGGATTAGATAAAGCAGACGATCAAAACAGCAATTTAGAAGATAAGATAGTTAAATTGAATTACAGTAGCAATTTATAGTATAACGTCTTCTCAAAAGATCAAAAGATGGCATTAATCAAATGAATGCTAGTGTCATTCATTGTATCACAATTTTAATAGTTTTTTCCTTAAAGTGTGTGTACATTTTTTGACCCACATATGTGGAAATAATTTTAATACTTTCCTAAAATCCTTATAATTGGAAGTAACCAAATTAGTATGGTTAAAATTTATTTATGAAATGTTTCCTAAAATATCTCAGAATATTTCTAAGTATAATTATTTCTAAAACTAATTTAGGTGGGTTAATAGCACTATAAAAACTGAAAAGCAAAAGTTAGTGAACAGCTAGAAAACTGATCAGAATTCAGACCTTTTCTTTTAATACTTGGGTTCAGATAACTTGTACTGTTTCTTAGAGTTTCTGTAGCACCTTGTTGGGGCATTGACATCTTAGTCTTAGAAGAAAAGATTAACAGAATAAACAATGAACTGCTTTTTCTCTGGGAGGATATGTGTACACAGATACACATTTACAGCTAAAGAAGTTTATTTCAGCAAGTTTTTCCTTTTTTTTTTCCTTCCTTCGGACAATGTTTTTTTATCGCATTGAGACCAGGGGAGTTCAGCTATCTGCCACATGCCCGTGGCATGGTTTCAGAGGGAAAATATACAGATATAAAGTATGCTTTGTGTCAGTAGAACATGAAGGGTTTATTCCTTTTGCGTACCGGCCTTATCTTGGGAAGAGCGTAGTGCATGAGTCCCTCAGAGCTGAGCGGCCGCCCTCATGGTTATGCGGGCGGAGAGCCGGTTTCACGCCCCATTTCTGAATCTGCGGCCGAGGAACACCAAACTTGGCTAATCTTCATGTCTTTTAGAACTGGAGAAGTTCTTCTGATGATTCCTTCATTCACTTCCATGAATCGAATGAGTGATCCTTGGTCTTATCTGTCTGCTGTGATCAGTTCCTTTGAGAGGCTTCCACACTCATTCCTAAGAAATCCTGGAAATGCGTTCTGCCTTGAAGGTGGATTTGTGGGTTCTTGAGTAGTTCTTTTTAAGTGTTTAAACTTAACACTGGGTATCAGGTACTAAAGATTAAGACATCATGGTCTAAGAAAGTAACGTCCACGCGTCCTTTCGCTGTACATTCCTGTTCAAGTCTACACAGAGGTTTCGCTCCCTTCTGGTCACCCCACTCGGCCCTTCCCTCTCTCCTTCCTCCTTTCCCAAGAGCTGCTCTGCAGAAGACTCTCCGTTTGACGTGCAGTATCACTTAACATACAAGAAATTACCCTACATATTTCCAAGATCATTGTAAGTTGTCTCGGAAGACAAATGTGATATCACAGACAATTTTTGATACATGTTTTCTTTGCTTTCATTTTGTACTAGAGAGAAGAACAGGCTTATAGATGTATGCATATATTCCTGTGTGGAGCTATAAAGTTCCCTAAATGCCCAGTAGTATGGACTCAGTAAACATCCATTTAACTGAATAGTATGCAGCCAGTTAAACTTAGATTTTCGAATAATATTTAATGACATAAAAAAATGTTTGTATGATGATGATAGCTAAAATTTATTGGGTGTTAAGTTTTTTCAGGCAGCTTTCTAAGTGCTTGTATTGACTCACTTGGTTAATCCTCGCAGCAGTCTTACTGGCAGAACAAATTGTTCTCATTTTAAATGTGAGAAAACTGAAGCTCGGCGCTTTGCAGGGGTTTGTTACCTCCGCTTAGATGGCTGGTGAGAGGCAGAACTAGAATGCAGACCCAGGCAGTTTGACTCCAAAGCCCTTGCTTAGGCATCATTATAGGCAAAAGTACCAAAGAAAAAGCTATGAAGTGTAAAGAAAACATGTTAAAGATAACCAAATCAAATTTTGATAAAGCAGAATTTGTGGAGGGGAAAGACAGCATGTCCTACCAGATACCAAAATATAGTCTTTAATATATAGTACTTTTTAAAATACCATATTGTAACAGAAATAGAAAAGAAATGAGAAGAGCGTGCCACTTTTTATGTTCATAGGAAGAGGCTGAATGGATGCACCTACATATTAACAGTGATTATCACTGTTCAGAGGTATCTACACATGATTTTTCTTTTTTTTCAGATTATCTACAGTGAACATTTTTAAATCATATGATTTTAGCAAGTTTACTTTTAATTCTTTTAAAACTTCAGGTTTTAGCAATATTTTATTAGTGAAATATATATTGCTATTTGATTTTATGTATAGTATACCTGCATTTTCTGAATTGCTTGCTCTGCAAAGTGAATTCTCTAAAATGTTATATATAATTCTCTTCTAGTCTAGGGTTGAGGAGGAGGATTTCAAAATCTTTGTCTTATTTTCAAAACCTGAGTTATTTATTGATGGTTTAAAGAAAATATATTGAAATACATACATATGTATATACATGTACGATCACCTTCTGTCTGATCACCTTATTCAACTGTATTGTAAGTTGTAATGGTTTTTCAGTTGATTCTGTAGGATTTCATTTACAGATAACTGTTTTTCCTAGTATTTATGGTCTGTATGTCACATAACATCTCCATAAATGGAATACTTATTTAAAAGGATGAGTAGTTCTTATAGTAACATGGAAAGATGGCTCCTGTATATCAGAAAGTGAAAAAGATAGAGTTACAGAGTCCTATAAGGTCGGACAATTAAGTTCATGAACTCATCCTAGAAAAAGTGCTACACACCTCATTGCTGAATATCACTACAATCACCCTCGAAGTCCTCCCCTTGGGAAGCTATGCACTGACGCCAGCGCCTAGTCCACCCTTCAAAGCAATTTTGGAACTCTTTTCCTGGAATGGCCATCAGAGCTGTCGTCGTATTACCCTTGATGTCCTGAATGTCATCAAAATGTCTTCCTTTCAATATTTCCTTTATCTTTGGATAAAGAAAGGAGTCATTGGGGACCAGATCAGGTGAGCAGGGAGGGTGTTCCAATACAGTTATTTGTTTACTGGCTAAAAACTCCCTCACAGACAGTGCCGTGTGAACTGTTGCATTGTCGTCATGCAAGAGCCATGAATTGTTGGCGAAAAGTTGAGGTCATCTAACTTTTTCATGCAGCCTTTTCAGCACCTCCAAATAGTAAAGTTAGTTAACTGTTTATCCAGTTGGTACAAATTTATAATGAATAATCCCTCTGATATCAAAAAAGATTAGCAACATCGTTGCAACAAAGTTCACGAACTTAATTGTCAGACCTTATATGTATAATATAATCCAGTCTTTAAAAAATAAAAACAAGCATTGCACAAAATGCTTAATTTGAGGAGATTACTCTCCCCACACCCTGAATTTCTGTACCAATTTAGGTGCCTGTCTTAGTTTGCTCAGACTGTCATAAGAAGATGCTATAGAAAATAACTAGCCAGGTATCCTTTCGCTGTACTTAAGCAACAGAAATTTATTTTCTCACAACTCTGGGAGGCTGAGAAGTCCAAGATCAAGGTGCCAGCGGGTTTAGTTTCTGATGAGAGCTCTCTGTCTGGCTTGTAGAAGAGCTTACTCTGTTCTCACATGGCAGAGAGAGAAAAGGGCAGCGGAGGGAGATCATTCTTCTTCTTACAAGGCCATAGTCCTATCGGATTAGGGCCCCACCCACTGTGACCTCAACCTTAAATATCTCCTAAAGACTCACAGTGGGGGATAGGGCTTCAAAATGAATTTGGGGGTATACATAGGTGTGCCTAAATTTTTTTTTTACCCCGATATCCTCAGATGTCCTACATTTATTTCAGACAGAATTAGTTCTATCCTTTCTTATGACATCCTTAAGGCATTTGTTACTTTAAGTATATCATAGAAACTTTATCTAAATTTAACCTTATGAATCATTTCATCGTAGACACAAAATCGAATGAAGCTAATGGCCGACAACTATGAGGATGACCACTTCAAATCCTCCCATTCCAATCAAAGCAATCACAAACCCTCCCCAGACCAGGTAAGACTGCGCGTGAATGTTTCATAAAAACCACTATGCTTCTATTTTGATGTATTTTGTACTAGCATGTTGCAAATTCTGGAGTATATGCTAGAAAACTAAAAATAATCAGTTTCTAAAAACTCCACTTTTAAAAAAACAGTTTCAGTTTCTATATAGGAAGGTGCTGGATGACTGAATATTTTAAGAGGAGATATTCAAAAGATCTGAGGATGATAAATAGTCCTTGAATTGGGTTGAGAAAAAAATCATCTCAGAGATGCTGAGAAGATTTGTAACTTGTCTTGCTTTTCTTATTAAAGATACAGTGCCTTATTAGAAAAATGTAACTCTTGTAAGTTCAATGAGGCACAACTCAGTGCAGAGGTAACTATTTTTTAATTGCAAATTTTAAAGTCTCTGCTCATCACCTATTAAACCTGAACACTGAAACATAGTTTCCTCATTCCCATTACCTTGGCGGATCCCTCCAGTATGTGTCATTCTGTAGAAAAGGCACTGGTGAGTCTGAAGGGAACCATATTCAACTCCTGGTTTTTGGAAAAAGGGAACTCTCCCAAGATCTTGAAAATGATGGATGGGGGAGAGTGGTGAACAGATTACCTCATATCCCATTGCCAAAAATCAGATTTCAACATCTCCATCACACTCAACCTTGAAATATATTGCTGAGGGGGAAAAAATAATAGTTAAGTAATTACATCCATATGACCAAAAAGTCACGGGAAACTCCCCCACTAAACATCTCCTCTAAATGATATCCATAGTGTTGTCTTAGGAGAAGATGAAATATTGCAGATGAAAGCAACAATAATATCCAAATTGCAATTTTTTCTTAGATTCAGAAGGTATAGTCATAGTTTGATGACATTTGCTAAACCAGTTGAGGCAAGCCTTATATTTTAGGCAAGCCAGTCTTTAATGTAGGCAAAATGAAGAGTTGTCTGCCTGATGTCAGCAGTCTTTTCCTGCCAAGAAGTCATTTTGCTTTCTCCGCCTGCTTCTGGATACCTGGAATTAAATTTATACCAGTGTATATAAGATGAGTATTAGATCCTCTCCTTGAAACAGGTTTTGATAATAGATATGAGGAATTTGATGCCTGGGAGTAGTGGGAGGCAAACAAATGGAGAAAGGTTGAAGAAAAGACAAACAATCAAGAAAAGTCTCCACCTTGTTAATTTTGCCCTGATCAAACCCTGGGATAGAGACATTATCTTGAAAAGTAGGAAGCGTAGAAGTGTAATGACAAACTAATTACTAATTTTGGTTGTTTAGGGAATTAGAATCTAATATGAAAAGAGTCAAGAAATTAGAGACCATTTTCTTCTGCTACTTATGCTTATGTCTTTGTTTTAAATACTAACCAACTCTTTTTCATTCCCATGCTGCTCTGGGGCATTGTTCCCTTTGTCATCTCTCCCTGTAGGATGAGGAGGAGGGTATATGGGCATAGCCAATCAGATGATCTTAGTTCAGCCATTTTGTTCAGAACGGTGAGAAACGGCTTTCCTTAACTACAGAAATGTGGGGTTTTTTGTTCGTTTGTTTTGCTTTCTTTTTTTCTTTTCACAATCATTCTCACATCTTGTTTCTCTGTAACTCATGAAATTCTCTGGTGTGCTTTCTGGTTTCTCATTTTCACATGATTCCTGTGTATATTGCTGTGCTTCTGACATAGTGGGGTTTGGGTTTTGTGGCTTATTTCTTTCCTTTTCTGTGTTAATAGTCACTTTATAATTTTTTAATACATTTTGGGAGAACTTCCAGGGCATATAACTAAATTTCTCCTGTTGTGATTTTATTAAGTAAGTACCGATCTAGTATGATTTGACAATGTCCTGGTAAGGATACAGTGATTTACATCAAACTGGAAATAGAAAATTGACCACGTACTCTGCCAGTAGATGTGGCATGCACTGTTTAGAATAATTGAATATAAATAGTCTTTTTTTACAAAGGCTGCTTTTTTTACAAAGCAGCCTGTACTGTGAACTAAAACCTTTTGTTTCTATTTATAGAAGAATGCTCTGAATTCTCAGGTCAGTAATCCTTACAGAGGACTTCCCCTACGACTTTGACATCACTCTCCAACTGTCCTTAAAAATAAGGAGAAGCAAAGAAATAAAGAAAGACTTTATGAAGTCAGTCTAAAGAATTCTTTCCTTCTCTTTTATGGATTGCTGCTGTGTTAAACAGCTGCCAGGACACTGTCTAGGTTCTCCTTTCCAGGCCAATTGGCTAGAAAACATAGTCCAGCTGTGGCAGTATCTTTGATCTGATGCCCTGGAGGTTTGACTAAGGAAATCCTTTTCTTAGGAAAAATAATAATTATGATTAATAAGTTCACACATATTGGTGGCCTTGCACTCCCTGGATTCACTGCCCACGCGTATGAGTGATCTCACTCTTTGGAGTCAGTTCTCCTTGAAAAGTCTGTGTCATGGTGTTATACTTCTTAAAATGAGGAGGACATGTGTACACCTCTCACTAGCAAACACAGCCCAGGAGGATAACGAGGTAAGTTGTGGAAAGGCGCATACACTGTGAAGATGGGAAGCTTTCCAAATGACTTTATCCTAAGGGAGTGAAAGAAGGTAAAATGCATACTACCAACAAAAAGCTCTGGGTTAGAATGTTGCATGCCAGACACAGCTAACGGTGAGAAAATTAGTGTACTAATTCTCTTTATCCATACTACACCCTACAAGAGGAGTGACTGGTCATCGTGAAGCATGTGGGGCCAGACAGTAATTGCATGTAGTTCTCCACGCTCCTCCTTGGAAATGAACCTGCCTTTTCTCTTTTAGCGGAACATAGGAACTTGGCATGCCTTAGCCGGAAGCACCTCCCCCACGCACAGGAGCATGCACTGGACTGCGTTTTGGTCCGCTCTTTTTCCTAGCCAATCAAAAGAAACATGTTAATGTTATAGGAAACAAGGCCCATAGGTAGCATTATCAGGAGACTGAAAAATGAACAAACCTTACAGAGATTTGTTCCTGAAGTTTCCATTTTCTTTTCTCTCATAGAATAACCGAGCAAGAGTTCAAATGCTACTGATTTTTTTCAATTATTGCACTATTGATCTTACTGCATAAAATATTAATTGCCATTGGTTTAACACATTATAGTTGCGATGAGCTGGCAATAGCTGGAGTTCCTATGATACGGTATTCCGAATTTTCTAAAATGAGTTATAAATAGCATTCTATCATAATGGTTGTACCTAAAGAAATGTATGAGTGAGCCCTAAAATACAGCGGAAGTCTTGACTTGCTATTTAGCTTCCTTTACTTGTTTCCATGCTAATTCAACAGAGAATAGATTTTCTTTAAAAATTGTACTTTTGAAATTAATGATTCACCTTTTCAAACATAAGAACATAAATACATGGCTTTTCTATAGGCTGAGGAGAGAGAGAAGGGACTCTCATTGTTTCTAAGTGGAGGTGACACTTGCTTCATTCTGTGTGTCTTAGGAAGGCTGCTTGACAGCAAATTCTTTCAAAGAAAGTTTCAATGACTAAATTTCTTTTATAGGGTATTTCTTTATAAAACTCAAGGTGGTTTTCCAAGGAAAAAAGTTCCTCAACATACAGGAGAGTAATTTGAATTGAGTTTTCTTCTTTCTTGTTTTTCCCTTTCAGAATGTAGGCCCCCGTGAGGCCAGGAACTTAAATATGTTTACTTTTGTATTCCCATCATCTAGAACGATGCCTAGTATACAGTAGGCCCTCAGTAAATATATATAGAATTAACTTCTGAATTCCTGAAATTTGAAGAAGAAACAGTGACGTTTACATTGTAACCAACAGCCTAGAATTAGCTGTTAGCTTGAATATCAGCATTACTAGTACAAGAAAGGGAAGTTTTGAAAGCGGAGCTAGGGTCTAGAAACAAAAGACCTATAGAGAAATGTTGAAGATTTAAAGTCATAATTCAGTCATAGAAAAAATACCCTCAAGGTCTATCCATGTTGTCACAAAGGGCAGGATTTCCTTCATTTTTGTGGCTGAATTATATTCCATTGTGTGTATTTACCACATTTTTTCATCTGTTAATCCATCAATGGACACTTAGGTTGTTTTCATGTTCTGGCTATTAGAAATTATGCTGCAGTGAATCTTTTTGAGAGAGTGATTTTGTTTCCTTTAGCTATATCCCTAGAAGTGGCATTGCTGGGTCATCAGGTAGTTCTGTTTTTACTTTTTGGAGGAACCTTCACACTGTTTTCCATAGTGGCTGCATCAGTTTATATTTCTACCAGCAGTACACAAGGGTTCCATTTTCTTCATCCTCACCAACACTTACCTCTTGTCTCTTTAATAATAGCCATTACCAACACCCTTTTAAAGCAAAAAATACAACAATTCTGATATGTTCTCCTTTTTATTATTATTCAATTTATTTAAATTAAAAAAAGACAAAAAACCGCTTCACCCATTTCTCCCACCCCACCACCCCCACCACCCCCTGCCTCTGGCAACCACCAATCTGTTCTCTGTATCTATGAGCTTGGTTTGCTTTGGCTTTTTGGTGTTGTTTTTTTTTTTTTTTTTAGATACCATATATAAAACATATTGTATGGTATTTGTCTTTCTCTGTCTGACTTATTTCACTTAGCGTAATACCCTCAAGGTCCACCCATGTTGTCACAAATGGCAGGATTTCATTCTTTTATATGGCTGAATAACATTCCATTGAATGTATACCACAATTTCTGTATCCATTCATCCATCCATGGACACTTAGGTTGTTTCCATGGCTGTTTTAAGTAATGCAGCAATGACCATGGCGATGTATATATCTTTTCTAGTTAGTGTTTCCATTTTCTATGTATAAATACAAGTGGAGTTGCTGGATCATATGGTAGTTGTAGTTTCAATTTTTTGAGGACACTTGTTACTGTTTTCCATAGTGTCTGCACCAGTTTACATTTCCACCAACAGTGTGTACAAGGGTTCCATTTTCTTCACATCCTCTCCCACACGTTTTGTTTCTAGCCTTCTTGATAATAGCCAGCCTAACAGGTGTGAATTGATATCTTACTGTGATTTTGGTTTGCATTTCCCTGATGAGTAGTGATGTAAAGCATCTTTTCATGTATCTGGTTGGCCATCTTCTTTGGAAAAATGTCTATTTGATCTTCTGCTCATTTTTAAATCAGATAGTTTGGTTTTTTGGCTATTGAGTTATATAGATTTTTTATATATATTTTTTAGATATGACCCCCTTATCAGATACATGATTTGCAAATATTTTCTCCCATTCAGTAGATTACCTTTTCATTCTGTTAATGGTTTCCCTTGCTGTACAGAAGCTTCCTAGTTGGATATCATCCCACTTTTTTATTTTTTATTTTGTTGCCTTTGCTTTTAGTGTGAAATCCAAAACTCATCACCACGTCCCATATCAGGGAGCTTACTGACTATGTTTTCTTCTAGGAGTATTAAGATTTCTGGTCTTAACTTTAAGTCTTTAATCCATTTTAAGTTAATTTTTGTGTGTGTGGTATGAAATAGTGGTCCAGTATCATTCTTCGGCATGTGGCTGTCCAGTTTTCCCAACATGATTTATTGAAGAGACTTTTTCTTCCACATTGTATATTCTTGGCTTCTTTGTCATAAATTAATTGACCATATATGTGTGAGTTTATTTCTGGGCTCTCTATTTGGTTTCATTGATCTATGTGGCTTCTTTTGTGCCATACCATACTGTTTGAATTAGTATAGCTTTGTAGTATAGTTTGAAGTCCAGCTTAGTTCTTCTTTCTCAAGATTGTTTTGGCTGTTTGGGGTCTTTTATGGTTCCATACAAATATTAAGGTTTTTTTTTCTTTTATTACTGTGAAAAATGCCATTGAAAAATGCCACATGTGGAAGAATGATAGGGTTTGCACTGAATCTGTAGATTGCTCTGGGTAGTATGGACATTTTAACTATTAATTCTTCCACTCTATTAGCACAGTATGTCTTTTTCCATTTTTGGGTCTTCTTCAATTTCTTTGATTAGTGTCTTGTAGTTTTCAATATACAGGTCTTTCACCTCCTTGGCTAAAATTTCTCCGTAGGTATTTTATTCTTTTTGATTCAATTTTCAATGGGATTATTTTCTTAATTTCTGTTTCTGATAGTTCATTATTAGTGTATAGAAACGCAACAGATTTTTATGTCTTGGTTTTGTATCCTGCAACTTTACTGGATTTGTTTATTTGTTCTCATATTTTTTTAATGGAGTTCTTAGGGTTTTCTATACTGTATACATAATGTCAACTGCCAAGAGTGACTTCTTCCTTTCCAATTTGGATGCCTTTTATTTCTTTTTCTAGCCTAATTGCTCTGGCTAGCACTTTTAATACTATGTTGAATAAAAGTTACGAAAGTTGGCATCCTTATCTTGTTCCTGACTTAGAGGAAAAGCTTTCATCTTTTCACTGTTGAGTATGATATTAGCAGTGGGTTTGTCATATATGGTTTTTATTATGTGAGGTATTTTCCCTCTCTACCCACTTTGTTGAGAGTTTTTATCATAAATGGATGTTGAATTTTGTCAAATATTTTTTCTGCATCTATTGAAATGATAATATAGTTTTATCCTTTATTTTGATAATGTGGTGTATCACATTGACTAATTTGCAGATGTTGAACCATCCTTGCATCCCTGGAATAAATCCCACTTGATTATGGTATATGATGCTTTTATTGTATTGTTGAATTTGGTTTGCTAATATTTTGTTGTAGAATTTTGCATGTATGTTCATCAAGGATATTGGCCTGTCATTTTCTTGTGGCATCCTTGTACAGTTTTTGTATCAGAGTAATGCTGTCCTTGTAAAATGATTTTGGAAGAGTTCCCTTTTCTTCTGTTTTTTGGAAGACTTTGAGAAGGACTGGTATTAATTCTTCTTTGAATGTTTGATAGAATTCACCAGTGAAACCCTCTTATCCTGAACTTTTGTTTGTTGGGAGTTTTTTGATTACTGATTCAGTCTTCTTACTTGTAATTGGTCTGTTCAGATTTTCTATTTCATCAAGATTCAGTCCTGGTAGGTTGTATGTTTCTAGGAATTTACCCATTTCTTCTAAGTTGTCTAATTTGTTGGCATATAATTGTTCAGAGTAGTCTCTTATGATTCTTTGTATGTCTGTGGTATCAGTTGTAACATCTCTTTCATTTCTGTTTTTATTTATTTGAGATTTTTATTTTTCTTGCTGAGTCTAGCTAAAGGTTTGTCAATTTTATCTTTTCAAAGAAACAGTTCTTAATTTCATTGCTCTTTTCTGTTGTCTTTTTAGTCTCTATTTCATTTATTTCTGCTCTAATCTTTGTTTTCCTTCCTTCTACTTACTTTGGGCTTCATGAGGTAGTTGTTTATTTGAGATCTTTATTGTTTCTTAAGATAGGCATTTATCACTGAATTTACTTTTAGAACTGCTTTTGCTGCATCCCATAAATTTTGGCTTATTACATTTCCATTTTCATTTGTCTCAAGGTATTTTTTTATTTTTCCATTACTAACACTCTTTTAGGGCATAGAAACAACAATTATTTTATCTTCTTTTAAAAAAAATAGTTTATTCATATGAGAGTTTGAAAAGAGGAGTTGTTTCTCGTTCTAAAGTTCTTCAAGGCAGTTAGAAACAATCTGCCTGACTGTCTCACACAGGAAAATAGGAGAGACCCATGGAGCCTAAAGGAGGCTCGCTGTAATGTTCCCTTTTTCCTGTCTTACTTCTTTTCCTCAGAAGTAAACAAGCTAAAACTGGTTTTGATGTTTTAAAGAAAAATAAACACTGAAGTATCCCTTGTGATTCTTTACTCAGCCATCTGCTACGATAGTGTGTCTTAAGCTGAGCTGATGATATACATACCCCACAGGTCAACAGTAACTCACTAACTCACAGCCTGGGGAAATGCCAGAGCGTCTTACGAGTAGAACCTCAAGAAGCTTTTATTTCAATCTTTAAAGCCAAGTAAGAAACTTTTTATTTTCTTTCTATTCATTTGGCTATTAATCTCTTTTTTTGCTTTGGAATAACATATTTCTGCTTAGACTGGGACAGGGTTAGGATTCTTTGCTGCCAGGAATTATTTCTTTCAAATATGTACTTCTGCTGTATAAAGGGTACATGGGTCATTTTGGTAAGGCACTTGTGCCAGATTGTATTTACCAGGTGGGAGTGAGAGTACTTATTGGTATGAGGGTGTTGCTACATCTCCTGTGGGCATAGTAATGTTTTCCTACAACAGCGGATGGTATCCTCTTCTGCTTTCTGCTTTCTTTTCTTTCCCCTGAAACTTATAGCTATCCTTGAGAAACAGAGCAGAGAAACAAACATTCTGCACCAGCATTCTTACCATCCTCATGAAGCTCTGAATCCACTAAAATTAGAGGTTCCAGTCATCTGTACCTATTCACTCTTACTTCATAGCAAGGAGTAGAACAGAAAAAGAATTGTTTACAAAATGGTCATTCCTCTGTGGACACAGGTCTCATGTACATTATTCCTCCTTGATGTGTTTTTGGCTTTCAGAAATGTCTGTGGGACAGTGTTGATGTACTTACATTACTTGGACAGAGCTTTTATTAATAGCTTTTAGCACAACCTTTCAACTGCTAACGTTGTTTTTCTCTAACAGATTTAGTATTAGGATCAACTATCATTTTTCTGGTCCTAATGCACTGCGCTATTAAATTCCTCAAGGTTCAGATATGTCCAGTTTTCTCTTTGACATGAATTATCCAAGAAAAATGTACACAGCTGTTTGACATAATAAAAAGCATTGAATGAACATCAGAGACTTCACGTAATTCATTAACCTCTTAGAACCTCAGTTTATTCCTCTCTAGAATGAGTGTGATTATAACTAGTGAATGTGAAAGTAGTTTGTAAATCCATAATTTTCCGTACAAATAGTGGGTGTCATTTGCTAACCTGCGTATAGTCAACATTCACTTTTATAGAGCTTTTGCATGGTATCTAACACAGAGATTGTTAGTTTTTAGTTTGGGGAATGTTTTTCACAGATAAGTCAGAAAAATGCTGATGGGAACAAGATGTAGTTGTTTGACACCAAATTTTTGTATTTTTAGGGTTAGTCTCTTTAAAAATCAACATTCTCTAATACCTACATTTTTTTTCTAACGCACAGAAATTTCCAGAATTGTAGGATATTTGCTCTAGGCTACCAGTTTTGTTAAATTTAAACTGCAGTGGTCCCCCTTTATCTGCAGTTTCGCTCTCCGTGCTTCAGTTACCCCGGTCAACTGCAGTCTGAAGATACTACATGGAAAATTCCAGAAATAATTCATAGGTTTTAAATTGTGCATTCTGAGTGGTGTGATGAAATCTAGCACCATCCCACTTTGTCCTGCCTGGGACATAATTAGCCCTTAGTCTAGCATCTCCGCAAGATAGTCACATAACTTTTATTCCTTTACATCATTAGAATTTTTACAGTATCATTATTACAGTATATCATTATTTTATTACAGTATATTGTTATAATTATTCTTTTTTACTAGTTATTGTTAATCTCTTACTGTGCCTAATTTATAAATTAAACTTTTATCATACACATGTATGAATAGGAAAAAACATAGTACATGTAGGGTTCGGTACTATCTGTGGTTTCAGATAGTGGTTTTGGAACATATCCTCTTCAGATAAGGGGAGGACCACTGTACAATTATATTGTATGGTTTGTGGACTATAATTGTTCATATAATAAGATATAATAATGCATACTACTTCATATTTGAAAGCCCTGTCAACACTATGATAGAAATAGGATGCTGCTTTTATTTCCTAATTATAATCATGCCTAAACACTTTGCCCCATTTTTCTCCATGTTTTGTGTACTATTGTACTTCTGAATTCAATTTATCATTCTTTTGTCTTACATAATTTAAAATGGTTTGTGACTGGACCACATTCTATCGTTCTAAAGGTGGACATTCTATCGTCCACCTTTTTCTTTTAAAATAACTCCCATTTTACTTTGTTCCAGAGGATAGTTTTGCTTTAGACCTTAAGGACTTAGATCCTTGAATGGGCTTTGGCACAGGTTGTGTGGCTGCACCTGCAGGTCTAAATGGGGGTGGGGGTGTTTAGTCCTCCTGGGCTGCAGGAGATGATTTCTGACTGCCTTACTGTGAACGGCACGACTCAGGCAGTGCTATACTTTCACTCACAGCTAGAGAAGCACGAGGTGTCCAAGACCCTTGCTTCAGAAATGTCCTGCCAGCTGCAGCTTCTGCTGTGTTTCCCTAAAAATAAGACCTAGCCGGACAATCAGCTCTAATGTGTCTTTTGGAGCAAAAATTAATATAAGGCCCGGTATTATATTATATTATTATATTGTATTAAAGACCGGGTCTTATAGTAAAATAAGACTGGGTCTTATATTAATTTTTATTCCAAAAGACACATTAGAGCTGATTGTCTGGCTAGGTTTTATTTTCGGGGAAACACAGTACTACACTCCAAATGATGAAGGTCTTTTTTTTTCAAATACAGTTGACATTCAATATGATATTATCTCAGGTATACAGCATAGTGGTTAGACATTTATATAATTTATGAAGTGATTCCCCCTGATAAGTCTAGTACCCACCTGGTACCACACAGAGTTATTACAATATTATTGACTATATTTTTTATGTTGTACTTTACATCCCCATGACTGTTTTGTAACTGCCAATTTGTACTTCTTAATCCCTTCACCTATTTTTCACAGCCCCTCAACCCCCCTCCCTTCTGGCATCCATCAGTTTGTTCTCTGTACAAATAATGAACATCTTCATGGCCTTGTCCTTGGGCACACATCAGGCAAGTTGATGGAATGAATAAGCTGCACACGGCCACAGCCCTTTTTGTCATGAAAGCTTTTTCTTCTTTTCTTGGTCATCTTGGAAGCGAGGACCAAAGAGCTCCACGTTTTTCTTATAAAAACATTTTCTGCTGTAGAAGTATTATAATTGATGGGATTCCTTCAAGATGGCTGCTTTTGCCTTCCTAATGGCTTACGAGGACATTTAGGCCCCTAGGAGGTACAACACAGGGATATTCCAGGTAAATTCATATATTTTATGCCCAACTAGGATTTCTCTGATAACTGGTCACCAGCCTAGAAATATTTCAAACCGCCTTTCACCCCGTCTTGTCTAAAAGCCCAGACAGTCTTCAAAATTGGATGACCATCAAGATAGTGTCATTCCCAGTCCTACTGCAGAAGTAGACATAACAGGAGCTGGCCTCACTGGATCTCCTTGACTTATACGAGGTGTGATCAAACAATATGGTGAATGTTTAAATTTTTTAAAATTATTATAGTGAAAAACGCATTGCCATTAATCCCCCTCAAAATCCTCCCCCTCACTTTGAACACACTTATCCGATCGTTCTTGCCACTTTTCTGAAGCAGATCTAGAAGTCCTCTTTCGTGAGTGTCTTTAGTTGCACTGCCATGGCTGCCTTGATGTCCTGAATCGATTCAAAACGTTTACTTATGGTCATTTTGACTTTGGGGAAGAGTCAGAAGTCACACGATGCCAGATCCAGTGAATAAGGTGGATGAGGATACACTGTAATGTTTTTATTTGACAGAAATTGCCGTAAAGAAGTGATGGGTGACACGAAGCGTTGTCATGATGGAGGATGATTTACGGCACACTTTAAAACACACCTCTCAACCGTAGCTCACACCCGACTGACTGCACTAAACAAGTTGAAACTTGTCATACATTGTTACTAAGGTTCTATGTGCCACTTCCTGTATTGAAGATTGCTGCCTTTCCATTGGATGGCACTCGACAACAGCATTCATCATATTTTTTTATCACAATGGCAAGGATCCATATCACATCGCTTCTGATACAGCAATTTCTATCAAATAAAAACAGTACGTGTGTCCTTATCCGCCTTATTCACTGGATCGGACACCATGCAACTTCTGGCTCTTCCCCAAAGTCAAAATGATTCAGGACATTGAGGCAGCCATGACAGTGCAAATAAAGGCACTCACGAAAGAGGACTTCCAGAACTGCTTCAGAAAGTAGCAAGAACGATGGGATAAGTATGTTCAAAGCAAGGGTGAGTATTCTGAGGGGGATTAATGGCAATGTGTCTTTTACTGTAATAATTTTTATTTAAACATTCACTGTAGTTTTTTATCACACCTCGTATACCCTCTCTTCTCGCTACCTGTCAGAATTTACACATACTGTACATTACTACATAGGACTTCCTTTGTGTGAGACAGAGGTGCCTTCATGCATGTCCAAGCTTCAACGTAAGGTATGTAATAAATTGGGAGGAGGAGGATTTGTAGTCAACACTAATCATTTAACTTGGAAAATAGACAGGAAAAGAATTGTCTGTAATAATAGACATAATCTACCGTAATCGCACCACTCATGCAATCTCAGTTAATACTCTATTGTGTCCCAGTTGACTGTTACTGTTTCTCTTGCGTGGTGTTGTCCTAGTTGTGATGCATGGACGTTAGTGTACCTATAGGTTTCTACCTTTTTTGAATGTAATATTACATCCCATCTATGTAACTGCAGATATTTATTTTCTTTTTTGTCCCCTATGAAGCAGTTATATTATTTTTATGGCCTTTTAACTTGGTGGTAAGCGGCGTGCTTTGTCTTTAGACCCACTCGGTAGCTGTGTAATTCCCCACAAAGCACTTAACCTCTTCTCTAAGTGTCAGGTTCCTCATTTGTTAAATGGCAATAATAAAACCTCCAGCAAAGATTATTTTGAGGATTAAATTAAAAATGTATCTGATGCACTTAGCCCTTTGCCTGGCACATAGGAAGTGCTCAGTAAATGGCTGTGGCAGTGCCACTGATGCTGGTTGTGATAAATCCCTAGAACATTTGTGAGATCTATTGATGCTACTGCTTACTTTGTAGATTTCTCCTCTCTCCTAATTAGTAACACTCCTCTAATTACACAAATAATGCACAATCCTAGTAATTAATTCTTCTTGCAGCAAAAGAAATCTTTTCTGAATCTCTGACCGAATTGTTAGTAAGCTCACTAGTACTGCCCGACCAACAGTAGAGCTACCGCCCCAAGGTATCACAGCCTGGGAGGTGGCCCACACATGTTAAGTCGGACCTAAGTGCCTTTAAGAAGCACCCTTTGGTGGCAGGTGACTTTTCTTCTGACCTGAGGATGATTTGTAGTCAATGAAAGAAGCAGAAGCCAGCACCTCTGCACCGTGGCTCTAAGTAATTGTTGACAGGCTTGGTGACTACATGAGCTCAGTGGAAGCAGGGACTTCTTAGGCCACATGAGTAAGTTGTAAGTAATTTGGGCAAGAGGACTTTTTCTTTGTGTATTTTTAAGACATCATTTCTAGTGTTCCACAGGAACATCCTTTGTAGTTTCTGCTGAATGATTTAAGGTGACACTGTCCTGTGACTCACTTGACTTATTTCTTAGACTGAAAATTGCAGTGTTTTCAACATCTCTGGAACATACACTCTCAAATCCATGAGTTTTTATCTTAATGACTATGAGCATTTGCCTAATGCAGAAGAGTTATCATCCTCTTATTTGTAGTATTAGTTATGATTTAGACATTCTTCCTGGACAATACAACTATCCAAAACTATTTGCACACTTAGTGCAAAAAAATTCTTCACAGCTTAATTGTTTTTTACTGTCCTCTGGGAAATACAGAGACTCAACCAGCTCAATAAATATTTGTTGAGTTTTAGCCTAAAGAAAAGTTTCATGTATTTTATTTCAAGTTTCATTCATTGGTAGTAGGTTAACCTATATAATCTGACACCATTTCTGTATAGCAGTTTATCAGTTTCCCAGACTGATCTTATCTCCAGTAAATATCTAGTGCTCCTTCTAGAATATACCAAATTTCTTCCCCACACCGCCCAGGTAACATATGATAGGACCTCCTTTTAATACCAGTTTTGGAAAAAGGCCTAACACTTGTCTATTCTATCACATTTTTATTTTATAGAGTTATGTTTTGGAGTATCTGATTTGACTCACATTTTATCTGAACTGTTAAACACCAGTCTTGTTATGATAGGGTTCTACAGTACTCCTTTCATTAACTTGTCCTCAGCTCCTCACTGATTTGTTATTTTCTATACATTCTCTCTGTCTTTAAGATTACTATCTGTTTTGCGTTAAAGGAATATTTTCTTGGACACAAAAATGTATCATTAACCAAAACAAAAGAGCTGCTCTCCCTTGATGTGTCTTCCTTCTTCTTCCTGATCCTGCGATGACGAGGCTGAAGTTTCCAGCTGGATCTGGGAGTCAGCATTTCTGGGATAAATTAAATGAGCACACTTGATTGAGGTGTAGCTGGACTGTATCACTGTCTTCCTATTATCCTAGGAGATCAAAGCAGAGCACAAATTGAGGCTTAGTCTTTAAAATATTTAAAACAGATGGCTGGTGAAAATTTAGGTTTTAAGGCAAACCACTTGTTAGCAAAATTTCATTTCTTTGAAATATAGTCAACACTGAACATGTACGACTCTTTCTTACTCAATATCAAGACTAGATTCACAAACTTTTTGCATGAGGAGAGATTTGGCAAACCTAGAAAGCTCTTAGACTATCTGGGTTCCTTTTCATGTGAATATAACATAAGTTATTCAAATATAAAATAAGTTATTCAAATTTTATAAAATAAGTTATTCAAAATGCCTTTGGCATTTTTGATATTAAATGAAAACATCTTAAATGTTTAAATTCTCATAGTCATTTTGCTGGTGTGTCACTATTTTAAATGTAGTATTCATGTTGTTATCTCTTGCAAAAGTTGAACAAGAATGTTTATCCCTAACTTTGTGTTTTAGCAAACTGAAAAACACATTTTCCACACTCCATATCATTGACATCTGGGTCCTAAGTTCACAAAGAATAATTCCAAGTGTGATTTAAAGTTTTTGTTGTTTGATTTAAAACCGACTGAAGTGAGAATATTACCTCAAAAAATATTTATTGTTGGGCCAGCCCGGTAGCTCAGGCAGTTGGAGCTCCGTGCTCCTAACTCCGAAGACTGCCGCCAGTTCAATGCCAGCATGGGCCAGTGGGCTCTCAACCACAAGGTTGCCGGTTCGACTCCTGCAAAGGATGGTGGGCTGTGCCCCCTGCAACTAGAAATGTCAACTGGACCTGGAGCTGAGCTGCGCCCTCCACCACTAAGATTGAAAGGACAACAACTTGACTTGGAAAAAAATTATATATATATATTTGTGGGGAATTTACCATGTGCCTACACTGCACTAGGTATATGGATTAAAGTACATGAGTCAAGACACTAAACAACAGATTTTCTCCAACAGAAAAAATTATACAAGGTGCAATAGAAAACCCCGGTCTCCACGAGAGACTCAAGGGTTCACAGAGGAGGTGATTCTTGAGCTGCCTCTTGAAGGAGCAATAGGCATTTGCCAAGCAGATATAATTTTAGACATTAGCAGAAATAACAAAGTATTATAAATGTTAGAGCAAATTTGGTATAATCGTGGTAGTTCACTGTGGATAGTACCTAGGGTGTATATAGGAATTATCTATTTCTATTTAACACATTACTGCAATACTCGGCAGCATAAGAGAACAATAAACTTTTGTTATCTCGCTGGTTTCTCTGGGTCGGGAATTCAGGAACATCTTAGCCTGGTGGTTCTTACTTGGAGCCTCCTACAGTCGAGATACCATTTGGGACTGCAGTCACCAAAAGCTTGTCTGGGCCTGGAGCATCTGATTCCAAGATGGCTCACGCACAGCTCACTGGCTCTGGGCAGCAACCTGCAGTTCCCCACCTGGCAGCCCTCCCCACAAGCCTGCTGCATTGGCCTCCTGACGCGGCATCTGACTTCGCCCCAAGGAGGAGGTTATGATGTCTTCTATGACCTAGAATCAGAAGTTGAATATCATCACTGCATTCTGTTCCTTAGAAGCGAGTCACTAAGACTGTCCCACATTTGATGGGGCAGAGTGTCTTAGACTCTACTTTTGAAGAGAGGAACATCAAAGAATTTGTGGACTCATTTTAAAACCACCACAGTGTGCCAGGGCTGGCCAGGGGTGGGTAGAGGCTGGGTGACAAGCCTGGAGGCTGGATGACAAGCCTGGAGGCTGGTGCAGTCACAACAGATAGGCATGAGGACCTTAGTATGCCACTGCAGTCTCTAGAGGATGGACAGAAAGGGGAGAATACTGGAAAGAAGGTCAGTTAAGAGCTTTCTTTGTCCTGGGGAATAGTGCTGTGGGCCTGAATGGGTGCCATAATGGAAGAGTTTGACAAGTGGGGATGTATTTATTATCAAGGAGCTCTGGTTCTTCTAAGTCTCCTTTGGTTTAGAAAATAGAGAACACAATCTAAAAGCCCAGTTATAGTTCAGAAAGTTGCCCACAGGAACTGTTTAGGTAAGAAGCAATGAAGTAAAGCCTGAGTGTTCTGTAATTGGTCAAGCTGAGAAGCATCAAGCTGTGGTGCCCAGACACAGAGTACTTAACTCTGAACCATATGTACAAGTCACGTTAGCTCTCTGTTCCTTGAATTTTTCATTTAGAAAGTGGGGCAAGGAGAAGAGAGTAGGCGACCGAGATGATCTCCACAATTCCTTCCGTCTTTTATGGTCTGTGCTCAAAATGAGTACAGGATGCTGTTTTGATCCAATTAGTGATGTATACTTGTTTAATCTTGTGGATGAGTCAATAGAAACATTTGACCTAGTCACAAATATTTAAATCAGGTTATACCAATGTGAAGGAATTTCACTGAATATTTCCTGGAGCTAACCCTAAGTTAATTCAGTTTAATTTCTTTATCAGTTTCCCATACATGTAGCCAAAAATGTCTAACATTTTCAGTATTCTTTTTTTTTAATAAAAGAGTATTTTTTTTTCAGTATTCTTATTTTACTGAATCATTGTAATATGAATTCTTTTCCATATTTAAATTTTATAAAGATTTTATTTATCAATAGGGTTTTTTGTCCATATGAAATTTTACTAATTATAACTTTCTGCAACTGAGAATTTTCTTTTTATGCCTACTGCCAAATCCACTTTTCTATTTAGCCAGTGTTTTATTTTGTGTTGATATTACTATCCATACAAGTAATATTTGTTAAGTTGAATTTTTTATAAAACAGTAATTATTACTTATTTCTTAACTAATTTGTGAGAAACTTACAATAATTTCCTCTCTAATATTATAGTAAACCTGATATCTGGAATTGGTCTGTTACAGGGATGGATTGGCAAACGTTTTTGTAAAGGTCCAGGTAGTAAATATTTTATACTTTGTGAACTGTACACTCTGTCAAAACTATTAGGCTCAAAAAAAAAAAAAACCTATTAGGCTCTGCTGTTGTCGTGTGAAAGCAGCCATAGACGATATGTAAATGAGTGACTATGACTGTGGTTGTATATAACTTTATTTATGGGCACTGAAAGTTAATTTTCATATAATTTTCACATGTCACCAAATATTCTTCTTCTGATTATTTTTTCAACCATTTGGAAATGTAAAAATCGTTCTTAGCTGATGGATTGTACAAAAACAGGCAGCGGCCCTGGATTTGACTCATGAACTGTAATTCACCAACCTCTGGTCTGTCATACTGCTTACCCCATTCTTCTTTGCTTCCCGTCACTTCTCATACCATTATCTAACCACCCATAGTCACTGAATATGAAGCTAAGTGCAAATGACAGGGTTCAGATGTCCGCAGGGCCAGAATGTCAGCTATACTGACCAAGAATAACTTGTGTTTTACATGTGCTCAGATCCTTATAAGGATGAGCATTGTTCTATTTCACAGATGGTGAAATACATTCTTGGCAATAACAATAGTTAATAATTACTAAAGAAGCTTACTGTGTGATGGACATACTGATTATTACAATCCCATAAAATACATTGTCCCCAAAGTGACTAGTCCTAGGTCTCGTAGCTGGAATGTTGCAGACCCTGGAATTAAGCCAGACAGTCTCTCTCCAGAGCGCGTGCCCTTCACTACGGCTCTGCACTGCCCTGGAGTTCTCACTGCTTCACAATCATCAAGACAGTGCAAGGATCTGACGGCATGTGACATAAGTGATACTGCTCTGTCTGGTGAGGGCAGCCCCTGGGGCCAAAAGGCTTTCTCATCCAGTGTCTGAAACGGGGTCCCCAGTAATAACATGACTACCAGCCAAGGACTGCATGCTCACGACTAGTGTTTGAATGAGTCGGTCCTGTCCATAGGGGGTGTGGCCACAGCCAGCCGCATTGCCTTCCGTGGCACAAAAAATAGAGACCACTGCGTCTGCTCAAAATGTAGTGCTGTAGGGTGTGAGGTGCCACCGCAGCTTTTGCCAGAGAAATGTTCAAGTAAATAAAGTTCTTAATTAAGATCATAAGATGCAGCAGACCACCTAAGTTAATTTAATTCCATAACTAACAAAATGTTTCATGGAGGAAGCAACTAACATGGGAGCACATAAGGCAAGCCACCAGGCAAACAACGCTGCTTTCCTAGAAGGTCCAAGTTGGAAGTGCTCCAGAGAGACCAGGATGCAGGAGTTCCGGTTCAGAGGAGCCTGGCCTCTGCCCACGAGACCACGTCGTGTGTGTGTGTGTGTGTGTGTGTGTGTGTGTGTGTGTGTGTGTTAAGTAGCATGTAAACCTGATGCCTTATTCACAAACACAGAAATAGAAGATCAGGGACGTGGGCATGTTAATGAAATGAGGGGAAGCTTAAAACCTTCAGGTACATCACAGGTTCAGCACTGAACTCACAAGATAGTCTGAGGCACGCGTCAGCCTTAGGATGGCTTTGCAAAATTCTTTGAAGTGTTTCACCTGGGAAATGATGTGTGGACAGTTTACTAGATAGATGAATAACAAAGTTTAGCAGACCAAATGGCATGAGATCTTCTTGCTTAGATAAATGAGATTGCAGAGGCTTTGCTTCCTGTTGATGATCTGAGAAAGGCGCTCTATTTCTGGTCAGCAGTAGCATCTCATATATAAGATTATAGCTGCTGAAGCCCACAAGGCAATTAAGTGTGCAGAATCTCCCAAACTGTGTGGTGCATGTATCCAGGCATATTGGTTGAAGCGTGGAGAGAACTAGTCCTCCTGTTAGTCGCTGTTACAGTCCATGACACCAAAAGTATACTGCCTGGAAAGAGACCAAAGAAAAGCACTGATAACATGAACAGGTTAACATGGTGATGAAGAGAAGGTATATTTCTGCATTCTCTTGTCCCTTTTCTTCTTTGCTTGATGGCTTGAGTTGGTTTCAATTTCATTCTGTTTCCTGTTTTCTAAACACCCATAGTATTAGGCATTCTGATTATATCAGAAACATGGTCTCTCTCCTTTGTATTTCCTCAATAAAACTGCTACAAAATTTGGACGTGGGTCCATGTGTATGGTAGCTTTGTACTACAAGGTGGGGCTAGAACCTGGTACATAAAACAAATATAAAGATTCTATACAAACTTAACTGTCTTTCTGCCACTATCAAGTCGCTTTACAACTATACTAGGAGCCACTTATTCTTTGTTGGATCATATAGCTTAGCAGGTGTCAGTCTAGATGTGCCCCCATTTCTGGTTCTGGGAACTTTCTCCTTTGGCCTGCCTGCCCCTTATCTTTTCACTTGCTATCACTGCTGTTTTTCTCTCAGAACTGGTCAGCTTTGTCAGAATGCTAGGATTTGCTCTTGCTGACCCTTCAGTTTGTCACATTCCAGTGGGACTGCTCCACTGTGACCCTACACTTCAGAAGTGATCTTCGATCAGCAATTAAGGAGCCCTGTGTTAGATCACAGGGAGTCAGGGTACATGGGCTCTTCTTCCAAATACTGGGTTGTGTATACACAAGGAGTCTTGGCATGCCTTGAATTCCCCTGGCTATTAACTTACAACGCATAACAACAGTCAAAAGTTGTAGGATTTGTGGTATTTCTGTGCGGGGCCTCTTTTGTCATAGTCACTTTTATATCCTCAAATAATAAAGCTTTGTTTAATCATCAACGCCAAGTAATATGGACATGTTGATGTCTATCAGAGTTGTGTTGTGCTGAGCAATTTCAACTTTCAGAGATCGGGAAAGGAGAGATAAATTCAGTGACTATGTGGGAAGTTTCAGTCTCAAATAAAGGAAATGGGTAGAAAAAAGTCTTCCTAATTTTTTTCCCAAATCTTTGTTTTTTCCACCCAAAGCCAAGGTAAAAGGGATGATGTCTGGAAATGGTTAATCCGTGGGATTTGTTCATGGTATATAAAATTTTCAGAAAGAATTCACTTTCTAAATATTTCCTGGTTGACTATGGCAGACATAAATCCAGGAAGGACAACTCAGAGCAGCCAAGGTCCCTCTTAAATTCTCAGATAAATGACATTTCGTGGGGGGAGGGGGTAGAGGTGACAGTGGCATAGAAATAAAGATTCTTCACATGGGTAAGTCAGGAGGAGCGAGAAGAGGTGGCGAGGAAAGGAAGAGAAGATAGCGTGTGGCTGTGAAGTAGAGCTGTGGGATGGAGGTAGGGGAGGACACCCATGCCTTTCCTGGAATCAGCTGCCGGCTCACTGAGAAACCAGCTTTATTTCACTTTATAGTAATGAGAGGAAGACATTAAGGAGACACGCTTTGTTCCTCCTGTCCTGGCATGGCTTCAGTTGTTGAAGTGCTCTTTTGTAACATTCAGAAACATGTCCAGTTTCTCAGGTATGTAGAGTTCTAAGGTATACTGAAGATGAAAATACTGACGAAGGGCCCTTCCGCTCAGCCCGTCATCCCATCTTGCCCTTCACCCCCTTCACCGCCACCAGCAGCACACACACGTCCATTCTTACACCAAATTGTCACCTGTCATGGTCTGTTTCCTAGTTCCACGTCATCATTAAGATCAAATTCCTGTATGTACCTTGTCTTTCTCTAAATAGCACAGACATCATTTCTGATCTTTATACACAGCTGCAGATACATTTAGATTTTCATTCCCAGTGATAGGTAAACCTCCCCTCCCCCACCTGTGCCGTCTTAAGCCACGTTCTTGTTAAGCACTGTTCAGTGAAGCCATGTCTTCCGGAGTCTTCAGACACACGAGACTCTCAGCAGCCACAGCAGTACACTTTTAAATATCTGCATAGTCTGTTGGGTTTGATTTGATGCTGGAGTTGAAATGAGAATGTGACTAATGGCAAATTGTCTTTGTTTCCTCTCCAACTCTTCTGCGTGTACACATATAACACGCACACATACAACATGGACGCACACACAACACGCGCACACACACCTTTAACCTGATCTTGAAATAACTGCTACTCACAGAAGAGCCTCCTCTAGAGACCAACCTCTGTCTGGCAGCTCCTGTACAGCTAAGCTATCAGATCTCCCAGTTACTAGATAACGTACTTGGCTCTTTTCTTCTCTGTATTCTTGTGGACTGTGAGGAGCCAGTGGATGTGTGGATGTGTGCCCTATGGTTTAGATTCCCAGCCTTTGTTACATTTTTCTTTCCTTATTGAGATATTATCAAGGTTACAAGGTTCCTTTTGTTTAACATGGGCAGCTCCACTTGGCCTCCCCTCCACACCCAACGCAATTGGTACCTTGCGTTAGAGAGAGAAAAAAATGAAATGTTGTGATAAGGTTGTTATTGTGTTTTGCCCAGCAGGCAACAAGCATGTTGCTGTTTTTCAGATCTGTCTGTCTGGCAGACATATAATAATGCTGAGAAGTGCTGTCATGCTTGACTGCAGCAATTATAGTAGGGGGTAGTTTCGGCACCAGACCTCAGGGGATCCGAATGGGGCGTGAGTTGCCCGTCCCAGCGCTCCAGTATGCGCACGTGCCTGCAGGCACTGGAGGCCACCATCCCGATGGAGGCCACTGCCCACCTCGTTTTCCTTTTAAAGTCGGCATGGGCCTTTTCTGGGCTTGTCTACTCAAAAAGTGTGAACCTCTCTTCACCCTCTTTTGCCTTATGTTTTTTTTCCCATGCCTAGACTTTTCCCCTCATAATTTCTCATGTAAGTATGTGTGTATAGCCCTGGAACTTGACTATAGAGTGGGGAAGTCATTGAGCTATTTTATGTTATCTTACACACGCACACACACTAATATGTAACCCCTACATTGTTCAGTAAAATACAATCAATGATTTATCGTGGAGAAGTAAGCCTCAAGCCAACAACTGAATCTAAGATCCTTCTCTATCTTTATTAGCTCTAAAGAGCAAGGAAGAAGAGTTTTGGAACACATACCTGCTCCTGGCATTTCTGAATCTAGTAGGATGGGTGCTTTCGTGATCCTAGTTGTCTCACTGTCTCGTCCGACCATCCCTTCAGGATCCATGATATGTGTCCCCTTGATTGATTGCCTTGCAAGTGCTTATGTGCCTCATCGTAGGATTCTCTATCCTTAAGGCCCATTTGTCTGCACCGTTTTCACCTGGACATACTGGTCTATCCTCTTGTTGGTTAAGAAGCTTATTTTCTTACAACTTTGCAAGTATTAAAGCAAGTACTTGAAATACCTGTAGCCTTAACATCCTCCATAAGCACATGAATAGACGGGCAGCAGGAAATTTCCTTCTCTCACTAGTGGGCAGGCCCTCCAACCCACTTCTGTTTGAGTAGCATTTGTTACATTGCATAAGATGGGATAGGTTTCAACTGAATGAAGATTAAATAGGCAAAATATAGTTAGCAGCTCTATAGTTCAGATTTCAAGATTCATCTTTCCTATCTCCTTACAACTTTGAATACAGAATTGTTGCTCTTCATAGCTGGATCAAGAAATCGGGGATGTTTTGTTTTGTTTTGCTTAAAGAAAGCTGGTCAACAGATTTCTGAGCTGTATAACTAAGGAAATGATCACACTGTATTTAAAAATGGTTCCTACTTTTTTTATATGTCAAAGCCTGTAGCCTTTTGCAGTTTGCAGACACTTTAAAAACCATAAAGCCCTTTAAATCTGAAACCTTTGGAAAGTTTTTACTCTCAAAACCAGATTTATCTATTTGTAGTAATATTTCTGATTAATATTTTTTTTCATCTCACCTTGTTAAGCAAAAAAAAAAAGAAACAAAAAAACAAACAAAACTTTCATGGCCGAAAGCTTTTCTGAAAGAAAGGGTTTATAGGTCAGTGCTAGCCTAGGACAGGCCTGGGCCATGCAGTCTAAACCACCAGCAGCAGGGCGAGGTGGAGAAGGCAACCTGTCCAAAAGTCACGGCCTAGTGAAGAGACTTCAGAGGAGCCGGACTGAAGACTGCTCAACGAGAAGAGTTCGGTCCCCAGTACATCGATGAGGGGAATGAGAAAGTGATTCCCTGGTCCAAATATTTCATTAACTAAGCAAGTCAGAATGGTGGGTGATCTATAATGGATGCTGAGGAAGGGATCCTGTTGAGGATAGAATATTCTACGTACTTAGTAAATATTTATAGTATAAGTAATATCATTCTGGATTTTTTTGCTTCTGTCATGATTTTTTATTTTTGTTTCAGAAGATAAACATAAGACAGTCACACTTTATATAATTTGAGGAATCAAATAGATACACATGGAAAATAGTTATGAAATGGGAGTTAGGATTTGGAGCTCTGAAGTGTCTTGCCTTTCACTTTAGGTTGTCTTAATTTTTTCTGAATTTCAGAAGTTTATTGACCTACCCCTAAAAGAAACACAGCTACGTTATAATAGGAATTTTTTTCCATGACTGTACCTAAGTCCTCAAACTCACTCTAACACTACTGAAACTCTCCAGAGTCTCAATGTTACCAGTAAGTTTTGTTTTCTGGTGGAGATTATGTAGGTGTACCTTATAAATTGTTCTGAGGGTTAGACTTTTTTTATAGGTTATTATGAGGGGGTAGACCAGGTAGGCTTGTTTTGGTCCAGAGTCTCCCTTGCAAGAGAAGTATAAAATAAGGACTGTTCTCGAATGTACTTTTTTTCTATTTGTTAGGATTAAAAATGAGTAAGGAATATAACACCAAGAACATTTAGGAATCCATTAATATCCTTCTGTTTGTACTTCAAATGGGAAGGCTGATTACAAGGTGGGGTCTCAGAGACCATTAAAAATTTTAAAAACTTGAATTTTCCGACTTTACATATGAAGACTTTACATATGAAGTCTGACTTATTAAAGTCAGACGAAGCCTCAGATCAAGGCAAAGAGGTTTCTTTAGCTACAAAGTTTTTTGCCTGAAGTTAAAACTAAAGTGAAAACAACAAATCATGAATTTACATGTTTTAATTCTTGCATACACTTAAGACATTACTTCTATTATTTCAGGATTTTTTTTGTTTTTAACGTAGAATAGGACCACGTCTTATTCTTAATACTCTCATCAGCTAAAACTGGATATGGCATGGCACAAAGGCATTCACTAAATGTTTGTTTAGTGAATTATAGAATTTCTTAGCTTCCATATGTGTGGTTTGATATGCCATATATCTAATCAGTGTAGCGAAAATATTATGAGGGCTTACTGTATTTTTTCCAAGAACTCTATTCTTTCACAAAGTAGCTGCATTTAAGCGACAACATAACACAAAGCTCCAGACCTTTGCGAAGAGACTTACCACGATCTTTCATCGACCTGATCCTTAAGTACATTATGGACCAAGAAGATAAACTTCATCACTGAGGGAAAAAAAGACTTTGAAGCTGGATTAATGAATTTTATTCACTTGCCTCCTTTTTGACTTTTCCAAGTTTAGCTCTTTGTTGGCCTCTGAACAAGAATGCCATTAAGAGAATAATAATGTCTATGGGAAGTTAATATGTCACTTGTTCTGGGACTTTCTGAATATACCGATGTTGGAGGACGGAAGGAAGTGTCATGGCAGCTCAATGAGAAGTCACAACTGCCACCAGCATTGATGCAGTTAATATATGGACAGTTGAACCTGCCTCCAAAGACTTCAGCAGAGAGAGGAACAACAATAAAAAAAGGGGGCATTGAGCTAGCCACAGAAGAATCATGGTAAATGTAATTTGCCAGGGACACAGTAAGTAATCAGCGAATGTTATCTTTAAAAAAAAATGGCATCTTCCAAACAACAAAATGTTAGAACCGCCAGGGCAAGTACCGTAAGTCCCAGATTCTGTTCAGTCCCATTCACCCCGTCTTTGTGGCGAAGATACACCATTCCTCGCAAATGAGTTCCTAGATGTTGCAACCAGCTGCCCTATACTTAGAGTAAGTGTCTGACACAGCAGAGGGGAGAGAAAAGCAGACCATGTAATTAACTGGCTGGGGCCTTTCGCTCTGCACATTCCATCCAGGTGTTGAAAAGCCGAGTGGTCTAAGAAAGTGTGTTCAGGTCTCACAGATGAACGGGTTACAGAAATGGAGGACTGTAGAATTTCCAGTTGCAGTCTGTATCAGACAATGCAGGAGCAACCCATCTGTCTTACTTACGTGAAAGGAGGTTAAAATAAACACATTTGGAAGATCATTGTCCTGTCACCACGTCATCAAATGCTGACCTCCGAAGCCAATCTGAGGAACTAATACAGAAGCAAATAAATCCTTTGCAAGAAGAGACAAAGCTCTTGGTGCATCACCCAAAAATCCCTCATCCCTTTTTATAATTTAACTTCTTTTCTTTAACAACTTGGTAAATGTAGGATTGGGGGAATGTGGCTGTGGGCATCATATTTGATACAAGCAGAGGTTATCTTGACAATTTCATTTTTTAACTTCTTTTTGCCAGAAAAGGATATAGAACTATATAGTTCTGCAAAGCTTTAGAAATAATGTGGCCTGACCACATTTCTGATGGTTTTGGGTAGGACTCCCTGCCAATGCACTGAGGTTGTATGTGGACGAAAGAGACTCTTTCTGGATCCCGTAAGGCATCCTCTTTCTACTTGGCAAGTGTCCCTCTACCCGTCTGAGATTTGGCAGTGGTACTTCTACCTTGTGGGAAATGCAGTTTCTTTTCTAAGTGGCCTACGCCAGTTAGATTGGGGGTCAGGGGGAAGAGATAAGGCCTTTCCCAAATGACTGACATGGTTAAATGTGTCTCAGAGAGGCCAATGTTATTTTTTTTTAAGGATAGATTTGGGAACTATGCAAGCTGGGCAGTTTTATATTCTCACATAACAAGCTCTATAGCTTTTTGGTTTTGTTTTTTAAAAAGCAGTTCTCATTGGCATGGGAAAAAAGAACAGGCATCTTGGCCATTGCACAGAAGGAGTTTTTATCCTTAAAAAAGTTTCAAATTCCATCTTTTTTAAAATTTTCAAAATTAGACTGAAAATTAGAGTGCAGAACACCACCGTGTTTTCTAAACAATTAGCTCGTCCACATGAAATGCGTTAAATCAGCTTGAAATTCATCTATGATTAAGAATAGGGACCTAAAAAGTCAGTTTTTTCATCCCCATTCATACAGTAGTAAGCTTGCATCTTTCCATCTTACTCTGAGATGTGACCTCTTGATTACTGCCAGGTATCACAGTGCCCCCTTCCCTTAGTGGTCATACTTTTTTATACCTGTTTTCTAATCCAAACAGTAATTACCTAAGATACCAGTTTTTTCAGCCTTGCAACCCAGATGTGATGGCAGCTACACACACACAAACACAGAATGGGAATAAGTTGTACAAACACAGTGGAAATCCCAAAAGTGATAATTTTTTAATCAATGTTTCTATGAAGGAAGATAAAGAAGTCCAAGCTAAAAACTAAAATGGAAATTAAAATAGGGTTGCATTGCTTGGAGGCCTGAGGGATGTAGTAGCAAAACCACGACTAGACAGTTTAGTTATTGAAGTGCAAATTGCACATGCATTTAAAGGAATATTGCCTTTAAAGATGATGCTTTGGAATTCTTTCTGAATTTTCTGCAGTGAGTATGCATCAGAAATAAAATACAGTTCTTTTTGAGAGATTGGTGTTTTTTGTGCGTAACTGTGTGATGTCCCACCCTCCAAATCCTCTGCTTTATTGAAACCACCTCTTACTTCAGTGATCGGCAGTATTCATATGTCTGTCACAGCATTGGTAGGAAATACGAGCACAGAACTGGTGCCGTGAGCCCACTCATTGCGGGTCTCTTATGGAATTGTGTGTGTGAGAGAGATTAAAAATAAAAATAATGCTAAATGAATTCACTTTCTCTGGTTTGTCTAGCCAGGCTCTATTATATTATATTATATTATATTATATTATATTATATTATATTATATTATATTATATTATATATTATTTTATATATTATACTGTATGGGCCTAAACTCTGAACTCTGATCTATTAAGTAAGATAAAGATTGTGTTTTATCCACTAAGCCTTGGCTCTCTCCTCTTTTAATTATTTCATGAAAATAGTATTAGAAACAAACTAAACATGGCATATTTATGAAGCAGCTATTACAAACCATGATTTCCAATAATTGGTTATGTTGGGAATAGTACTTACAATGTAACATTAAATGGATGTCAAGTAAAATGTGAAGTCTCATACTGTTAAAAGTTTTAAAAAGACTTGGAAGAAAATTACTAAAATGTTTCTCAGTGGAATACCTTTTGGCTATTTTATTATTATTTTTTTTAGACTTTTCCCCCCTTTCTTTTTCAGAGGAAAATAAGTAATTGATTTCATAATAAGAAATACAATATTTAATTTAAAAACTCTTCAAAAGGAAGGAAAGCAGCAGGAGCAGTCCTCTAAGGAGGCCAGGGAGAAATCAGTGTCACTGTTGAAAGTAACACCAGGCCTCGTTTCTGTTAACTTGAAGATTATTGAGCCCCTTGTTCATTAGGTAGGTCAGAGGTATCCTGTTGATGAAAAAGCCAGCCTAGTGGCATGGCAGCAGGTGCAGACCTCGGCCGTGGAAGCCCTGGGCGTATTTTGAGAACCGCCAGCATCTTGGCAATGTTTTGCAGCTCTCACAACTGCTGTGTGTCAAGCAGATGCTGCTGTGTTCTGATTTCAGTGTTCTGAGATGTGAGATCTGGCCCAACTGTTCGTCAACACCCGGGCTTTGACCAGCAACCAAGTACCTGATCAGAGTGCTGTCGTGCAAGCTGTCAAATGGCATTCTGGGGCAAAAGTCGTCCACCACTTACTGGGCTTCCACAGGGGCAAAGGGACAGTTGTTCATCCAGAGCGAAGGGAATATTAAAAAACAAACAAACAGGATTATTATTTTAAAAAAACATAGAACCAGTGTTACAGCTGAGAGCATTTCAGAATCCTTGGCTTTGAGTCCGGTTTTTGGTGTTATATAAGGATTTATCAATCACTGTTTAAAGAGTATCGGAGACCCTCTGTGAAAGGAACGAGGGGAGCTTAAGCCCGGATGAGACAGTTTGGTAATGAGTTCACTCATTGCATCTCTTGGCCAAGGAAAACATGAACCTTCTCCAGAGACAGAATTTTTCTTCCATTCCAGGAGGTGGAAGAACACATGAAGTATATGCTATCCAGGCTTTCAAATGAGCACATTTCACTAGCAGTTTTGTTATAACCTACTCACAAATAAATGGGAAAAGAAGTTGTGTAACTGAAGTCAGGAATCTCATCTCTGTAAAAGGCCAGTCCTGTGCTTAGCCCCCTGCCCAAGTATGGGACTCAGTCTCCTGCTGACATGCCCAGCCAGCATTCCCTCCCTGTCCCCCAGAACTGAGCTTGGCTGTGACACTGGAAATGCACATCTGTGGGAACTGTGTATAATCCTGAAGGTTTCAATAGTGATTAGAAGAGTGTTAGCCTTTGGTCAGTGTTCTTTGGCTTGGGAGACATAAAGATATTTGAACTTCTCATTTCAGATTGACCTTGACTTTCCTCATTTTTTTCACCTCAGATCATCCAGCCCCTCTTAGAACTTGACCAAAATAGAAGCAAATTAAAATTGTATATTGGACACCTGACAGCCCTCTGCCATGATCGAGACCCCCTGATCCTTCGTGGGCTCACCCCACCAGCTTCCTATAACTTAGACGATGACCAGGCAACTTGGGAAAATGAGCTGCAGAAGATGACCCGGGAACAGGTAAGTCTCTCCCTTGGACTTTTGACAAGATCCCTTGGAAACTCAGCTGCTTCTTAGGTCGATGCAATAAGGTCCCCCTTGGGGAATTCAGTGCTCAGATTCAAGATTCTTAGCAATCATTAGTTCTTCGATTGATATTAGGAATTAGCCTTGAAGGAAGGGCCACTTTATTCTTCCTCTGTGTAACTTGCTCAAGTATCAGGAAGGGCTAATTAAGAAGGAAGAGGGTTAAGGACAATCTGTTAACATGCTGTACATTATTTCATAGAAGTGACGGCCTCTCAAGGAAAGTTTGGGTTAAGGACTTCTGGGTAGGGGATTCCTGACGAGTCAGTAACATGTGTCTTCACTGGTCTCTAGGTAACTGAGTTACAATATACTGAGTTTGTAAGGAACAGAGGACAGGATAGGGGTAGGGGTAGAGAGCAGACATGGAAAGTGAAGGAAAAAGAAATTGAATAAACACTTAGAGAGAGAGAAATAGAGCAGTTTTTAAAACATTCATTCTACGCTCCTAGTTTCCAGGTAGGGGTGGATGGTACCCGTAGCCTCTTACAGGCTGTGATCAGACCAACCAGAAGACCTAAATGCACAGATGTTGCAAATTTACTAAAACAAGCTATGTTCTGTTCTCCACCCAAATACTTCCTTTTTGTTAAACATTATTTGTTTACTCATAATGTGTGAAGGAAAATTGTGTTAAATGCAAAAGCTACCTCAAAGGTAGCAGGACAGCCCACAGGTCGAGCAATGCAAACTGGAATCTTTGAGCTGCGTTTACCTCCCATTATGTGTATATTGCCTAATAATAGACATATTTAACAGCCTAATTAGTTATCTGTCCTATTTATTTGAGACGAAAAGGTAAGGCCTACCTCTTAAATTTAGCATGTTGCCGTAGAAATTTTAATTTCTTCTTAAAAGAGGGAAAAATATAAAAGACAGATTTAAGTTGAATTCCTAATAGCTCCTTTTGATAGTAATAACCACGTCGTGAAAATGCAACTGGAAGCCAACTGGCAACAGAGTGCACGGTTAGTTAATTTTGGAAACTTTTACTTCAAAATTTTGTTGAAAGACAGTGCTTCTGAAAGCACTGACATAGCGACATATCAAAGTTTAGCTGTTTGTTTGTGAAACAGTTTGTCTTTGACATGAAAAAGGTATTTTTGCTCAGTCCTGTTTTTCAAATACGCCTGAATGGACTTGACTCAGCTTTCCAAGGGAAATAAAATATCTTCAGGGTGAGACCAAGATAGAAAATTTCAAACTAAGAACTTTTCAGAAAGTTTTGAATGAATGAAACCAGGAATCCATTCATGAACTTGCCTTTGCACGTTATTTTATAACCAAGCTACTGTAATCATCACAACAATTTTGCTCATGTGTATAAACTGTGTCAATATTGTCACGTTTCCCCTTAATTGGGTATATGCTTCAGTTACTGAAGTTATTGTTTGAGAGGTATCTTCAGCAGTATTCCCTGGGAAACCTGGGAAACAGGTGACTTAGGTCATCTGTAAAGGACTACAGCAACCAACACCACCTTCTTTCTACACGCCTCTCCATTACTGCTGAAGATTGGTAGAGAAATCAACCAATTTTCTGCCGCCTCACCCAAAGAACTTAAAGCAAGAACTTAAGGCTATTGAGAAACTTGACCTCGAATAATACAAAATGATTTGCCTATGAAAGTTTTGTGATCAGGTTTGACGTTAGTTTTTGAAGCCCAAGAAACATAAGATATGAATCACTGCCAAATATGCCTGGTGGCTTATTTTGTGTGTGTGTTTTGTGAGTTTGTTTCTTTTGAGGATGTCGAGCCTTCTATGACTGATCTTTGTGTTACTCAGCTCTTTATGTCCAGTGCATTTCACTGCCACCCTGGACCCCCAGGTGGCACCCCATGAGGACCAAACAAGAGCCTTGTGTATCTTTTTTTTTTTTGTCTTTTTTTTTTTATTGTCCTTTTTTGGGTTTTTTCAATGCTGTATCCTTTATAGCAAGAACAATGCCTGGAATATAGTATCTGTTCAATAAATATTTGTTGAATGAATAAGAAAGAGAGGAAGAGGGAGGATGGCAGATAGGATGGTTCACATTCCTTATCATATCACACAAGGCCTCTTTGATTTGTCCTGATGGTGAAATGCACATCTCTTCTCACCCTATCCTTGAAGCACACCCAACCACTTACAGGTTTTTAAACTGTTCAACTACTTACAGTTTTCATGTTTCTGTCATTTTGCTCATACTGATCCTTCTGCCTGATGTGCCCTTTCCTGCCTTGTCTCCTTGGAAATACCTAAATAGGAGTCTGAGGCCTTAAACTCAGCTTAGATATCATTTCTTCTATGCAGTTCTTTCCTGAAACCCCAGGCCACTTCCTCTTTGGGGCTCATGTAATACCTGTAAGGCTTACACTTACTTGTTTTCCTATCTGTCTTCCCATTCGTGGCTTTCTGTCTGTTGAGGACATGAACCATGTCATTTTCATCTTAAAACTAGCACCACATCAAGTGTTTGTTACTTTCTCAGTAACTTAAATAAGTGAGTGAATTTTAGTGAGTTCTTCATAATTTATTACTGTGTTTCCCTGAAAACAAGACCTAGCCGCACAATCAGCTCTAATGCGTCATTTGGAGCAAAAATTAATATAAGACCTAGCCTTATTTTACTCAAATATAAGACCGGGTCTTATATAATATAATATGACATGATATGACGTGACATGACACAACGTAACATAACATAATATAATACCAGGTCTTATATTAATTTTTGCTCCAAAAGACACATTAAAGCTGGTTGTCTGGCTAGGTCTTATTTTCGGGGAAACACGATATTTCATATTTGTGATTCTTAATTCTCCACGTAGGGAAGTGTCTTCACTGCTGGAACCCTGTCTTGCATTTCCAAAGTGCCAGCACAGTACTGTACATGCAGAGAATGCTTAGTATAGACTTAGCTGATTGGCAACTCAAGACAGTCTCCTCAGGGCCATTTAGTAGTTTTGGATAATCTATTGATGTCAAGAACCAGTCAGACTCCATCCTGAGTCCTGACCCTATGATCCGTAACTGACTTTCCTATAGAAATATAACCTGGTATCTGAAGATTTCCCAGAATTGTTTTGTTTCTTTTGCCCTCTTAGAAACTGGCTACCATACCAATTAGATTTATGAATTTGTTTATTTTTCTTACCTCATCCGTGTTTGCTTTATGTATCTTGAAGTTCTTTGACTGAGTGCCTACACGTTAAGAATTATTAGGTCTTCTTTATGAATTGACTCTTTTACCATTCTGTAATGTCTCTCTTCAAAGCTGGTAATACTCCCTGCTCTGAAGTCTGCATGTTTCATAGTAATGTTACCCTTCCATCTTTCTTTAAATTAGTGAGTGCATGGTCAATATTTTTCCATATATTTGCTTTTAAGCTATGTCTTTATATTTGAAGTGAGTTTCTTGTAGATAGCATCTATCCACCAGCTCAGGAAGCATAGGTCCAGGGGGCAAGACTATCTCTTCCTCCTTGGTTCCAGAGGGCCTGGAGGGCAGAGCATCCAGCCAAAGAGGATTCTTCTTGAGTCTTAAAATCTAATGGAATTTGCCGTACGAGGTTTGAGACTTCCTTGAGACCCATGATCTCTTTCTCTTTCCAATTTCTCCCTTTTGGAATGAAAATGTCTAGCCTATGACTGTCCCACCATCATACTTCAGAAGTAGATAATTTGTCTGGTTCAACAGGTTCACATCTAGAGAGGAATTTTGCCTCAGGAGGCATACCTTGAGTCTCACCCTCACTTGAATTAGATGGTACTTAGATGGCATTTGGGATTTAGAGTTGATGCTGGAATGGGTTAAGACTTTCATGCTTATGGGCAGTGATAAGTGTGTTTCGCATGTAAGAAGGACATGAATTTTGAGGGTACAGAGGGCAAGGTATTATGGGCTGAATTGTGTCATCTAAATTCTTATGTTGAAGCCCTAAATTCCAGAATGTGGCTATCTTTAGAGACAGGCCTATAAATGAGGCTGACAGGGTGCACCCTACTGTAATCTGACTAATGTCCTATAAGAAAAGAACATTAGAACATACAGGGCGGTGTGCTCATAGAGAAAAAAACATGTGAGGACACAGAAAGAAGCCAAAGAGAGAGGCTTCAAAAGACACCAACTTTGCTAACACCTTAATCTTGAACTTCTAGCTCCAAAACTGTCAGAAAATAAATTTCTGTCATTAAGCCATCTAGTCTGTGGTATCTTGTTATGGCAGCCCTAACAAACTAATACCGTCTTTTTGAAGATACTCTTCTCTAGGTATAGAATTCTAGGTTGACAGTTTGTTTTGGTTTTTTAATACTTTATCTTATTTTCAACCATTTGAAAACAATGTGCCAACTTGTGGTTTGGTTAGGTTTTGTTTTGTTTTCCTGTTTGGGCTAAAATCCTGTTTGGGATCTTTGAGTCTCTTGGATCTGTGTTTTGTTGTCCTTAATTTTGGAAAATTCTTGAATCATTCATAGCAGTAAATTAATTTTTGAGTTTTATGTCTACCTTCAAATTTTATGCTCTTTGGAGTTTTCTTTGGGTGTGATATATTAGTTTTGATTGGATTGAATTTGATAGATGGGTGCATGGATGACAGGTAGACATATGTACATTAGTGTCATGTGCTACTTGTGTCAGCTTCCATGTAGTATGGGAGTTAAGGACACGCATTTTAGAGTCAGACAGACTTAGATTTATGGTGTTCTACCTCCACTGCCTATCTGTTTGATCTTAGTTTTATTAACATTTCTACCTGTTCCTTCATCTTTCAGTGGACTTACTGTTGTTGTGAGAAGTATCTGTTACCAAGACAAAGTTTTTATTAAGTTCAATTTTAGATTTCAGCGTCTTCTCTGTTTATCGTAGGACAGTCCCATATCTATCTGACCACTGTGTGTTATCTTCCACGTTTCCCACACTACAGTGCTACGTTCTCCTCCCACATAAGTTGCCTTCATTTCTTTGACAAGCTCTCTTGACAACTCTTGGCAGGAAACCTTTTTAGCATCTCCATGAATCCAGCATTGATGCAAGCTAACATAGAACCAACATCTTACTCAAGGAGTTAAGTCATTGGTTCTTAGGTTGAGTATTATAGGACTACATGAAAGTTGTGGAAAATTTTCAACGAAAACCTTTCAGACAGATGGCTTTTCCCTTCAATATAAATGTAAACAGTTTGAAGTTTTAAATTTTCAAACTTAGTTATTTACATAGAGCTCAAGGATTTGGGTCCTGATGTGGTTGGGAGTGGTAACAATGAGTTTAACATAAACGTTGTGTTTGTTTTTAAAGGTTAGATAGTGGTACCTCAGTTTTCGAACGTAATCCGTTCTGGAAGACCATTCAAGTTCTGAAATGTTCAAAAACCAAGGCACGGTTTCCCCATAGAAAGTAATGCAAAATGGATTAATCCGTTCCAGACCTTTAAAAACAACCCCGAAAACTGCAAATTTAGCATGTATTTTACTATCTAATAATACCGTAGATCCATAAAATTTACAGTATTCGTAAACTGAAATGTTTGTCAATGGAGACATTCGAAAATCAAGGTACCACTGTACTGAACAAATGCTACATATCAGTTTCTTAGTTTCAGAAAGATGCAGCAAGATAGGACACTCCACATATTTGCAGGTGCAGATATTAGAAAGACCACACTCATGTGTGTAATCTTTCTCATAGCTGCAAGTGATTGTATTTAGCTTTACAATGAGGTGAAGAAACATTTATAAGTCTCTTATGGCTCTCTTATTCATACACTGCTGTGCTGTATAACATGATTTCCCTGCAACCATAAACTTCAATTTTTCAACTTGTTACCAGTACAATGGCTCATACAGTTATAAAGTGAATGTGGAAACTAACTTGGAGCATAATATTGTTCTTGGGTCAGAGTATCCCAGTTGAAGAAATATTATGTATTTTGATTTTTACACACATGCGCAGAGCCAGATAGTCACCACAGACTAAATAGATTTGGTTTGTGGTACCTATAGTTAATTATGTACACTTTAAATATTTTGGTTTGCATGTAAATAGATATATGCAAAATATATTTTGAAGACTTCACTATTTGGGTCCTATTCCTTTGTTTTTCTGTCTCTAGGCTTTACCACGCATATATTGTCCAAATAATGAATTTAAAGCCATTTTTACCTCTAGCTGCAATCTTGTTAAGTTCCTACAACTAAATAAATTTGGACCACATCACAATTGAGATGCTTTATGGCCACAGTTAGCCTGTTTTTAAATATTTTGTGTACATGAAAGAACGGCCGTTATTTTATCTCTTTGAGATATTTTTTTTCTAGTTCACATTATATATTTTTACTTCTTATGTACAATTGGAAGTTTTATTCACAATATTATAGTCATTCATTCAGCTTTCAGGTTAAAGGAGAGCATGATCCAGAATGATGGAACGAGTAATCCGAAACTCAGTTCTAAATCTTACAGCACGCCAAATTGTTTGAGTGGTTCTGGAGCAGCGTTTCTCAGGCAGGATCAAGGATATCATAATCTACTGAAGAACTCTCCTCTCTTCTGCATTCCCATCTCCATGATTCTAATAATCAAGGGACAAGAGGTTAGAAAAAGATAAGGTGAATCCAGGAGTGAGCTCTTAGGCACTGTCAAGAGAGAAATGTGATTAGTTATGCAGTTTGTAGTACCCTACTAGATTAACACAAACCAGTAGTTCAGCAAAAACATGACTATTTCTAGTTCTGAGATCTGAAATTTTTTTTCAGTTTTACTAAGATATAGCATACAATATTGTGTAAGTATAAGGTATACAATATGTTGATTTGATACACTTGCGCGTATGTATTATAAAATGATTAGCACCATAGCATTACCTAAGTCCTCCATTCCATCACGTAAATACCATTTCTTTTTTATGATCTACTCTGTTAGCACAATCAAGTATATAATACAGTATTTTTAGTTATAATTACCGTCCTACATGTTAGATCTTCAGAATTTATTAATCTTACAACTGGAAGTTTGTATCATGTGACCAACATCTCCCTGTTTCTCCAACATCCCAGCCCTTGGTAACCACCACCTAGGGTAAGTAAGTACTCTCTGTTTCTCTAAGTTAGGCTTTTTCTGATTCCACATATAGGTCATATCATACAGTATTGGTCTGATTTATTTCACTTAGCATAATGCCTCAGTGTTCATCCAAGTTGTCACAAAGCACAGGATTTCATTCTTTGATATGGCTGAATAATATTCCACTGTGAGTGTGTATGTATGTGTGTGTATCACATCTTGTTTATCTGTTCATTGTTGACAGACACTTGGTTGTTTCCATATCTTGGCTATTGTGAATAATGCTGCAATGAACATGGGAGTGCAGATATCTTTACAAGATCCTAATTCCAGTTCCTTTGGATAAATACCCAGAAGTGGAATTGCTGGATCATATGATTGTTCTATTTTAATTTTTTGAGAAACTTGCATACCACTTTACATTCTCACCAACAGTGCACAAGCAAGGGTTCCCTTTTCTCCACACTCTTCCCCAGCTCTTATTATCTCTTGTCTTCTTGACAATAGCCATTCTAATAGGTGTGAGGTGGTATCTCATTGTGGTTTTGATTTGCATTTCACTGATGATTAGTGATGAAAAGCACCTTTTCATGTACCTGTTGGCCATTTGTATGTCTTCTTTGCAAAACTGTCTATTCAGTTTCTCTGCACATTTTTTAATCAGATTGCTTGTTTTTTAGTATTGAGTTGTATGAGTTCTTTGTATATTTTAGATATTAATCCCTTATCAGATATGTAATTTGCAAATATTTTCTTCCATTCCAGAGGTTGCCTTTTCATTTTGTTGATTGTTTCTCTTCTGTGCAGAAACTTTTTAGTTTCATATAGTCCCATTTATTTATTTTTGCTTTTGTTGCTTGTGCTTTTGGTGTCATATCCAGAAATCATCATCAAGACCAATGTCAAAGAGCTTTTTCCCTATGTTATCTCCTAGGAGTTTTACAGTTTGAGGTCTTATGTTTAAGTCTTTGCCATGCAGGGTGTCATGCGGGGTCTCTAGTCCCGCTTCCCACACAAGAACACAGGATATGGTGAGGCCCAAAAGGAACCCCAACAGAGCCATGAATAGAGAAGTCATACCACTGTATTCTCCTGGCGGCTGTGTTAGAGACACAGGAAACAAGAGCCACATGATCCGCAACCTGCCGTCTGCTTTTCTGCCAACCAACCTCACTTGCCAACTATAATCTACCGTGCGAACTGCAATCCGCACCTCTCTGCAATCTGCAATCCATGCTTGCCAGCTTAGCCACAGCAGTTATATTAGTGGCTAATGGCTAACCTGTAACAGCTGATGGTCAACTAGTCACAGCTGATGACCATCTCTACCTGAGCCAGCACATTTCCACGTAAGGCCAAGAGCCTGGAAACTGCTTTCTGGGACTCTGTCCCCACAGTCTTTAATGCATTTCAAGTTTTTTTTTGTTAGTGGTGTAAGATTCAGGTCCAGTTTCATTCTTCTGCATACTTCCAGTTTTCCCAATACTATTTATTGAATAGACTATCTTTTCTTCATTGAATATTCTTGGCTCCCTTTTCAAATATTAATTAACTGTACGTGCAGGGGGTTATTTCTGAGCTCTCAATTCTGTTCCATTGGTCTGTGGGTCTATTTTTATGTCAGTACCATATTGTTTTGATTACTATAGCTTTGTAAAATAGTTTGAAATCAGGACTATGATTCCTCAGGCTGTGTTCCTTTTTTCTCAGGATTTCTTTGGGCACCATACAAATTTTAGGTTTGTTTTTTCTATTTCTGTATAAAATGCCATCGGAATTTTGATAGGGATTCCATTGAATCTCTAGATGGTTTGGGGTAATATAGATATTTTAACATTATTAATTCTTTTTTTTTTTTTTTTTTTTTTTTTACATTATTAATTCTTCCAATCCATGGACATGGGTTATCTTTCCATTTGTTTGTGTTTTCTTCAATTTCTTTCACCAAAGTCTTGTTGTTTTCAGTGTACAGATCTTTCACCTCCTTAGTTAAATTTATTCCTAAGTGTTTTGTTTTTGATGCTATTATGAATGTGAATCAGATTGTTTTCTTTATATCTTTGTCAGATGTTTTGTTGTTAGTGTTTAGAAATTCAACTGTTATCTGTATGTTGAGTTTGTATCCTGCAACTTTACTGAATTCATTGATTAGTTCTAGCAGTTTTTTGGTCCAGTCTTTAGGATTTTCTATATATATAAGATCATATTATCTGCAAAGACAATATTACTTTCTCCTTTCCTATTTGAAGGCCTTTGATTTCCTTTTCTTGCCTGACTGCTGTGGCTAGGACTTTCAGTATTATGTTGAATAGCAGTGGTGAGAGTGGGCGCCCTTGTCTTACTCCTGATCTTAGAGAAAAAGCTTTCAACCTTTCATCATTGAGTATGATGTTGGCTGTAAGTATGTCATATATGGCCTTTAGTGTGTTGCAGTATATTCCTTTTATACCCAATTTGTTAAGTGTTTTTATCATGAAAGAATGTTGTATTGTGTCAAATGCTTTTTCTGCATGTATTGAAATGATCATGCAAGAAATTTCTTCTCTGTGGATCTTTATAAAGAATCAAAGTATAAGCAACATCTTCAACCTCCTTGCATTATAAACAACAGTAAGTTTCAAAGGCCTGTTATTTCTTCAACATCTCAACAGTTTCATAACATTAGAGTTCATTTCAATAAAAACCATTTTATAAGAGACTCTAAATATTGTTGCCCAAGTACTCCGATATCTAGTATGTTATTTAATATAAGTAATAAATTTCAAGTCTTTGGAAAATATTTAGGCAATACACCCTAAATATTAGTAGTTTCATCAAAAAATTTTATGTGTTAAGTAGTATTAGGTTTAGGGACTTATTTAGTCCCTGACAAATACCAGAATGTAGGTATTCTGTGTTCCTTTTAAATAGAGTCATATACTTTAAAAGTCACCAGTCTGCCCCTTCCTCTTTATCTTGGTGGAGGAATCAGCTGGTAGGTCAGTGGGGCTAGGGCCAAGGCTTCGGCTGATACAGCCCAGATGACCAGCAGGATGGAGGCTAAGGATTTGATCAGCATGACTGGAATATTTTGCCTAGAGCTGGATCCAAGGACTGGAGCCTATATATTTTGTGGGACCAAGGATTCTGCCAGCACAGCTGGTGTGTTTGGTGGGCAGGGACCAAGGGTTCAACCTACGTCACCAGCATTTTTGGCATGACCAAGGCTGAGGATTCAGCTGACATGGTAGAATTAGTAGGCCAAGACCAAGCTGATAGCAAACATGGTTGGGAAATTGGTTATATACAAAGAGGTTGAGCAAATGAGTAATATGTTGAGGATAGTGGGAGCCAGGTTTGTCACTATAGTGGAAGAGAGTAGTAAATATAGAAAGGATAAAGGTAGACCCTGTGCTATTGGATTGTGGTTGAAGGTACTAATATGGGTTCATGGTTTTAGATAGATAGATAGATATAGATTTAGATTTAGAGTTCTGTGTGGGTGAGCATGTGTGTGTTCATCTCCATATATACATACATATATTTCCTCGCCTTATCTGCAAAGAGGACCTAGAAGCAGTCACATACAGTAACAAGGAGCTCACCTAAGCACCCAGATCTTAATTTCTAGATGCCTTTGTCCACCAATAAGAACCAGGGCTCCAAGAGACATGACTAAGCCTAGGGCTGTGTGTGGCAAGGTACAACATAAATGCAGAACATCTTATTATACTAGAAAGTAAGACAGTGTTCCAAGATTGGTGGGTATCTGTCAGAATGACACAGGGGTTCCCAATGGCAAAATCTTGAAGAATTGGAGCAGCAAAATAAATAATGATAGTAGCAGATTATAATCTATTGAATAAAATAGAGACATGTGAACCTATATTGGTATAAAGAAATGAATGAATAAACAAATAAATGGGGGAGAAAGGAAAGCTGTATCCTATAATAGAACACCAGCTAATAAATGTAGAAGGAATGATGGAATTAGAGAATCACTATTTGGTACCCATCATAGTAATAACTGATTTGGGCAAGAATCATCAATGAATATGAAAACCAGTGGGTAAAAGTTATTTTGTTGTTGTTGTTTTGTTGTTTTATTTTTTATAACATATTACACAACAATTTATTTTCTTTTTTTATTTTTCAATCACAGTTGACATTCAATATTATTTTATATGAGGTTCAGGTGTACAGCATAGTGGTTAGACATTCATGTAATTTACGAAGTGATCCCCCCAATTAGTGTAGCACCCACCTGGCACTGTACATAGTCATTACAATATTATTGACTATATTCCCTAGGGTGTACTTTCCATCCCCATGATGATTTTGTAACTGCCAATTTGTACTTCTTACCCCCTTCAGCTTTTCACCCAGCTTCCCAGCCCTCCTCCTATCTGGCAACCATCCGTTTGTTCTCTGTATCTGTGAGACTGTTTCAGTTTTGTATGTTTGCTTATTCTATTCTTTAGATTCCACATAAAAGTGAGATCATACAGTATTTGTCTTTTTCTGTCTGACTTATTTCACTTAGCATAATATCCTCTAGGTCCATCCATGTTGTCACAAATGGTAAGATTTCATTCTTTTTTATGGCTGAGTAATAGTTCATTGTATATGCAGAGGGTGCCCAAAAAATGTATACATGTTTAAGAAAGGAAAACTGTATTAAAATAGTAATACTCAATATATACCAATAACAAAAGATGAATACAAGTCATGTTTGACTTCTGCAGTTACAAAAAGTGCTCAATGTGGTTGCCATCAGCGTCCAGACACTTCTGATTACGGCGAACTACTGCTTGAGCAACGTTGACCAAAGTGTCCACTTGTATACATTTTTTTGGCACCCCTGGTATATACCACATCTTTTTTATCCAGTCATCTATTGATGGGCACTTAGGTTGCTTCCATATCTTTGCTATTGTAAAGAGTGCTGCAGTGAACATAGGGAGGCATATATCTTTTCAAATTAGTGTTTTGGATTTCTTTGGATAAATACCCAGGAGTGGAAATGCTGGGTCATAAGATAGTTCTGTTTTTAATTTTTTGAGGGACCGCCATACTGTTTTCCATAGTGGCTACAACAATCTGCAATCCCACCAACAGTGCATGAGGGTTCCCTGTTCTCCACATCCTCACCAACACTTGTTGTTTGTTGAAATATTGATGACAGCTATTCTGACAGGTGTGAGGTGATATCTTGTGGTTTTAATTCCAGTGGGTGAAAGTTTGTTGAGGAACAGGATAGTTATATAATCTGATAGTATCTATTCACAAAAAGGTTATTTCACTTAACTAGCACAAAATTTTTGTAGACAATTTGCATTGGAAAAACCTGGCAGACACCATCTAAACCAAGTGACTGATGTTAACACTACCACTGGTGAGACAAATTAACATTATGTGCTTCCTGATGATATGCACTGAGAAGAACCCAAGTGGGCAGTCCTGCCAAACAGCATGTAACCTGAATTTAACAATTAGGGAGCATATAAAGAGTTATATAGATATAAATACAGACAAGACAGATAGATAGATTACACACACCTATGTCCATGTATCTAGAGGGAAGAATGAATGATGCAAAAGTAGTAAAACGTTAGCAATTTGGGTGAAGAGTATGAGAATTCTTTGCATTATTCTTGCAACTTTTCTATAAGTTTGAAATTATTTGAATTTTTACATTATTAAAAATTTAAGTCAGTAAATCTTGAATTCACATTTTTTGTCCTCTTGTGAAAGTGGAGATGCTTAAGTATATTGAGAATACTGAGAAATATACGTACCTGTATGACCCCAAAGTATTACCCCCAGGTGAAAAAAATAAACTTTTTTGTATAGACTGATCCAGTGTTATCCCGTGACCAGTGAGTAGACATCATAAAAAGGCAGGTTTTAGTTTAATAGAAAGGGAAACTTCCTAGATCTGTCCACAGAAAGCATGGACAGTCATATGTAAGGTAGGTTCTTCTCTGGAGGAGAAGCTGCTCGGTGGAGTTGTAAAAGGAATTTGGCTTTGGGAGATGATTTGTCAGATTATTTCTAAGGTTTTTTTTCCAACCCTGGTTGTCTATTATTCACATGTAATATAAAATAGCCCCCCAAAATTGTAGGGTTGTATTTTAATGTGACACCCTCGCTCAAGCTCCACACCCCAACCCCTGCAAAAATTGTGTGTGTGTGTGTGTGTGTGTGTGTGTGTAAGACTTGAAAAGAGGAAGATAGGAGTATTAAAAAATAAACACCTGTTTAAAAGGGGGCAGCTAACAGAAAAATTAAAGGTATAGAGCATAGTTGTGGGATTAAGGCTGTTGTCCAAATGGTGAGGAGGCCTGTGTTTCTTCTTTCTCCTATTTCTACTGAGTGCGGAATGAGGGAGTATATTATAAAAAACATGTCAGCTAAACATAGGGAAGAATCTGAGTATAGAATTGTGAACATGTAACAAATTTCCAAGGAATATTGTATAATTTCCTTTTACAGAGATTTAAAGCCTAAGGCTGAGTCCGCACTCAGGGCCCCCCTCAGCCCTCTCACACTTGTCAGTATTGTGCCCGTTTGATACACATCATCTCATCTCATCAGGAAACATATATGACCTATATGTTCAATGATGAAATATTTTTGAAAGTGCAACTTTCATTTTCAATACCTTAGTAGCCCTAGAATTTTAGGTAAAGCCAACTGTTTTGTTCTAAAATTGAGCCTTTGTAACTAAGGATTACCAATGGTTAGTTGTTTTTAAGCCTTGATAAAGATACGTGTTTTAATTCCAGCTATTAGCAAAATGACACATACATTGCCAAAACTACCCCCAAAGCACAGGCATAGAGACATAAAACACTAGCATAAGAGGGAAAAAAAGAAAAATTGGACTTCATTAAAACTTTAAACTTCTATTCATCAAAAGACTGAGAGAAAATCATGCACACACACACACATACACACATATCAAAGAACTGCATCAAGAAGATACTTTCAAAATCAGCTACAAAAAGCAACATAATTTTAAAATGGGCAGAAGACTTGAACAGACACTTCACAAAAAATGATACACAAACTAAGCATATAAAAATATGTTCACACAAATGGAAGCCACAATGAGATAGTACTACAATCCCACGAAAAAGGCTAAAATTAACAAGACTGACGATACCAAATGTTAGTGAAGATGTAGACCAACTGGAACTCTGATACGTTACTTGTGAGAATTTAAAATGGTACAAGACTTTGGGAAACTGGTAGGCAGCTTTTTACTTAATATACTTACTAGATACACACATGCACCTACCCTATAACCCAGCAAGTCTGTTCTTACTTATTTACTCAAGAGAAATGAAAGCATGTCCACACAAAGATGTGTAAAAGATTGTTCATAACAGCTTTATTCATAAAAACCCCAAACTGGAAACAACTCAAATATTCATTAACAGAATAGGGTTTTTTTAATTATTATATATCATAATGGAATAATATTCAGCAATAAAAAAGAATGAACTTGGGCAGACGGGTGGCTTAGTTGGTTAGAGTGCGAGCTCTCGGCAACAGGGCTGCCGGTTCGATTCCCACATGGACCAGTGAGCTGCGCCCTCCGCAACTAGAATGAAGTGAGCTGCCGCTCAGCTCCTGGGTGGCCAGATGGCTCAGGTTGTTGGAGCGTGGGCTTTCGACCACAAGATTGCCGATTTGACTCCTTGACTCTCGCAAGGGATGGTGGGCTGTGTCCCCTGCGACCAAGATTGAACACAGCACCTTGAGCTGAGCTGCTGCTGAGCTCCTGGATGGCTCAGTTGGTTGGAGCACATCCTCTTAACCACAAGGTTGCCGGTTCAACTCCTGCAGGGGATGCTGCAACTAGCAATGGCAACTGGACCTAGAGCTGAGCTGCGCCCTCCACAACTAAGATTGAAAGGACAACTTGACTTGGAAAAGTCCTGGAAGTAGACACACTGTTCCCCAATAAAGGTCCTGTTCCCCAATAGAGGTCCTGTTCCCCTTCCGCACCCCCCCAAAAAAAAGAATGAACTGCTAATACAAGCAACTTTATGAATGAATCTCCAACATACTATGTTAAGTAAAAGAAGCCAGATGCAAAGTAATATATAATTAATGTATGATTTTATTTATGTGACAGTCAAGAACAGGGTAAACTAGTTTATGGTAGTAAACATTAGAACACTGGTTGCCAGTAGGAATTGACTGGCAGGAGGGGGAACAGGAACTTTCTGGGATGATGGAAATGTTCTATATTTTTGTTGGGGAGGTGGCCATGAGGATGTATGTATTTATCAAAATTCATCAAATTGTACAATTAACTATCTGTGCATTTTGCTGTATGTCCGTGATAGTTTAAACCAAAAACAGAAAAAATCATACCCCACTACCGGTCTCCTCTTGAGCTTTTTGAAGCAGTTTGACTGATGGGCAGATTCTGCTGAAAAGCTAAAAAGGGAATTTCTCCCTCGAGAACAAACTCTTTTTTTCCACCGTGAATGCCAGCCTCCCATCAGGGGCCAAGCGCACTGGAATGAACGCGTATCAGCCAGCCCGCTCTGTGGGTCTGTGAGCTGTGGATTCCAGCTCCCTTTCCCAGCACTCAGTCCCATTTTTAATTTTCAGGGAAGTATTGTTCCAAAAGTTGGCTCAGACCTTGTCCTCTCCCTTGGATTCCTTCTTCCATTTGTTTTTTCGATTTTGATCAATCGCTCTTTTCTTGTGCCCCTCTCTTTTCAAGGTGTCCAACCAGAGGGCTGCAGAGGCGGTCCTGGGCACAGAACCCACAAGCCCTGCCCCTCCGTCATCAGTCACAGCATGACATTCCATTCTTCTCTCGCGGATGAATTTGTACAGATTGTTGAAGCACGCGAGTGAGCCAAATGGACATATGAGCCGTGGGGGGTAAAGGATAAGGGGAACAGGGAGAGAACATAGGAAAGAAAAGGAAAAGAATGGTTCTTTGTGGGGCAACAGACTTTGTTCTGGTTCCCAGCCTGAATGTTTCTGATCTGGTTTTCTTCTTTTTGTGATGTTTGAACTTGTTTCTTCAGCTCCAATGCTGAACTCTTGTCCAAAAAACTAAGAGCAGCAGAGTGTGAGAGGCTGAGAGAGGCAAGACCAGCAACCCAGCAAAAAAACTGCAGCGCCACGAAGATAAATGTGTGTCTGAATCAGAACTGGGCTTGAGAAGTGTGCGTGTGTGTGTGTGCGTGTGTGTGCGTGTGTGTGCGTGTGTGCGTGCGTGTGTGTGTGCGTGTGTGTGCGTGTGTGTGTGCGTGTGTGTGGGGAAGGGGGGAGTGTATGTGCCGGTGTATGCCTCCTAACAAATTTACAAGAAAAACCCTGTGGAGTAACCTCAGTTTTTCTCTCCTCTCTACTCTTACACAGTCTGGCACTTTCTCCTTCCTCTGACAGCTGCCATTATTAACCTTTTTATGCAAAGAGCAAAGTATCTTGCCAGTTGGGTGTTAAAAATCTGGCAAAGAAAAGTTTGTTCCAAAAAAAAGGAGATGCAGAAGAGCTGGGCAGACACCACTAGAGAGAAAACAGGCTGACAGGGTGCTAAATTGGGCCCAAGGACACAAAATTGCTACCTTTCTTCTTGATAAAATCCCCTAAAACTAATTTGAGTAAAGGAAGAGGAAATGAGGATTTGAAAACAGGAAATAAGGAACTGTTGTTTTCCATAGGTAAAATTACACAGATATTAAGCATTAATTGCAGTTCACTCCCAACGTGAGAGCAGCCTTATGGCATAAGAGGAAATACACACTTTGTGCTAAATGTAGGATAATCTTGTTTGTGGAGAGAGAGTGTTAAGAGACCTAGCTAGACCAAGCCTTTATTGATACAAAAGATCCCATCTACCATTTTCCTCCTTAACTTGTCTCAGAGAAGGGGAATTCTGCCATTTCTGTTTTGTCTACAGACCTTTCCCTCCACTTCTTGAGTAGGGCAGTTCTTGATCCCCGTTACTGGTGCCTATCCCCAACTTGCCAGGACGAAATAAAATTGAACATAAAACACCTACTCTGAATTCACCCTCGGCTTTGCAGCAATGTGTGCAAGAACTTTTTTTTAATCGAGTTTTTATTAACTTGGTCTTGCACGGGACTCGTTAGAGTTCTCAAATATGAATATGGAATTTTTTGTTAATTACAAAACTCCGCAGTTATACAGATTTTAATGTTTTCTTGCTGCCCTTTTTGCATGGTTTCCTTTATGTTTAAAGTATTCCCATGGGAGAAGAAGGCTAGCACTTTTGATTCTTCAGAGCTCCTGCAGGAGCAATTATTTACCACCTTGGAATTTTAATGAGTCTTGACAATTACTATAATCCAGTACATTAAACACAGGTCTGTCGTCTCCAATGTCAACTTCCAGAGATAATGCTCCCTCTACTAAGCAAAGACGAAAATTAATCGTTGTGAATGCCAAATAAACATGACCAGAGTAGGCACTGCAAACTTAAAGCCAGCGGAACTTATAAACTTTGGAACTGACAGTTTTCCAGTCTAGTCAGAGCATTTGAAATAAATTGTCCTTAGTTTTCTTCCAAACCCATTTAATTCTTTACAAGAGGTTTGGTGGGACAGTCTAGAAATAGAAATAATTTAAATTTCTTATAGGTGGGATCTGTGGTGTATGCCGGGGGCTCTCAGCCATGTTTCTGTCCCAGAACCCCTGAAGAATACAAAGCTCCTATAGTAACAGTGGCTGTGTGCAAAGCCTGTGTAAACTGTAAAAAAGAAAAAGGTGTGGGATCACACCCCTCTCCCAGTAGAGCACGACTTCCCAGGTGTGCAATCAAAAGGCCCTGAAATGGAAGCAGTCTCCAGTTTACATACACACAGACAATGCTGCCATTCCCTACCTGACTTCCCTGTACCCTAAAACTTAAAGCCCTCAACCTCTCTTCCTGTGTTGATCACTGGTCCGAAGAGTCCCCGCTACTCCAATGTCTCAGCCCTCCACAGCGGCCTCTAGCTGCTGTTCTAACTATTGTTGCTGTTAGTTTTCCCTGAGCCTCTAAGACAATCTCCTGCACTCCTTGTAAGAGCATCCTGCTGCTGGGGCCACTGCCGTAGCAGTGAACCCCTTCCAGTGCTGTGTAGGAAAGATGGGACCAGGACATACTTGCTGCCGGGGCAAGTGAAGATGTATTTCTGATGTGTGGAGTTGGACCTCAGATGGCGTCTTCCAGTATATACATGTATGAATGGAGGTTAGGGTCTGCGGCAGTGCTGTGTTAGTGTTCAGAGCTGCCCTAACAAAGTCCCATAGACTGCAGAAATGTATTGTCTCACTGGTCTGGAGGCTGGAAGTTCAAGATCAAGGTGTCAGCAGGGCTGGTTTCTCCTGAGGCCTCTCTCGTTGGCTTGCAGACGGTTACCTTCTCGCTATGTCCTCACGTGGCCTTTCCTCTGTGCACGTGCATCCCTGGTGTCTCTGTTCTTCTTCTTCTACACAAGGACAGCAGTCAGATTGGACTAGAATCCACCCGCACTGCCGCGTCTTAATCGTCGCTAAATACACCTCTTCAGTCACCTTCAAATCCAGCCACATTCGGCGGTTACGGGCTTAATGCATCAACGTGAGCTGGAGAAGAGGCATGACTCCGCCCCGAACAAACATTATGGTGGATTGTCCATCTCATGCTTGGGCAACTAACTACTGCTTAAGTAATTGTCTCAAGGTTTCAAACAGCTGACTTCCAAACAAACTCCAGAAACCACATTCCAAATAAATCCTGGGGCCCTGCCGATTAAAAGATGGGGTGGGGGGCACAACTGCAGAACCTGTCACTCACGTCCCTTAGGGGAGGTGGGGGCCTGCTGGTGACATCAGCCCCAAATGCTGTGTGAACAGAACTCACTAACTGGACCTTTCTTTAAAAGCTGTGTAATAGACATAAAATGTTTAGCGGATGAATGAAATCAGGAATTTTCTGGAGATTGTGGTATTCTTCTACACTGTATAAATGCTATCTCACTGCTTTGTCTACCTCTTTTTATACAGAAGACCACCTGGGCACAAGGAAAAAGCACCCACCCCCGCAGCTTATGGTCTCCCTGTGAAGGAGCCTTCCGCTCTAACACTGCAGATAGCAGGCCTTGCTGTAAATTGCAGTGATGCCTAGTGGCCCTAAAGACCAGGTTTTGATTGCTGGGATTTTTCAGGGGGTCCTTGTTAAAGATAAATAGTGGTTTTAAAGTTATCAGACTAAAAAAAAAAAAAAATCTTACCCTTTTCTAATGTAAACCCTAAGCCAAACTTCAAATATTAATATTTTATATCCAACTTAACAAAAAAGCATGCTGTGGTAGTGACTTAAAAGTAGTAGGATGAGCTGTTGGGTAAAGCTCCTGCCTATATCCCTGACACTATATCCTTGACATTTCACTGGTTCAATTTATTCCTCTGAATCAGGCATCTCTCCAAGGCACTGCTTTTTTTTTTGAATTTCACGTGCACTATTTTATTTTATCTTTTAAGATTTTATTGGGGAAGGGGAACAGGACTTTATTGGGGAACAGTGTGTACTTCCAGGCCTGTTTTCCAAGTCAAGTTGTTGTCCTTTCAATCTTAGTTGTGGAAGGCGCAGCTCAGCTCCAGGTCCAGTTGCCGTTGCTAGTTGCAGGGGGTACAGCCCACCATCCCTTGCGGGAGTCGAACCAGCAACCTTGTGGTTGAGAGGACGCACTCCAACCAACTGAGCCATCTGGGAGCTCAGCGGCAGCTCAGCTCAAGGTGCCGTGTTCAATCTTAGTTGCAGGGGACACTGCCCACCATCCCTTGTGGGTGTCGAGGAATCGAACTGGCAACCTTGTGTTTGAGAGCCCACTGGCTCATGTGGGAATCGAACCGGCAGCCTTTGGAGTTAGGAGCACGAAGCTCTAACTGCCTGAGCCACCGGGCCAGCCCAGCACTGCCTTTTTAAATGCAAGTATATGGCATATTGTCACTGTCACCTTAACATGCTGAGGGACCTGAACACTAGAATGGTAAGATGAGTGAGTTCCTGGGAAAAGAAGAGCTCAAAACAGGACAAAATTGCCAGATTAAAAACCAGATTAGGCTCCGCCTCCGTGTACCCCAGGCCTGGGGATAAAGCATCATTACCCTTAGGGTTCTCTGACTTTCAGCTACTTGGTACATATAGTCTGTGGGAATCCCATGAACCTTCTTCAAGTCTTTAGCTTAAATCTGAGTCACTATGTTTATTCCTAAACAGAAATTTACCTCAGATGAATGTCAGGATGCAACTAGCAGGAGGGTAGGGAATCATGGGAAAGATAAAATACTGAGTTTTCTCTGGCATCCTATGATGGGACACAGAGAAGGTGCCCTGAGAAGCCTTCATGAGAGCTGAAAGACTCCATGGAGAAATAGCCTGCAGGCTCAGTGGGTGATCACTGTTCTAATGCTGTTTAATCAGGAATGAGCTGTATTTATTCAAAGATTATTAAAGCTGGAAAGAATTTCGAGATCATCTAATCTCCCCTTTTTTTGCACATAAGGAAGCTGAGGCCAGCGAGCTGAAGTGACTTGCCCAAGATGATAAAGCTGACACAGCTGGGACTGGACATTTTCTTCCATTTCCAACCTTTTCCCACTACTTCTCCTTGAAGAAAATCCCCTTAGCCTGGGAGAGGGAGCTCTAGCCATAACTGTTCTCCTACAGCAATGTGAGATCGTCCACAGGATGCTGCGAGGGCATCTCCCTTCCCGTGCAAGTAGAGTGTGTTTTAGTAACGGATGCCGGCAGAGATTCTTGTCTGTGTCGGCATCGTGTGCTGACCAAGCACCGTGACTTTGGGGGACAGAAGTGAATAGAAGGTCATTTAAAATACCTGTTAAGTTTCTTTAACCTCCTTCACGGCTGTGGCTTTGCCAGGACCTCCCTGCTCCCTGCACTCAGCTGAACCTCCAGAGCCGTGTCTAATGTACTGCAGCCCACAGGCAGCAGTGCCCCAGCAGGGGGTCTGGGAGGTCTGGAGGAGCCACTGGCAGGAGTGTGTGCCCTGGGGTGGCCCCATGACTCCTCCATCTTTTCCCGCCCCTGTAGGCTTTGGTTTCTCACTTGGCTGCTTCTGAAGGTTGAGCCCACCTCCCTCCCCAGCTACTTCCTCGGGAAGAGAAGTAAAGAGAAAAGATCCTCTTCAGTACACTGAGTGAAGCTCCCCGGAAGTGCTTGCTTTGCTGTAGGCTTTCCGTCTCATGCTGGGCCATTCCGCATGTGGAAATAAGAAGTGTGAGGCCATGTCATCCCGGGAATGCCGTGGCCTTGCCCACTCTTTCTGGGGAACTGCCCTGAGAAGTGAGGTGAGCTCAGGCGGTCATCGAGCCCAACTGGACTGGGAATCTCCCTGGAGTCTCACGCGCTCACCCTTCGTCACCTAAGTCAACACTGATGGCAGAATTCTCTGAGCTTTAGGACTGTGGGGGCTGTGGGACTATTTGTCTTTCAACCCCGACCTTCCCCAAGAGCTTTCAGATCACATCGTATACTTCCTTCCCTTCAGCAATCCAAAGTTAGTAACATGCAGCTGCGGACCCCCAGCCGCCGTCCCAGGTCAGCCGCCTCAGACACGACTTGGCCACCTCGTCGTACTGTGCATGCCTGTGCCCCTCGCCCCTGTACTTGGGCCTCCCTGAGATGGTCATGTGTACCCAGGGCGTCTCTCAGAACAGCCCACATGACCCCAGGGCCTCGATCGGTGATGGCACCCCTTCCGTCGTCCCTCTGAACTGCTGGGCTGGGAGCGAATACCACACTAAAGGGTCATCTCATCATCTCACCAGGGACTCAGGAGATTCCACCTGGGGAGTGTATCAGGTTGGCACTAAAAAAAGAAAAAAATCAAGCGAGGGCCATAGTTCCCTGTGGGGGTCTTTCCAGTCTCCCTGTCACATTGGCCCTAGAGTCAGACACTGTGCTGAAAACAGCAGATGGCGCTGGATAGAGTGTGCACTGAGCACGCGCCGCTGGCGTGGAGGAAACGCCCTTCTGTCTTCCTGCCTGGCCACAGGCTTAGCGGGGCCTGCATTAGGCCTTGGGCTGCGCTAGCACTGAAATTTCAGCTGTAACACAGCCTTCTCCATACCACCCTGACAGTTTCAGCATTAGATTTCTTATGAGTTGTTTGGGTTGTTGTGTTTCTTTTCTAATGCTCTCCCTTTTGACACTTCTCATTTCTGAGCGCCAAGCCAAATACATCGGGCTGGCTGGCCAGCCTGGCGGGTCTCCGATTCCCAGAGCCCTGCGTTGTTTGGATGAAACCCTTTGGCAAAGAGGGAAATTTTTTCTCCATTTTGATAATGACAGGCTTAATTTGAATGTCTCAGTTAACAGCTTTGTAAGAGACAGTGTGAGAGATACTACCAAATCCACTTAGCCATGTTAAAACTCTGCCTCGCTGGGAAAGCTGGCCCTTTGTTTTTAACCCTGCACACTTCCTCAGGCCGTGAGTATGACCCCAGCAAGCCTGGCTGGTCGAGCCTGGCAGAGACCGTGCTGTCCATCTCTGCCTCAGGCCTGTGCTTACGAACTTACCCCAGATGGGGGACTGGCTTGCTCTTCTCAGCTTTCCTGAGGTATAACTGACAGATAAAATGTAAGGTATTTAAAGTGTCCAATGTGATGATTTGGTCTATGTGTACCTTGTGAAAGAATCCCCTCCACTGAGTTAATTAACACATCTGTCACCTCACATAGTTACCTTTTCTGAGTTCTGCTCTCCTAGCAACTTTGAATTATATAATACAGTGGTATCGGGGCAGTCACAGCCGGCTCGTTCTCTGAGTGGGCTGCGGCATCACAGTTCCATTGGTGTTCCAGGAACATTTTTACACAAGGTGATTCTTGGCTCTTGAAATTTAATGTCGGGGGGCCAATCAGACCAATGTAAACCTCCTGTTGGGTTTGGGATGTAGGGTTTCTAGTCCCACTTCTATCTTCTGTAGCCGTGTCTTCTGATTTCTTGCCACACTCCTTCTCTGTCCACTCCGTTACCCCACTTGTTCAGAGAGGGTGTAACACCGATATCACGATACAACCTTTCAGGAAAGACAGTAACCAGGGAAGTCTTAGAGGCACAGAATATCATGCAGAAAAAAATTACCTCAGCCAGAGAAGACTGCTTTAGGCAGGAAAGCAACCAGCATTTTAAAGTGTACAGGGGTGGCCATTTAGCTCAGTTGGTTAGAGCGTGGTGCTAATAACACTAAAGTTGCCAGTTCGATCCCCACATGGGCCACTGTGAGCTGAGCCCTCCTTAAAAAAAAAAAAAGAAAAAAAAGTGTCCAGACATAAGTAGGTTAGAAATCAAGACATTAGTACATAGTAACATCTGCAAATGCATAATAGAATCATCAGAAAGCAAAAGTTTGTACTGGTTTATATACAGTTAACTATCTAATACTGGATTGTTAACATCCATTGTACTTGCCTTGTTCCAGCTCCTGCTACATGTAAGGAGATGAATTGGGAGTGACAGGTGTTAGCAACGTGTGTTTGGGCCGTATAGATGGCCACCAACCACAATTGTTTACTTTTACCTCAGTTACTTGACCTCTCAGTTGTTGACTTTCAAAATCAGGACTGACTTTAATTTTCAAAAGAATGATAAGCAGCGGTGAGTGATATGACAACTCTAAGAGATCTGGTAGATAGCTAGCAAGACCAGATGTCTCGTAGAACTTTCCTCTGAGGCAGGGGAGTCTTCCTCTTTCTCTGTATAGAACCATGTATCTGAAGACCGAGTTTCCCCCCTCAGCACTTCCTTGTTTGGCGTGAAGGATAATTCCTAAGTTTTCCTGAGGCAGATACTTCTGTCAGTCCAAACTGTACAGGCCACTTTATTTCTAGGCTTCGGGTGTCTTGTAAGTTTAGAGACTGGAACTGGTAGTTCTGTTAGCGCCTTTCAACGAGCCTAACTCTCAGCACCGGCCTGCTTCCTTTTAGTAATTCCACTGTTTGATACTTTGTGTGGGAGGGGGTTGGTGTAGAAAAGTAAATTATGTGCTTTGTACTAATACAGATTCACTAAAAATCGTAACTGTTTTATTTCCTTCGGGACTAGGGAGTTGCCAGTATCACGTTGCAGAATTTTCACTGCCGTAACTGGAAAGCAGAGAAGCTCTTGATTTATTTTTGGTTTTGTTTTTAACCTTTGAAAACTAAAGGTGAAAATATACAACGATATAACATTGGAAAATCCAGCTACCTCAAGGCATATGACAAGCATTCACTCAGTAAATATTTAGGGAGCACATACTAGGTGCCAGTCATAAAGTGTTCTTAATAGTACTGGAAAGTGACTGTCTAATTGCCATTCTGTGAGAGGCTGAAGACCTGTGAGAGGGTAGGGTCCCTCCTACCGTGATGCTTCTATCATGAGGGAAGGAAAGGAGGAGGCTCCTTCATATCGCGAGCGGGTCTGGAGGCGCTTTCTGTGGCTATCACACTGTTGAGCAGTGGAGCTCTAAGTGTGGTCATGTATGGACAGGCCCCCTCGGTGGAATGGAGCTGACTCTTGTTTTTATTATGACATTTTGTTCAATATTAGTCATGGAAGAGCAGTAACACCTTATTTACTTTTGGCCTAAGCAACAACAGTCTTTCCTTCTTATGAAAACAAACGCAGATATTGCCTAGCAAAGGAGTTTGTTACAAGGCAGAGGAGAGAAGAGGAGAAGGCCCAGGAGCAACCTCAGGGTCATTACCACTTCCGGCCAGTGTTGCACAGAGCCCCGAGCCACGTGGCAGTTGCTTCAGGCTGTACACAACAAGCAACTAGGGTGGGTGGAGATGCTAGAAAAAAAACAGAAATTGGAGCTGCACACTCCAATTAGTTGTAATTGGTGGGAACTAATCATAGGACAAATTCTTCAAGAGCAAAGTAAAAAAGTGACCAGAATACCTGTAGAAAAATAAATGACTGGGCAAGAAATACCCACTATGCTCTCAGACCACTCAGACCACGTAAGTTTTATATTTGATGTTTTATTCAACAGATGTTGTGGCAAAATATATTTCCATTTATTCCAGTTGTTCAAACATCTGAACTTGGAAGTGATTTTATGTCTTCATATCTTCTAAGCAGATGCATTAAACAACGTATGATCTGGGCTGGGCTGTCGCCTGGGTCTGAACAGGCTAGGAGTGTCCGCTTGATCCATCCCCTCTGAAAAACTCCAACCATCCGGCCAGTTTACAGCGCAGACCTCATGGCCTGTGCATCCTGGGACCTAGCTGTTATAAACCTCAAGTTCAGACTCTTGTCTGCTCAAACCAAATTAATCATCTCTATAATTTCCTGCCCACCACCAAACCGTTTACAGAAAGGAATTAATCTGAGTTAGTGCCCGCCACAACTGAATTCATTCAGTAACCTCTGGTAACCATCCCTTCTTTCTTCTCAACTGTACATCCTCCTCTTTCATGACTGTGAATAGAGTGCTTTACCTTGAAATAAGACTGTTTTCTCTCTTAAAACTTTCTTATTGTGTGGATTTCTATTAGCTCTCCCTGGTCTTTTCCTCGGCTGTACCTGTTCTAACAGCAGCCCTGTCATTGTGAGCTGGACTGGCCTGGGCGGCTTCCCAGGATCACAGCCTGTCCACGCCTCAGCTGTATTCTGTTCCTTCATCTAGCCCAGCCATGTTCCTTATCATCCTTCGCACCGTCCATCTGTTCCTGACAGTCAGCCGAACCCTGAAAGCAGGAAGGTCGCTCGAGTGGTTTCCCTTACAGCCAGCCTTTCACAGCAGTGTTTTTGTTGGGTGTGAGGTTGTATAACATCATCTCTGAAATACCTCACTGAGCTTTCCTTCTGAGCTTCCTCTGCCCGTTTCTCCCCTGAACGGTTGTGGAGGCGAAAGCATGCTCTTCTTCCCTCTGCCGCACGCACTTCAGATGTGTGTTGCTTTGAGCATTCAGATAGAGTTGCTGTTGCATTTGTGATTCTTGGCTCGCATCCCTCTAGAAATCATGTTACTACTCCGAGTTCAGGGAGGGCTGGAATAGCTACTAAGAACAGAATCCATGATAATAACATTCAGCAGACAAAGCCAAAATCCCCGCCAGAGGCCACCTTGGTCTCCTGTACTTGTCCCATACTCCATCTTTTGAGAACTTTAAACAAAGTGGGGTGCTTACAGTGCATAGTTTAGGCACCCTGCTCTGAGGTCTGCATCATGGTCTTGATTTGGAGATGCTTCAGATTTTATCTTAAACTCCTTGGAAAGTTCTCAGTGTTTCCCCCCAGGATTAGTGTCTGTTGCTTTAGTTTGTTCACCAGTCATTTTTCGTTTGTTTGCTATGTGGAGGATATTTAGCTAGGCAGCACTGGTATGTAAAAAAGAATTCATCAAGAGTTTGCAGGAGAGTTGGAGAATTAAACACATAGCCAGCTCTTTAAACGCGAGACAAAATTAATACTTTAGCAATATTCACTTCTAAGTAGAGAAGGCTTCTCAAAGAAAAGGGGCAATTGAGCTCAACCATGAAGCATACGGTAGGTGGTAAGATGGGGAAGAGAGGTGTGTAAGAGGTAAGACCGTCCACATTCTAGGAGGAGAGAACCACATCAAAGTAAAAGCAAAGACAAGGGACTGGCAAGGATGTGCAAGGAGATGAAACTGGAAAAGAAGCATAGGGCTGCCAGATTGTGGCAGGAAATCATTTACGATATTGGAAGGAGAGGAGGGAACCTAATCCAACCTGATTTAGAAAGATTACTCGTATAAACCAGGGTTGAAGTGGTTGTGAAGCGACTGCAATAAGCAAAAAATGTAACGGTATGAGAGCGTGTATTTAGGGTTGTGACCAGGAGATGATCTGCAATGGAGAACCTAAACCAAAAGAAACACGGCCTGAAAAGGGCAGTAACAAGAATCTCACAGAAGATTGTGTTTTCCAAGACTATTTAACCACATGAAGAGCTATTTGTAGTAATTATTTAGTGAAAAGAACAGTTTATTAAATAGTCTGACGGTATGATTTGATGTATAAGTGGAGGGAGCATTCACAAAGAAATGTTTATTGAGCATTTGAAAAATGTGAGTCTGAAATTCAGGAAAGAGAAGGGAACTAGCGTTATAATTATATTGACATACCTTGATAATGATTAAATTCAGGTCATATAAGGGTCATTATACTATTATTCTCTCTTGTATATATGTGCTAAATAAAAAGCTTTTCAAATTCAGAAAAGCCCACCTCAAAAGAAATACTTAAATCAGCAAAGAAAGGGGAGTAAATGTGTGAATGCACTAAGTACTCAGAACAATGCCTTGCCTATAATTAACGTCCAGTAAATCAGTTGCTGTTATTATTAGCACTTTATAAAGCTGGAGCTAGATAGGGTTACCTGAGCAGGGGTATAAGAGGGAAGCCTCCTTAGACCCCAGGAAACACCTACAGGTGTGGGAGGAAGAGCACGAAGAGGACAGCAGCAGGACGGATTGGAAATCTGTGGGCAGGTGGAGGAGAGCCAGAAAGTTAGGAGGGGAGACAGATTTTAGGAGGAGGTGTCATCAGGGCAGGCAGGCGTCGCGGAAGGCGCTGGAGTAGGACACAGACTGAGTAAACACCTCTGGCTTGTGGTGTTCGGTAATCCTGGAGGTTTGGGTTTTGGGGGGTAGTTTTTGTTTTGTTTTAAAGTATAGCATGCATACAAAACAGTACACAGATCGTACATATAAAACTCAGTGAGTTTTTACTTTACACACTTATACACCTAACACAAGAGCAGACACCCACACCCCCAAAGGCCTCTAGGCACTTCCCTTTCCGGCCACTCCCCTTTCCGGTCACTGCTCCACCCTGCAAGGGGGACTTGACTTCTAACTGCACAGGTTTGGTTTGCCAATTACAAACCTCTCCTGCCTGGCATCATAGTGTGACCTCTGCTGTCTAGTCTTTCATCAACATCATGTTTACGAAGTGCACCTATTAGGGTACACTTAACAGTGGTCCATGCAGTCACGTTGCCATATGACATTCCCTCGTGTGGATGTACCACAGTTTGTCATTTAGTTGTTGATGGACGTTTGGATTATTCCCAGGTTTGGGCTGTTTTTCTGTGTTCTCTTTGGTTTCATTGGTCTGTATGTGTTTTTGTGCCAGTTGCAAGCTATGATAACAACTGTAGCTTTATAGTAGTATTTTTCTTCATGACAGTTCTTCAAGTTCTTCTTATAACTTTGTTATTCAGGATTGCTTTGGCTGTCCCTGGGTCTTTGCATTTCTCCTTATACTTTGAATCCCTTGTCAGTTTATACACACGCATGCGTACATATGTTTTGGTTTGCACCTGCCAACCAAACGTTTTGGTCTGAATTGCATTGAATCTATAAATTAATTTGGGCAGAATTGACTTTTGCAGTATTGAGTTTTCCGATCCATAATCATGCTGCATCATTCTTTTTAAGATATTTTTTATTTCTCTAAATAGTGTCTTATAGTTTTCAATGCAGAGATCTTAGTTTAGTAAACTTTTGAGAACAATTTTGTTGAAATGGCAAAAACTGAAAGCTGTTAAGGCGGGAAAACAGAAACAGGTAGCAAATACAGACTGTTCTTTTGAGAAGTTTGATGGTGACAGAAAGAAAAAAGTTAGCACTACCTTGTGATTCCAAAGCTTGTGTATTTGCAGATTCGAAAGGCCTTTTCAAGATGAGCGTGCTCTCTGAAGCCCTGGCAAAGGCCAGGGGAGAGGAGAGACTGGAAACAGGTCTCAGAAGGAACAGGGACCTGGAAGCTGGCTCAAGGTGGCCTGTTAAGGAGTAACACCGAGTGTTGTAGGGTCATGCTGAGGTAGGATGTTTCCTGGCTGTGTTCCCTCAGTAAGTTTCCTCAGAACCACTGCTGCTGACACACTGAGCGGCCCTGAGCCGTCGTGAGAACTGCCTTGTGCCCCTCCCAGCGCCAGACCCCGCTTGCAGGAAGCTTGGAGCAGCCAGACTGGCTGCCCCGTGGTCAAGTGGTCATCGTAACCAAGTGGCCAAACCCTTGTTTCTTTTAGCAGAGCGCATTATTTTATATTTCTCTACTGGAGGCACATACCTGTACATGTATAATGCCAGTAGTCCCTTCCTCCAGAGTATCTTAGTGAAATGAAGGTTAAGTGGAGAGGGGCTACATCTTGAGGTGCCCGGGAGGCTTGAGGAAGACTTTGTAGTAGATATTTTGTATATGGAAGAAACGAAGATGCTAAGACATGAGGTTTAATGCATAAGTTACAGAAGGAGATTGCAGGGTTCATGGGAAGAGATTTGTTTTGCAGTTTAGTGGAAATTATTTTACTGTGGGAGTACTGTTAAGTTTGTTGTCATTTGTCTTTAGATGCAAAGCTTTCGATCCTTACACAGAAAATTGTTTATATCCAGGGAAGGGAGCATGTAAGCTTATGTGCTATGTAGTTACGGTGCTTTTAAGAAAGTGGGCAGGAAAACAAACCGCAGTTTTCACCGTGGTACTGGCAGTGATGGCATAAGCCTGCCAATGTTAGACAGCAGAGAATAGGAAATGGAAGATCTTGTTGGAATGACTCAGTCATACAAACACTAAGTTTGGATTTGTAGCTTTAACAAGGAAGGGAAAGAGGGAGGGAGAATGATTTAATTGATTGCAGCTAGGATATAATAAGCACTTTCATCAAATTCGAAATATTACATGTTTGTACTTCGGGGGAAATTCAAGCTAAAGGGATGTTTCTTTGGGGAGGAAGTGCGAGGAGGATAGACCAGCCTGGAGGAGTGGGAGGGGCCATGGGCCAGGGGTCCAGGGACCAGGAATGTCTCGAGGGACACCTGGTAAATGAAGTCTCAAAAACTAGAGTACACCTTTCCCAGTTTATCGATGGGACCTGCTGCATATTAAAACCATATAAAAACTTCCTTTCTTACATGTGATGCACATGATAACGAAATACTTTAAAATAACAAAGTACTAATGCATTTCAAGATTTGTTTTCACACCTGTGCTGTGTAGCACACCTGTCTAAGTTTTTTTTTGCTTCCTTCACACCACCTTTCTTTCCTAAGTGGTCTACACGTTTTAACAACACATTTCTGTATTCCTTTGACTTCAGAATGACTAAAGCTTTGTATTTCAAAGTCAGGATAAAAACCCTCATTTTAAAAGTAATTCCAGTTTCACAAAAAGCTTGATCTTTGAGATTTTTTTCAAGACTGGAAATTTTAGCATAGAATGGATCTAGTGCCAGTGAAATCTCTCCGTGCTCAGCCATGCCCACATTTAATGCTGCCTTCAGATAAAATGCAAACCATTCGTAATGCTTGGAGAGCAGAGAAAGGCCTACCAGATAGAAAGCAATTGCAGCCAGTGAAGGAACGCTTCCTTCGCTGAACCTTTTGGTTCTTTTGATCCCCCTTTATATTTTTTTTAAACACCTTTTCTCAGGCAAGCCATTCACTAGCCCTTGGAAAAAGCATTGCCTTACAGTCCACCTCTGGTTTTTTCTGCCCCTACTCTTTTTCCATCACTTTTAGTTATACTTCCTCCTCCAGTGCTAATCACTCTTCCGGCTTCTTGTTTACACCCTCCTGACATGTGTAGGTAATAATCACATTCCCTCCCCTTCGTTTTCAGTTAGTTCAGGTCTACTATTTAGTTCTTCTAATCCTGCCTCATAAAATGATCCTGTCAGCTTCTTAGTCATGCCTGCCACTTTCCTTTGAACTTATTCCAGTTTGTCTCCATTTTTCTTGTAATGAGGTGCCTGAAATGGAACACAGTGCCCTAGGTGTGGCTTCACTGCCACTGTGTAATGGAATGGGGGTGGAGAGGTCCTCTGAGGGACAGTGCCCAAGCCTGACCAACCCAGGGGCCTCTTGTTACTCTCGAAGAGCTGGGACATTTCCCGAAAATAAGACCTAGCCAGACACTCAGCTCTAATGTGTCTTTTGGAGCAAAAATTAATATAACACCAGGTCTTATATAAGACCCGGTCTTGTATTATATGTTATGTTATGTTATATAAGACCGAGTCTTATAGTAAAATAAAACCAGGTCTTATATTAATTTTTGCTCCAAAAGACGCATTAGACTAGCCTGTTGTCCGGCTAGGTCTTATTTTGGGGGAAACATAGTATTGCTTCTGTCAAAACCAGGGAATTCCTGTGCTCCGAACATAGTGAACAGCCAAGTGCATTCCCTCCTCTATGCCTTATTAGCTCACACGATTTTTCCATTTACAATGACCCTTCTTTCTGTCCTCTAATGTCAACGGCCACGTTCTTCCCCCTTCTCTTCCTCCTTTTTGCCCAAACTAAAGGCAGTAGCACCATATACCTCTACGTGGGCATTTACTATGCAGAGTTTTGCATGGAGTACTCAGTCAATTTGTTTTGGTTTTATTGAGATATAATTCACACATTACATTTAAAGTAATGTACATTTAAAGTGTACAGTTCAATAGTTTTCATATGTTGTCGGAGTTGTGTAACCATCACCACAATCAGTTTTCAAACATTTGTATCATTCCAAGAAGAAATCCGTATTTACTAGCAGTCACTTCCGATTACCCCATCTCACCCCAGCCCTAGGCAACCACTAATCTACTTTCTAACTCTGGATTTGCCTACTCTGGACATTTCTTAAGAGTGAAATCATACAATATGTAGTCTTTTGTGACTGGCTTCTTTCATAATGTTTTTATGGTTCATGTTACGGCACATGTCAGAGCTTCATTCCTTTTCATTGGTGAATCCATCAATACTTTCTGAGTAAATATTTTACACGTTTCTGTTTGTCCCTTCTCAGTGTCTTAGAATATAAGAATTACACACTTCAAAATACATGTAGCTTTGAATATTTATATTACACATTTTTATTCATATTTATCATAAAATTGATGTTGCTTGTGCTATTAAACAATATAGAAGTATACAGAGTAAAATCAAAAGTCTTTCCATCCACTAAAAGTAACCACTCTTTAATAGTTTTGTGTTTCATACATTTTTTATATCTAGGTCCAAACATAAAGATCTCTCTCACCTCTTGTTTGACACTAAGTTTACTAATAAATGTTTGCTCTTTCAAATTGTCCTGGTAAACATACTTGTGCGTACATTCCTGAATTTCTTACTGGTATTTCTATAGAATATATTCTTAAATATGGAACTTTTTTGGTCAAAGGATATATACAGTTAAATTTGTTTGATGAGACCAGATTGCTTACCAAGCTACATTCCCATCAATAGGAGGATAAAGTACCCACTTCCCCAGATTCTTACCAGCACTAATTTTTAACTTGAAACTTTTGCCAATGTGATAAGAAAGAAAAACAACCTATCTTATTTAACTTGTATTTCTTTAATTATTAACAAAGTTGAGTATTTTTTTATGTGCTTTTTAGCTATTTGTATTCTTTCTGTGAGTTTTTTTGTTCATATCCTCTGTCCATTTTTCTATCAGGTTATTGGGCGTATAGTACCACCTTTATAATATATTGATGTCAATCCTTTGTCTTTTTGTCCTATTTATTATAAATGTTTCCTAAGGCATCATTTTTATTTTTATTTAAATTTCTCTCTTCTGTCTCCATACAATTTAAATTTCTTTATAGTCAAATTTGTCCTTTTTGGTTTTTTTTCCTTTTGTAGCTTTCTTTAAAAGCATTACCCCTTGTCTTTGTCAGTTCAGGCTGCGGTCACAAAATACCATAAACTGTGTGGCTTATCACCACCAGAAATCTATGTCTTATGATTTTGGAGGCTGGAAGTCCAAGATGATGATGCCCGCAAGCTCTGGTTCTGTGGGAGCCGCCTTCTGGATTGCACGCTGCCTGTCTTTCCTTGTGTCCTCATATGGTGGAGAGAGCTAGCCAGCTCTCTGAACTCTTTTTTTTTTTTTTTTTTTTTTTAAGATTTTATTGGGGTAGGGGAACAGGACTTTATTGTGGAACAGTGTGTACTTCCAGGCCTGTTTTCCAAGTCAAGTTGTTGTCCTTTCAATCTTAGTTGTGGAGGGTGCCATTCAGCTTCAAGTTGTTGTCCTTTCAGTCTTAGTTGTGTCAGGTGCAGCTCAGCTCCAGGTCCAGTTGCCATTGCTAGTTGCACAGGGCGCAGCCCACCATCCCTTGCGGGAGTTGAACCAGCAACCTTGTGGTTGAGAGGATGCACTCCAACCAACTGAGCCATCCGGGAGCTCAGCGGCAGCTCAGCTCAAGGTGCCGTGTTCAATCTCAGTTGCAGGGGGCGGAGCCCACCATCCCTTGCGGGACTCGAGGAGTTGAACCGGCAACCTTGTAGTTGAGAGCCCACTGGCCCATGTGGGAATCGAACCGGCAGCCTTCGGAGTTAGGAGCATGGAGCTCTAACCGCCTGAGCCACCGGGCCGGCCCCTGAACTCTTTTTATAAGCATTATTCTCTTTCACGAAAATTCCACCCTCATGACCAAATTACCTCCCAAAGGCCCCACCTCAAAATATCATCACATTCAGATTAGAATTTCAACATAAGAATTAGGGGGACACAAACATTTCGTCTACTGCAAAAAGTAAAAGAGCGTTTACCTACACCCCAACCCAAGATTATAAAATCTGCTCCTCCGTTTGCTTCTAGTACTTCCATGGTATAATTTTTTAATTATTTTTCATTGAGATATAATTGACATATAACATCATCATATTAGTTTCAAGTGTACAACATAATGATTAAATGTTTGTATATATTGCAAAATGATCACAGTGAGTCTAGTTACCATCCATTACCACCTATAGTTAAAAGGTTTTTTTCTTGTGATAAGAATTTGTAAGATATTACACAACTGTATTATTAGCTGTAGTAACTGTGATATACATTACAGCCCCAGGACTTATTTATTTTATAACTGGAAGCTTGTACCTTTTGACTCCTTTCACCCTTTTTCTAACCACCTCCCACCCCCTACCTCTGGCAACCAACAGTCTTCTAGGTATCAATGACTTCAGTTGGGTGTTTTGTTGTTGTTTTCATTTAGATTCCACATATAAGTGGTATCATACAGTATTTTTCTCTCTCTGACTTATTTTACTTAGCATAAGCCCATAAGTTCCATCTGTGCATACGTTGCAAATGGCAGGATTTCCTTAATTTCTATGGTTGAATAATATTCCATTGTATATGTATATGTGTGTATAATATATGACATTTTCTTTACCCATTCATCCATCGATGGACACTTAGGGTGCTTCCATGTCTTGGCTATTATAAAAAATGCTGCAATGAACACGGAGGTGCGTATCTCTCTTTCAGTTAAAGTGTTCTCATTTTCTTTGGATATATAAAGAAGTAGAATAAATGGATCATATTGTAGTTCTATTTTTAATTTTTTTAGGAACTGCCATACTGATTTCCATAGTGGCAGTACTAATTTACATTCCCACCAACAATGCACAAGGGTTCCCTTTTCTCCGTATCTTCAGCAACACTTGTTATTTCTTGTCTTTTTGATAATAGCCATTCTGACAGGTATGAGGTGGTGTCTCGGTGTGGTTTGGATTTGCATTTCCCTGATGATTAATGACGGTGAGCACCTTTTCCTGTACCGGTTAGTCATGTGTATGTCTTCCTCGGAGATATTCAGATCCTCTGCTCATTTTTTAATCAGATTGTTTGTCTGTTTGTTTGCTTTTGAGTTATATGAGTTGTTTGAGTTGTTTTGTTATTGAGTTGTATGAGTTACATATTTTGGATGTTAATCCCTTATCAGGTATATGATTTGCAAATATTTTCTCCCATTCCATCAGCTGCCTTTTCATTCTGTTCATGGTCCCTCACTGTGCAGAAGCTTCCTAGTTGGATGTCATCCCACTTGTTCATTTTTGCTTTTGTTGCCTTTGCTCTTAGCCTCAAATCTAAAAACATCACCAAGACCCATGTCAAGAAGCTTACTGAGTGTTTCCTTCTAGGAGTTTTAAGATTTCAGGTCTTATGTTCAAGTCTTTCATTCATATTGAGTGAATTTTTATGTGTGGTGTTAGATAGTGGTCCAGTTTCATTCTTTCGCATGTGGCTGGCCAGTTTTCGTAACACCATTTATTGAAAAGACTGTCCTTTCCCCACTGTATATTCTTGTTTCCTCTGTCATAAATTAATTGACCATGTATGTATGTGTGAGCTTATTTCTAGGCTGTCTGTTCTGTTTCACTGATCTATGTGTCTGTTTTTGTGCCAGTGCCATGCTGTTTTCATTACTATGGCTTTGTAATATCGTTTGAAATCTGGGCGCATGATGCCTCTAGCTTTGGTCTTCTTTTCTCAAAATTGCTTTGGCTATTCAGGGTCTTTTATGGTTTCATACAAATTTTAGGATTGTTTGTTCTGTTTCTGTGAAGAATGCCATTAGAGTTTTGATAGGGTTTGCACTGAATCTGGAGATTGCTCTGGGTAGTATGAACATTTTAACAATATTAATTCTTTCAGGGCCGGCCCAGTGGCTCAGGTGGTTAGAGCTCCATGCTCCTAACTCCAAAGGCTGCCGGTTCAATTCCCGCATGGGCCAGTGGGCTCTCAACCACAAGGTTGCCAGTTCAATTCCAGGAGTCCGGCAAGGGATGGTGGGCAGCGCCCCCTGCATCTAAGATTGAACACGGCACCTTGAACTGAGCTGCCTCCCCAATGGCTCAGTTGGTTGGAGCGCGTCCTCTCAACCACAAGGTTGCTTGTTCGACTCCCGCAAGGGATGGTGGGCTGCACCCCCTGCAACTAACAACGGCAACTGGACCTGGAGCTGAGCTGCGCCCTCACAACTAAGATTGAAAGGACAACAACTTGAAGCTGAACGGCACCCTCCACAACTAAGATTGAAAGGACAACAACTTGACTTGGAAAAAAGTCCTGGGAGTACACACTGTTCCCCAATAAAGTCCTGTTCCCCTTCCCCAATAAAATCTTAAAAAAAAAAAAATTATATATATATATAATTAATTCTTCCAATCTGTGACCATAGAATCTTTCCATTTATTCATGTCTTCTTCAGCTTCTTTCATCATTGTCTTAGAGTTTTCAGTACACAGGTCTTTTACCTCCTTGGTTAAATTTATTCCTAGGTATTTTATTCTTTTTGATGCAGTTGTAAATGGGATTGCTTTCTTAATATCTCTTTCTGAGTTCTTTATTACTATATATAGAAACAACAGATTTTTGTATATTGATTTTGTATCTTGCAGCTTTAAATTTTTTATTAATCCTAAAGTTTTTTTGATGGACTCTTTAAGGTTTTCTACACATAATATATCATCTGCAAATAGTGACAGTTTTGCTTCTCTTTCAATTTAGATACCTTTTATTTCTTTTTCTTGCCGAATTGCTCTGGCTAGGACTTCTAATACTATGTTGAATAAAAGTGGCAAGAGTGGGCATCCTCGTCTTGTTCCTGAGCTTAAAGGAAAGCTTTTCACTTTTCACTGTTGAGTATGGTGTTAGCTGTGGAATAGTCATATATGGCCTTTATTATGTTGAGGTATATTTTCTCTATACCCACTTCCAGGAGAGTTTTTTATCTAAATGGATGTTGAATTTTGTCAAATGCTTTTTCTGCATCTGTTGAGGTGATCGTATATTTTTATCCTTCACTTTTCTAATGTGGTGTGTCACAGTGATTTGCAGATGTTGAACCATCTTTGCGTCCCTGGAATAAGTCCCACTTGATTATAGTGTATGATCCTTTCAATGTATTGTTGAATGTAATGTATTGTTAAATTTGGTTCGCTAATATTTTGTTGAGGGATTTTTGCATTAGTGTTCATCCGGGATATTGGCTTGCAATTTTCTTTTCTTATGGTGTCCTTGTCAATTTTTGGTATCAGGGTAATAATGCTGGCCTTCTAAAATGAGTTTGGAAGTATTCCCTCCTCTTCTGTGTTTTGGAAGAGTTTGAAAGCATTGTTATTAATTCTTCTTTGAATGTATGGTAGAATTCACCAGTGAAGGCATCTGGTCCTGGACCTTTGTTTGTTGGGAGGTTTTTGATTAGTGATTCAGAATCCTTACTAGTGTTCAGTTTGTTCAGATTTTCTGTTTCTTCATGATGCAGTCTTGATACGTTTTATGTTTCTAGGAATTTATACATTTCTTCTAAGTTTTCTAATTTGCTAAGATATAATTATTCATAGTAGTCTGTTATGATTCTTGGTATTTCTGTGATATCAATTCTAACATCTTCTCTTTCATTTCTGATTTTATCTGAGTCCTTTCTTGTTTTATTGGTAAATCTAACTAAAAGTTTGTCTCTTTTGTTTATCTTTTCAAAAACAAGCTCTTAATTTTATTGATCTTTTCCATTATCCTTTTAGTCTCTGTCATCTATTTCTGCTCTGATTTTTGTTAATTCCTTCCTTCTCCTAACTTTTGGCTTTGTTTGTTCTTCATTTTCTAGGTCCTTGAGGTGTGAAGTTAAGTTGTTTATTGGCGATCTTTCTTTTTTCTTAATGTAGATATTTATCTCTATGACTTTCTCTCTTGAAACGACGTTTGCTGCATCTTGTAAGTTTTTGTATGTTGTATTTCAATTTTTATTTGTCTTAGGTATTTTGTTGTTTCTTTTTTATTTCTTAACTGACCAGTTGGTCTTTCAGTTGCATGTTGTTTAATCTCCACATATTTGTAAATATTCCAGTTACTTCTTATAATTGATTTCTAGTTTCGAACCGTTGTGGTCAGAATAGATCCTTGATGAGATTTCAGCCCTCCTAAATTTATTTAAACTTGTTTTGTGACCTAGCATATGATCTGGAGAATATTCCATGTGCACTTGAGAAGAATGTATATTCACAGTATAATTTTTATTTAGATCTTTGGCCAATTTGAAGTTTACGTTTATATATGGTAAAGCAGGAATCTAAATACAAGTAGGCCCAATCATCCCAAAATATTAATTGATTTCAAATGCCTCCCAATCATATTCTAAATCCCACTCATCTAATTTTATCAATATTATACTCTTCTAATTAGTGTATTTTCATAGTTTGTTTTATAATGTGGTAGAGCAAGTCCCACATCATTTTTCTTTCTTTAAAATATTTTGTTTTGGCTCTTCTTACATATTTACACTTCAGGATAAATTTTAGAATCAGTTTTCAAGTTCCAAAAACAGCCTTTGAAATTTGGTTTAGAAATGTATTTGTAGTGTACTTTAAGATGAAAATAAAGTCAGTTTATAAATAAGCTATATAATATCATTACCATTTTGTTTCTACAACTACATGTATATATAATAAAAATCTGAAAGGATACTATGACAAAATATATAGCAACAGTTATCTCCTGATGCTAATGTTATAGGTGTGGGTTTTTTTCTTGGTGCTTTTCTTTTCCAAATTTTCTACAATGATTATAATACTTTTTAAATCCAAAAAATGGCTGAAAATGTTATTCAACGAAAATGTACCCATTAGTAACTTCATGTTTATCTTCTTAACATAACAGAAGCCAAAAAGAATGAAAAATATTTCGCGGGAAATAAATATGTGACTTGTAGAGAATAAATGAAGCACAAATACCTGGCTCCAAATATATTCCAAAGTTATTCAGAATATTCCTGGGAATGACTGAGATGGGAAACTGAAGCAATACAACCTGACATCCTCCTCACTTACTTTGCATGGTTGACTTCAGTTCCACTGAAGAGATGTGAGAGTTGTAGTCTTCACCTAGCAATATTTCTGGATTGAATTCTGTGCAGCTGTATGTGTAAGGCACCTGGTCCCCTTGGTTTCCCTGTTTCAGAGACTCCTGTGTATGTGACACAGCCAAGCCTTGATATGCAAAAGACTTAGTGTGGTCTGAGTCTAGCCCTTGCATGTCTTGATCTTACAGTCAACACTTACCGTGTTTTCCCGAAAATAAGACCTAGCTGGACAATCAGCTCTAATGCGTCTTTTGGAGCAAAAATTAATATAAGACCCGGTCTTATTTTACTATACTATAAGACCGTGTATAATATATAGTATAATATAATATAATATAATATAATATAATATAATTAATATAATATAATATAATACAGGTCTTATATTAATTTTTGCTCCAAAAGACACATTAGAGCTGATTGTCTGGCTAGGTCTTATTTTCGGGGAAACACGGTAGCAGAAAGTAGATTGCTAAATCTGTTCCTTTTTGATATATTTGAGGAAGCAGCATAGTAATTCTTGGCTCTGAGCATCTAGATTCTATCAAGACTGTAATTAAAACTTGGTTCTCTTTGCTTTTTAATCTATATGCTCTTTCTGAGTAATCTTACCTATTTAATAAAAACAACAGTAACAGTAATTATAACAACATCTAACATTTATCAAGCATTTTCTATGTGTAAGGCATTATACCCACTTTATAGGAATATCTCATTAATTCTTTAAAACAACCCTATAAATGTTATTGCCTCATTTTACAGATGAGGAAACTGAGGCTCAGAGAGGTCCAGGTCAATAATTGGTAAAGCTGACACTGGAACCGAGACAGCCTAACTCCAGAACCTATGTTCTTAACTACACTTTAAACTCAATTTTTAATTTCCCTCCTTTCCTAAAACCTGCTCTGCCTCCTGTATTTTCAGTCTTATTTGTCTAGTATCCCCAGCTAGAACTGTCCAAGTCATTCTCTATCCTCTGTCACTTGGCTCCACCTCCTATCAGTCCTACTTGCAGAAATCTCACATGCAGCTGTTCCTTTCCGTGTCCCCGGACCCCACCTTAGTTTAGCCCTCCTTAGCTCTCACCTGGGTTTGTAACAGTTACCTCCCTTGCCGTATTCTTTTTCCCACTCATTCTGTTGTTTTTATCTTCATAGCTATCTTCCAAGAAAATGAAGCTGATCATGTCTCTGTAGTGTTTAAAAACTTTTGGACTTCTTTCTGTTGTTGTTTTAACCAGATTAAATCTGAACTCCTTACTTTACATACACAGTCTGGCCCCAGGCTGTCTCCTCAACCTCATTTCCTATCGTTTCCTATCATTCTCCACCCAGTTCCCTTACCTTACTTCCAGCCATACTGAAAGCCTCACTCTTCCATAGATCTGTGCCAAGCGCTTTCATAGCTCTGCATCTGTGTTTGTTTCATCTGCTTGAAAGCCTCTTCTGTCTTTGATCTCCCAGACAAACTCCTATCAGCTCTCAAGGTCCAAATCACACATTGCCGTTAGTGCCATCTTCTCAGACTCCTCCAGGATGGAACAGCCATTCTCACGTCTTCTCCTGCAGCACACATCATGCCTGGTTACGGCCCTTACCACACTGGGTTGTGGTTATCTGTTTACGTGTTTGTCCCTTTTATTAACCTAAATGGGTCTTCAGGGCAAGGATCAAATCTAGACCCTCAATAAATGTTGGCTTAATGCTGGAAGGATTGTCAAAGAGGGTGTTTAAAACAATAGGAAGTTAGAAACATACGTGTTCCTAAACAGAGGACTGACTACCTTATGTTTCTCAGAATAACCTTATTAGTTAAATTAGCAGGCCGAAGGTAGGGTCATCTCATACACTGAATAAAAGTGTTGCATAGAAAAAAGGGGAAGTCTTTCAAATTCCAAGTTTCCGCAGTGCAAGGACCATTATGGAAGATTAAGATCCAGTCTGAGCTCATCCTTGGGCATGCGTGTGGCGGTGGAGAGAACATTCCACCTGGGTGAGACACTGGGATTGGAGTTGCAGCTCTGCAAATTACTATCTCTGGGCCTTGGACTAGTCACTAACTGCGTTAGGCCTCATTTTTGTGAAAAGACATTTGATAATTTACTTTTACACTTTCCTGGTTGTTAACTCAGATGCAGGAAGACTTCACATAGAAAGTATCTCTTTGCATTTCTTTTTTTTTTTTAGCTTTATTGAGGCATAATTGACAAAATTGTGATATATTAAAGTGTACAACATAATTTGATATACATCTTGAAAGGATTCCCACAATCGAGTTAACACATTCATTATCGCACACAGTTCCTTTTCTCTTTATGAGAACACTTAAGTTCTACTCTCTTAGCAAATTTCAATATACAGTAATTTTCAACTACAGACACCATGCTTTACGTTAGATCCTCAGGCCTTACTCATATTATAGCTGAAAGTTTGTACCCTTTTACCAAGCTCTTCCCATTTCCCCCAACTCCCCAGCCCCTGGCACCTACCATTGTACTCTCTGTTTTTGTGAGTTTGACCTTTTTTTTTCCAGATCCCATGTGTAAGTGACACCATGCAGTATTTGTCGTTCTCTGCCTGGCTATTTCACTTAGCATACTGCCTTCAATTTCATCCATGTTGTTGCAAATGTCATTTATTTATTAGATAAACATAAGTCTCAGTGCAAATAGGATTGTTTCATTTCATCTGAAATCCATCTTCCCTTTCTCTTTCAGCTTCAGAATGAGTTAGAAAAGGGTGAGCGGGACAACGCAGAGCTCCAGGAGTTTGCCAACACCATTCTTCAGCAGATAGCAGACCATTGTCCCGACATCCTGGAGCAGGTGGTCAACGCATTGGAAGAGTCCTCCTGACCCTGCTCCGTGGGGAGTGGCCCAGCAGCCCTGAACCAGGAGCCGAGGAAAGAGAACTGCAGAAAGAAACAGGCACCCTGAACCTTCTTGGCACCAAACTAACACTACGAACTCTACTCTGCTTTGGTTAGTCCTGCAGGTGGGATTCCAGCACCATTTTGACATCTGTCATCCTGCTCTGCCTTTCTACTTTGGATGTTGTCTCTACACTTGTTTGCTTGATGTCCAGGGTGGGTAAGTGGCTACGTCTCCAGGAAGAACTGACATCCAGTCATCAGCAGCGGAGCACTCAGGATGCTGATGGCTATGCCTTCATAGGGGGACGTGGAGTCAGGAGCTTCCTACCTTCTGTCCTTGGCATGAGAGCTAAAGCTGGAGTTCAACATACTGAGAGAACGCGTTCCCACGGACCAGAGAGCTGAGTGTTCTAATGTCACAATAGGTGCTTTCTCCTAAAAGGGTCAAAACAAAATCTCAAAAGGGTAGTATTAGAAAAAGAGGGGGAAAGAGAGAACAAGGACAAAGAGAAAAACGACTCCCCTTCTTGCTGTCTCCTTCACTTCCCTTCCTCAGGCAGCTGCGAGCTGGCCTCTTGATGACTGGGTGAGCGCAGCCCCCATCCCTGTCTCTCACCCACCTTGCCCTTCCCGTCCGCCTGGTAACAAGCAGCTGGTGGCAACAGTTCTTTGCCGAGTCCCTCTGGTTTAAGACCTTTGACCTTATACTTAGTTTGTCAGACCATGTTCTCAAATTGAAGGAGGAGAGGGTTTGACATGAGGCACTGCCCTCAGCAGCTCTGCTTCTGTACAAGGGGAGCAGTTGGGTCAGGCGGGTTTCTCCTGAGCCGCTCTCCCAGCACAGTGTAGGCCCCTAAGCCCCGGAGGATTGCTTCTGCCTTCCCAGCGCCGTGCTCCAAGCTCCTGCAGCCCAGCATTACTGAGTTTCTGACTCACCTCCCACCCTTAGGGTTTTACTCTTGATTTGCACTCCCAGATCCATAGCGTCGTGCATCGCCTGGAAACTCCTTCTGGCACAAATGAATGTTTCTCGTCCCACACACATTCCTTCCTCCATTCTTTCATTCAGGGAATATTTGTGAAATGCCTACTGTTTGCAAGTCAGTGTTAGGCACTCATCCTCACAAAAAGTGAAGGACAGATGTAAAGGACGCTGAGACATACCTGGGTGAGTCAGAGCAGTACGAGGCATACCCTTCCCCTCCCCCACCTTAATAGAAGGTATTCTTCCCAGAAAAATCTTTCAGAGATCAGCACTTCTCGTTTCTCACTGTAATGGAATTGATGGGTTTGGGGCAGGGGCCGACTCACTGACCTGCCTGCAGGATCCCATTTGGTGATCCAGGATTTTTGTTTATTGTTGTTCCCCGGAAAGAGCCTACTGTGTAGGGGCCATAATGGAGTTTTCTTAGTACATCTGTGCGCACCTCGTGGAACTTGGCCGGCTCCATGTCACAAATCAGGAAATCGACCCCAAAGTTGCAAATCCAGGTGAAGGTATTAGCATTTTAAAGGGCATTTTTCCCAAGCATAGGCAATGGCAGTCGTCAGTACTCAGGCACCGGGAAGTAAACCACTTAACCCAAACGCAGGCCTTTGCCTCTGCAGCCAGACACCTCCCAGACAGCCCCAGCTCCTGATAAGATTGCTGAGCTGAATGTCTTTGTCTTGGTTTTCTCCTCCCCCTCCCCCAGTTACTCACCCAGAGACACTGACGCTGCCTGTAAAGTCATCACAGCCGTCAGCATCTTCCCACAGCAGCCATGACTGTCTCGTTCACTTATATGGTCAAATCTCCAGCTGCCCCGATTCCCTGCTGTAAAACAATCTCTCCCTGTGAGAAGCTGTAGAGTGTTCCTTATCGAAGGTTTAAATGGACTCTGCTCGTAAACTTCTTACTGAGATACTTCCTGATAGCCAGACTGGCCAGAGTGGGGGTGCAAGGGTTCGATAATAAGCGGTGGTCATTCGTGGTCAATTACCTCACTTCCACGTATGTATTGCACGACCCATAAATCATGTAGAAAGCCCAGCGTTTTAGGCTGGAGTAGTAGACTCTCACTTTAGCTACCTTACTGCAAAGAGCTGAGGTATGACAATAACACCCTTCGCAAGACTAGAGCAGAACAAAGAACGCAGGAAAAGAGCCATGCCCAAAGAAGTGGCCTGGCCTGGTTGGCTGGCTGGTTGGCTGGCTGGCTGGCTGGCTGTTCTCCACTGGTCTGATAAGGGGAGGCATCGGTCAGGTCTCTCTGGATCCCTCTGGTTCTGCCTTTACAATCAATTACAGGACCTGCCCCTCTTGCCGCCTTGGCACGTGACGCTGTCTGCATCTCCTTCCCTTCACTTTTCATTCCAGCCCTTCCTATTGCTTCCCCTCTGAAACCTTATGGAAGTCCTCTGGACCAGTGCTTCTGAGAAGAAACATTTCTGGGGCAGACATCTGTGTGGTCTCTACAAGCCATAGCAGGGGATCTCATTGATCCTCCCGAGTCTTGCCAACGGCTCTGGGAACTGTTTGGTCCTAGATGAAGACAGACTCTGGCTAAAGTTTAATGGTGAGCATGACCTGCATTTATATTACAGAGACAAAGTGAATCGCATTTCTAGCATTTAAAGTATCTTATTGAGTTTAGATCATTCATTGAGCCAACTTTTACTAAATGCACAACTCCCATCACACAAGGACTTGTCATTTAGTGACCCTCTTATGGTATTCAAGGTTTCACAAGGTCACACAACTATTACCAAAAATGTCTGTGGCCTTGACAGGTCACTGCACGTTGCCTGTAATGTTCACCAAACTCATCATTCCGTTGGCAAGTCTAGTTTCCCCTTAACACCTAAAGACCTATACCCCCAAATCAAGGTCATCATAAGGGGACAACAAGAAGAAAAACGGGTAGAATCCAACTTGGGGCTCAGGACTAAAGAAATACAACATGACTTTCATCTTTTCACATACTTCTGTCCCAGGCACTCATTAAGTTCCTGATGAAGTATCTGAATTGAGATTTGCAAGGAGTTGGATACCATTTGAAGTAAAAAAGACTTTAAATGGGCTTTAACATATTAAGAAATAAGAAAAGGAATCCCCAAAGCCATCCCAGTTCTAACCTTTGACCTCGTACATTGCTATCTAAAGATCTAAGTTCTTTTCTCTCTTCCTTACACTTGGGCTTTTAGAATACTAGTAAGGCAGACCGGACCCAAGGCCACCTTCAGTGTCACTATTGGCAATGTGAATTGGCACTTTTTGTCAGTAAAAGTCTGCTTGGTTTTTCCATGAGGAGCTCATTGGCTCACCCACTCCTGAGAGAGAGAGAAGAGCAAGAGGAAGTCATCACAACGTTTTAGACAACGGCTAACCTAATCCCTCCCCTGTAGAGGGTCAAGATTGGTGTTTGGATTTGCTGCTGGGGAGTCCTGCTAATCCCAGTGCCATCCTGCCCTCTTGTCTGACCCCGCTGCTTACACATAGGCCACCCTCAGGGTCTTGGAGGAAAGAGCAAGGCAAGGAGGATGGAACATGACCCTCCCTTGGCACGCCCTAAGTTTTGGTGGTCCCCATCTGTCAGCACTGTCAGTACTTTCCATGTCTGCCTCTCTGGTCTCACCTCCCCACCAGCTCAGAACTGTGGAAAAGGAGATGCAGTGCAGCCCGCTGCCCTGTGCAAAGCCTGCGAGGCCACGCATCCATCACTGCCAGTCCAGTAACTTGAACCATTCAAAGAAACATTTTAAGAGAATCTGGAGTTTCCCCCATGTGAACTAAGGGAATATTTGGGCAAGAAAAAAAACAGACATTACAGGGAAATCCTTCTGAACAAAATGGCTGTCTTTACTTACTCTTTTTAAGCAAATACTGTTTCCAAACTTTTTAGTGTCGAAGCTGTAACCAAGTGTCTCCTGATTTTTTTTCCAATGTGTTTAGCGAGTGCTGTGATCCTATTGTAGGTCTTTCTCCTCCTGACTCTTTTGGGGGAGAGATGGTTTTAGGGATTGATTTGGGGGGAGCGGGTGTTTGTCCCATCCCACCTCCTTCTGTTTCTCTGCTTGTCAATATTGTCTGTGTGGCTCAGAGAATTGGGACAGTTACGTTGTTGTGTCCGTTGTTGAGATTATTAAGATATTAAAAAGTAGTTGTAGAACTAAAAAAATTAAAGAGCTGTGTTTTTAAAAAATGCAAACCAATACCATGTTAAAGGAATTCAAGCTATGGGGCAGCCAAACTCCTCCCCTCCTCCCAAGTCGGCTGAGGTGGTAGTTGGGCTGGCCACTTGGGAAGCACAGGGCCACACTCCAGGTAGGTGACTGCCTGGCTAAGAGACAGCTGCTGAGGAAAAGGAACAGAATCTGGGGCTCAGAGAATCCCCATTGTGCCAGTGTTTTCCTTACATCCTCAGGACCTCTGGGTAGAACTTTTACAGTTTGCGACCCCATTACCACCCTCACCCCACGTTGGTCCTGGCTCAGTGTGCCTAATACTGTGTGGTAACCTGGGCCTGACTCTGAAGCCCCACACCTGGCAGCAGCCCCGTACAGGTCACAGAACCTCTTTCCTGCCCACTTGGTGCTATATCATCCAGTGACCCATCCAACATGGGCCAGGCACTGGCCAACCCAGAGCCTGCAATCCAGGTGAATGAGTTGTACTCAGATCTCAGTTCCTTCTGGCTTCAGTCCCTAGATTCTTTCCCTTGAAGCTTTTACACCCCAGATCTCCTGGGCCCGGGCTGTCTCTGTTGGCCCCCGAGGTACCACGGTTTGGAAAGGAAGTGAACCCAACTGAAGCCAGAGGATCCAGGCGTGGGCCAGAGCAAGCCCTCTGAGCCCAGCGCCCATTTCCACACCACACCAGTATTGTATCATCCTCCAGTGCCGCTAGGCCCCTGAGGGTGGCACACCACCGTGCTGGCCCGCCTGCCCCATCAGGACTAGCCCAGAAACCTCCCAGTACACCAGGATGTCCAGGATGGAGATGGGTCTCCCTGGGACTCGCGCCCCTCCGCTGCAGAAGGGAAGTGCTGCACTTTAGCGAGGAGCTGAGGAGCGGGTACTGACTCCTTGTAGCTTGAGTTCCTTTTGGTGACAGTAGCAGCTGCAATGGTGGTGTCTGTGATGCAAATGCACCCGCTGCCTTCCAGTGTGCGTGCGTGCACGTGTGCGTGCGTGCGTGCATGCTTGCGTGTGCGTGCGGGTGTGCATGTGCACGTGAGTGTGTGTGTGTGAGTGTGTGTGTGTGTGTGTGTGTGTGTGTGATGGCCCATCGTGTTACTGACAGGATGATGACACTACAAAGAAATTGTGTTATAGTCAACTTGCCTTGATAATTATTGTAAACACTTTGTTCATTTTTTTCTTTTTTATTCACAAACTAAATCCATTGGGAAATTATAAAGTTATTTAAAAATTGAGTGCTGTGTCTTTTTTTGAGTCTCATCCAGTCTGATAATCCTAGAAAAGCAGGGAGAGGCCAGCAGTCCCCAGAGGTCAACTCCAGAGGTAGGTAACTCGAGAACCAGGGGTGCCCAGGCCTAAGGGAGGCAGAGGAATTGCCAGGCCTGGCTGGGTGACCTCAGAGAGCAGAGGAAGACTCCTTTAGGCTCCCACCTCAACTCTGGGTTGGCAGCCCCCTTAATTGCCTTTCAAAGTCAATTTCCACCTCCCTTTTTCCTTTCTTACACCCTAGACCCTGAGCCGGGTCCCCCATTTCAGATCTAATTGTGCTGAGGGACCCTGGAGCAGGTGGCAGAGCAACAAGGAGGCCACTGCTTGAGAGAGTTTTGTTCAGAACTGGGACTCGAGCTTCACTGGGTGTGTTCTGATGTATTAATTCTGGGATGTGAGAGCTGTGTCAGCCAACAGAAGTGGGAATACCCAGTGAAAGGGAGCCAAGAGAACCTGTGCTTGAACATTTTCCAATCTTGGATTTGTCTTGGGCCTGAGGCTCAATAAGAAACTATTCTGGGGAATTTCTTTTATGAGTATGCATTTTCTGCTTAGCTTCATTTCTGTGTCAACCCCAGTAAGGAACCAGCCTGCTTACTGCACCCCTCCACCTTCAGGTAAATTCTGTTGCCCACGGTGGGTTGGCCCTTGGAGCCAAGGTGCCAAACGTCCCTGGTGGGCTCTCCGAGCTCCTGACTGTCCCCGCTTTACCCTTTGCAGCCAGAGCAGCTGCTCAGAATCCCCAGCTGGAGGGGCACCTGAGGCGTGGCACTGCTCCCAGGGCTGGACGCCTGATGTGGCTCCTCATTTCCTCACAAGGCAGGAACAACTTCACCAGCAGAACATGTGTTGTTTATCCTGCACGATATAAAATCACAAGCACAAGCAGATGTGTCCACAGAAAGCTGTCAGATTATCCTGGTCATCTGTTTCCAGGCTTTTCCATTAATCTTTTCCACTATTTGTTTATTCACTCTGTGGTCTACCAGTAGCCAGTTGCAGACAAATGGACACAGGCCGTGAGGTTTAAGGAAAATATGAAAGAAGTTGCAGTTGAGAATTCCATTCATTAACTTGTTTTTTTCCCTCTGAATTGGTAAAAGACTGCTATTATTTGGCTTTTGAGGTGGAGTATCTCAGGCTGGCTCAAAGATGATGAAGAACTGCTCAGTGCTTGGCATGAGGGAGCGTTCTGAGGAAGCGGGTTTGAAATCCAAGCTTTCCCCCACGTCCTGGAAGAGCGCTGGAGTCACACCCTCCCTGGAGCCTTTGGCTGCCCCCGACCTCTTCCACCTTCCCCCGCCCCCACCCCTGGAAAATGATGCCACTTTCATAGGTCACAAGCCACAAGCCACAATGAGGATAATAAATGGTTATGTTTTCCTGTTTGAAAGCTCTTTTAAGAGTATAATGCATAAAATTGCTTTTTTCACTACCGCAATTTGCTGTAAAATAACCAGTATGTGTGTGGGGGAGGGGTAGGGAGCAAGATAAAGAAAAAGACTAGCCGTGAGTCAGTCAGTGTTGAAGCTGGGCCTTGGGTACCCGGGGTTTGTTATACTATTCTCTCTTCTGGTGTATATTGGAAATTTTCCTAAGTTACATAGTCACATTTTCAATTGTACTTGCTCAGTCATCACGTGTGGACCTGCCCCACCCACCACCGCCGACCCAAGTAATCCAAGTAATTCACATTCAGTTCAGTATCCATACCCCTGTGCTGCAGGGACCAGGCATACAAATAATGATAGCATGTGCCAGGCTCGGTTCTCAGCTCTTCACATGTCTCTCACCTTCTCGCAGAGTGAGGTAGGTACTATGTCCCTTGCTTACGGACCAGGCACAGAGTGTTAAACACCTTTCCCAAGGTCATGTGCTACTAAGTGGTAGGGCTAGAATTTAAACCTGTTCTGTCCCCAGAGCGTGTGCTCCAGCACACCACTGGCCACTTCTCTTGAGCTCACGGCCCAGTGAAGGACAGTAATCCCACCAAAATAAGGGCTAGGTGCACAGGAGAGCAGACAGTGCTTGGCACAGACCTTCAAGTCAAACCTCGAATGATGAATTTTGCCAGCAAAGGAGTTCAAGGACGAGGGGGGCAGAAAAGAGCCTGAGCAAAGACAAGGCTGGAAAGAACACAGTGTTGGAAGCAGCAAGCATCCCGTGTTGATGGAGCGAACACCCTTTGGCTTAGGGGCATGGAGGAAAGGACGCAGTGGCCCCAGTGCAGCTTCAAAGGAGGTTGGATGGGCCCACGTGGTGAAGTCTGGAATGCCCGGCCAGGAAGGAGCTGGCGAGAGCGTCACCACACTGCCCATGACTGGGGCGTGTCAACTGCAAAGTCCCCAGCCTTGCTGACCTGGGTGCCGGTGGAAATGGTGAAGAAAAGGCCTCCGCCTGGAGCTGTCATGGCCCAAAGCTACACAGCCCAGAAGTGAAGGACCTGGGGTTCAAACCCGATCGGTCTGTTTCCAAACCTTTCTCTCCAGTTCCTTCCACCTGCCACAGCGCCGTGAAGGCTCAAGGCCAGGCAGGAGGCTGATGTGTGATCTGGGACACGGATGAGACATCTGCCAGCCTTGGAGAGAGGGGCATCAAGGCCAGCGGCCGGTTGGGGGTTTCAGAGGAAAGGGACATAATGTGCCTGGCTTGTTCACCAGCACAATGGGTGTGTCACACCAGGATTTCATACTGTTAGACTCTGGGCATCATTTATTCCCTGGAATCAGGTGATGAAGCCCTATGAACAGTCTCCCCTTCTTCAGGCTGTTTGTGGAAAAGGAATGAGGCTTGAAGGCTTGGTGATTCCACATCAGCCCTCCCTGTCCACGGAGACCATTCCTTTGCCATGTTGCCTGGGGAAGAAGCTATTACCCAGCCATAAGTGGTGTCTCACAGGGCGACTGGGTCTTCACCACCTCATCCTGGTTCTCCTGTGAAACCTACACTCTGTCTTCCTTCCAGCAGCTCCACGACAGCTCCCTGATTCGTGTCTGCCTTCCTGAATTAGCACGCCCCCACCCCACACGAGTCCCCTCAGCCTTGCTTGTGAGGGTGAAGAACTTGAGTCATGTTCCATTTAAACGGGAGAATCAGATGTGTGAGGAAAGCAAGGCCATCAAATGTCTGCAGAGTTTCCATGCCAAAAAGCCATCTCTGGCCTCGGGTAGAATTCACATTCAAGAGATGGTTCTTGTTTGGTTCATCTTGGGCTTGAATTTTTTTTTTTAATTATGATTTTATTCTTAAGGGTTGTCGGACATGAGGCTTGGAGGGTATCTGTTTGCCATCTGAACTGGACTTGTGTGCACGTTTTAATGAGTTTGTGTCCCTGCACTCCCCACGATGTGTTTGTGCTGAGAACACACCCCGGAAACAAGAACTTCTGTGTGGGTGCTCCAGCCAGTGCTGCCCCCTCCCACAGCAGCAGGGCCAGGCCCCGGAGGTAAATGGCAAACCCAGGTCTGTGCCAAGCACTGTCTGCTCTCCTGTGAGCCTAGCCCTTATTTTGGTGGGATTACTGTCCTTCACTGGGCCGTGAGCTCAAGAGAAGTGGCCAGTGGTGTGCTGGAGCTCACACTCTGGGGACAGAACAGGTTTAAATCCTAGCCCTACCACTTAGTAGCACATGACCTTGGGAAAGGTGTTTAACACTCTGTGCCTGGTCCGTAAGCAAGTGACAGTGGGTGTAAACAGCGACCTTGCAAACACAGGGCAAGCTCCAGAGAGAATAGGTGACTGGAGGTCTTTGCATCCAGTTTTCCTTTCATTGTTATAAGTATTGATGTCATGATGGTCCTGCATCTTTTAGGAGTCGTCTGACTCTAAGGGAGAAGAAACCTCAAGCAGCCAGTCAGCCTTTCTCATCAGCAGGGCTGCTCACTGGACATTCCCACAGTGCCAGCTGCCAAAAGAGCACGTACCCAGGAGGGGCTGTGCGTCTCAGGGCGCCCATCTCCAGGCCACACAGGCCCCTCCCCCAGGTACAGCCTCTGGGTGCCTGTGGGGTTTGTGGAGAACAGGATGCTTATCCCACTGAAGGCAGAGAACAAGCTTCTTGGTTTCAGGGGAAAGTAGGGCTTGGCCTGTGGGAACCTTGGCCTTAAACATGAAGGCAGGTGGGCCAGGAATTGGAAGAACTTGGATTCACATCCTGGCTTTGCTGCATATGAGGTGTGTGGCTTTGGAGAATTCACTTGACTTATTTGACCTTCAGTTTTCTCAGTTTTAACATAGAAATAATGCTATGCACTTCACAGGTGTATGGTGAAGGTAACCAAGACAATGCGTGAGAAAGCACCAAGCCCCACAGCAGCCCACGGTGGACACCAGCAGCCGTCTGCTCCGTTAAATCCGCTGGGTGGGCCAGCCTTTGTTGGGCAGCACCCACCGTCTGTGGGGTAGGACTGTCCTTGTTGCTCATGAGGAAATCCACATATTGTTCTGCCTAAAGCCTTGAAAATGGGACCATCCCCTTCACAGAGGTTCATACGACTTGACCAGGGCCTCCCAAGGACTACGTCCTGCTGTCTGAAACCCTGCGGAGATGTAGGAATCACCTACAGATGGGGAAGTTGAGCCTGGAACAGGAAATCTGTGGGCGATTGCCAGCCTCTTCCCTTGGCCCTGTCCCAGGCTCCCTCCAGGCCCTTCCTTGGAGCAGCACCAGCAGAGGGGCTTGGGCCTGCCTTCCTGGGAGCCTGGCCCTGGGCCTGGGCTGCAGTCCCCTCCCACAGGGGAGTCCAATGCCAACAGTCATATTGCTTCTGCTTTAGGGGGAAAAGCACAGATGCCAAAGTGCCTGCCTCATCAGCGGGGGACCCTCCTGCAGGGATGGGCTCCTGAATGCGAGCTTTGTCTACCCTGCCTGTTAGTCACTGTGACAAAGAGACCGAAGGAGACTGGAGCCCAGCATGGATTCTTTGGCCAGGACGTCACGTCGTGGAACATACAAACAAACCCTGGTTCCAATACCTCCAAGCCCTCCTGCATAGACTAAAACTTGCAAAAGGCGCCTGAGGTGTCCCCACTCAACCCCAGAAATGACAGGACTCGGAGCTCTATTTCCTCCCACCCAAAACCCCGTGGCCTGCTCTTCTCTGCATGTAAGGCCCCTGAGGGCAAGGAATATGTTTTTCCCTCCTTCGGGGTTCCCTGAATGCCAATGGTGCATACTCGTGCCCATGCCAGGGTTCACCAAGGGCTTCAAACTGATAGCTTCCCACGAGCTTTGGCTTCCAGGAGACTCCTTTCCTGCAGCTGGCCCAGTTATAGCCCATGTCACTGGAAAGGTATCTGTCCCCGAAACCTTAGCACGGACATCAGTTAAGAACCAAACTTCCCCTGTGGGTGGGACAGGTCAGAGCACGCCTGTGCCAGAGCTACTCAATGTCATGGGGAATCCTGTCTGCTGCCTCCTCCGTCAAAAATTCCTTGTTTCCTGGCCAGGGCCTGGGGTAACAGGGCCCTCCGACTGCATCTCCTGTGCAAACAACGGAGAGGAAAGCAGCAAGAGGTCGAGCCTGGAGCCTCGGGCTCCTGTGTGGGGGTTTTACCATGACCCTCTCTACTCTCCCCTGCCAGGCTGTACTGGGGTCCTGTGGTGTCCTTGAACTTTCATTTCCTTCCAGTGGCTCTGAAGAATTCTGATGAGGCTCCTTCCTCACCTCACTGACCTTGGTGAGGGAGCAACAAATCAGAATCTAATGAAGGTATTCCTTCTTTAGAGGAAAATCTTCATGCAGAAGGGTTCATTTGATGTTTTGGGAATTTGCCAGGGATTGAAATGCAGCCAGTCTTTTTAAAGGTTCCTCCTCTCCCTCTGTGTGTGTGTGTGTGTGTGTGTGTTCCATACAGCCATGCAACCTAACTCTTTGTTAATGCAGACACACACGCACACACACAGAGGCTTTGGCCAAGTATAAGGGGTCTCCATGTTACGAAGGAAATGAGTAAACAGCTTCAACATTTTTGTTTCCCTCTGAGGCTTGCAAAGAAGGTGTTAAGAGCACAAGATTTAAATCATAAACTTTATTAAAAGCCAAACAGCCGAATCCGTGACTCTTGCCAACTTGGACAGTCTGTGAGGTAAAGCTACACTGAGCTAATCTAGAAGGAATCGAGTGGAGGAAGACAACAGTGGGAGTGGGCCGCATCCAGCCTATGAAGGGTGGGGGGGGCCTCCAGGCTCTGAGTCACCCCACCCCCGGCAGGCCCCGGAGGATGGGCAGGAGCCCCGCTAGGACCTTTAAACTACTGATTCTTTTTTTATTATTATTAAATTTATTGGGGTGACATTGGCTAGTAAAATTATATAGGTTTCAAGTGTACATTTCTGTAATACATCACCTGTATATCGCACCCAGAGTCAGTTCTCCTTCTGTCACCATGTATTTGATCCCTTTTACCCTCATCTACCACGCCCTCCCCTCTTACCCTCTGGTAAACTGCTGATTCTTTTTTCTACATTTTCTCATACTATTTTCTTAACAAATGGAGCCTCATTTATGCCTAAAGCACTCGCGGCAAGGTAGGGCAGCGTCGGCTCCAACAGCCCTAGAACAGGCCAGAATTGCCCACTGAGTAGCACGTGACAGACAAGCAGGAGAGGAAGCCCCAGGCCTCAGCTGCTGGGCTCCTCTCCACACAATCTGAGGACAGTGCTCTCCTCCGAAGACTAGCCGCCTCTCTGCTGGCAGCGGTGACTGTGCCCAGCATCTCACAAGACCCAGAACTAGGAGTAAGATCCCTGCTGGCAAGGAGTTCTAATCCAGATGAGAAATCAGAACAAAGACATGAATCCACAGTGAGCGATGGAACCCTGGACAGGATCAGAGTGTAGGGCTCCCACCCACCAGAAGAGCTCTCAGCACAGGGGGGATACTCTCACCTCCAACCCACATTCAGCTCCACGCCATCCTCCCCAGTGACCTGCCACGCAACACCTGGCCCAGCTCCTGTCCTCTATCTGTTTCAACTCCTGAGGACATGTCTGCACCACTAGGGTCTCTTGTGATTTTTGTGTCACTGAACTTGCACATGCGTCATCTCCCCTCTCTGACATAAGCTTGCCAAGCAGAGGAGCCCGGCTCTGCAGAGCCCTGAACACCTGGGACAGTAGCTGTTCTATCCCAGGCCCTCCAGACCTGACCTAGGCCCTCCATCCCTGAGCCGACCCCTCTGGGCTCTTTGGCCCGAGGGAACCGCTGAGGACCTGAGGACAGAATGGCGGCAAGAGGCAGGGAGGGAGCTTCAGTCAGTGGGCTCAGGACCGTGCTGATCTTTTTCTGGCCAGTTAGACTGCAGTGGCTGAACATCAGGAGACCACTGAACTCTCCTGTCTTAACAAAAAGCACTGGTTACTGACAGGTGTTAGAAATCAGCAGCATGACTTGGGGTCACTGCAACACTCCGACAGACCTCCTCAGTGCAATCTCCTGGGAGGACGGAGGACCTTGTCCAGAATTTCTGAGACCTTCAAAGCTCTGAGGCACGGCCATGGGTCTGGCGGGACTTCATCTAATCCCCTTGCGTGTGTTTGTAGGTGTCTCTGTAAATAGCGATTAAATATTCTTACTGGATATGTGTCTTCAAACCAGGGCTTCTATTAAACGTAATTACTTCCTCCTGGATCTTCTTTGAATTCTCTTTCCTAAGACCGAGAGAAGGAGAGGAGAGGCGTGTGCCAGGAGCCTTGCCAGGGAAGTGAGGCCCCAGAGGTGGCTCACACCGGCTGCAGTGACTGCTCACACTTGCTCTGAAGGCCAGGAGATACCCCAGGACCTGCCCCCTCGGTCCTCGTCGCCCACACCTGCCGATAACTGGCCCGTGGCAACAGCGCCTCCAATCCCTCACCTGTCAAGCCTTTCCCAGCAGCTGCCCTTATGTTCTTTCTCTCCCAGTTTCTCCCTTTGCTTAAAAAGATCGCACCACAAAAATGTTTTCCTCTCTTCTCCATATGTAGCAACCAGATCAGGAAACCGCAGGGCCAGGAACCACTAGGACCACAAGCCGGAGCAGCTCCAGGCAGGTGCCGACCAGAGGCGGTTTCAAGGTCTGGTCTGTTCCCAGCAGGGCTGGAAAGGAATTTTCCTGGGTCCCCAGGATACAAAATCCCAGCTGTGGCGGCCTGGCCAGGGTGGGGGGGAAGTGTCCTGACCCAAACTCCTTTATTTATGTTCTGTGTCTCTCACCAGCTTTTCTTGGGATGCCTTTTGAGGTTTGCTGATATGTGTTGGTCTCTAGGTTTGCGTCAGTCTCTGTTGACTGTGGGTAACTTTAGTTACCAGAGCAAACCCAGACGGCCAGCTCCCCAGTGTGCCACCTAACAGCTCCCACCAGCTGGGCTTTGCATGAGGTCCTGCTCTTTCTTCACTGAGCACCCCCTTCAAACACAGACTGCTCCTATTTCTCACGAAGCAGCCCTGGATTTGTTGTTATTTTTCACAGTTGCCCTTTTTGAGTTTTAAAAATGAGAATTAGAAAGGAGTAATTTATATGAATACCTCAACAAAAGGTTATTTATATGAGAACATACAGAATCCTTGATCATCCAGCTGCCGAGTTAAAGGAAAGGAAAGAACTCTTTACTACGTGCTTATGATGAGTCAGACACAGCTCGCCCTTTACATATGTTACTGTGGAGCCCTGTCCACATTTTGTACAGATGCTCCGTGGAACACAGACCACATCTGTTTTATCATCAGTGTACCCCTGCACATACAAAAGTAGCTGGAGCATTCTAGGTGCTCGATAAAATGTGTTCCATAAAAGAACTGGAAGGAAGTGGAGGCTGCGAGGACGGGGAGGGAGTCACACTGCAGCCAGATGGAAGCCCAGGCCTGCCCGACCTGTCCTGCCTTCCCCACGTCTTCCTCATCTTCCCTGGATGTAGCTTGTGCGCTACATCCAAAGGCTACCATTAAATGGTATGGTGGTTCCACAAAAAATTAAACATGGAACCACCCTATGATCTGGCGATCCCACTTGTGGGTGTGTACCCCAAAGAATTGGAGGCAGGTTCTCAAGGAGATATTTGTACACCCATGTTCATAGCAGCATTATACACAGTAGCCAAAAGGTGGAAGCAAGCCAGTGTGTCTATCTATGGATGAATGGATAAAACAAAATGTACATATGATGGAATAGTATTCAGCCTTAGAAAGGAAGGAGATTCTGACACCTGCCACCACATGGATGGAACTTGAAGACATTATACGAAGTGATTAAGCCAGATGCAAAAAGACAAATACTTTATGATTCCTCTTAGACGAGGTCCCTAGAGTAGGTAAAGTCATACAAACAGAAAGTAGAATGGTGGGTGCCAGGGGCTGGGGAGGGGGCATGGGGAATTAGTGTTTAATGGGGACAGAGATTCCGTTCAGGAAGATGACAAAGTTCTAGAGATGGGTGGTGGTGCTGGTGGCACAGCAGTGTGAATGCATTCAAGCCCCTGAACTAACTATACACGTAAAAATGGTTAAAATGGTTAACTTTTATGTTACGTTAATTTTACCACACTGGAAAACTAATATAAAATAAATACAGACAGAAAGTAGAAGAGAGTTTTCGTTGGGGGGGATGAAAAGGTTTTGGGTATCGATTATGATGACGGCTATACAACATTGTGAAAACTTTTGTGCCACTGCATTGTATACTTACAAATAGTTAAAATTATTAGTATTATGCATTTCTTACCACAATACAAATTCTTTTTTAATTTAAAGGCTACCCCCACACCCAACCCTCGCAGTCTTGGGCATGGCTTTGGTCATTGTCGCTCCCTCATCTAGAATCTTTCAAAGGTTCCTCAGTAGGCACCACGGCCAGTCCCCGGGCCTGGCTGCTGCCCGCCAGCCTCCCCAGCCCCCAGTCTTCCCGGGCCACTGACCTCTTCCCTCGACCCAGCTTGGGGCTCCTGTCTCCACCCGCCGGCCGGCCGGCCTCCCTCCAGTCCCTCCTGTTGCCCCAGGCTGTGTGGCCACTCTTCCAGCCTGTGGCCACTCTTCCAGCCTCCCCTCGTCTACTCTGAAAGTACACCTTCCAAAGTGTGTCTTCTAGTTTCCAAACAGGAATAGGGCACAAGGAGGTTGAGCAAACTACCTCTTCTTAGATTTGTTTGGTTCAGAGCAGAAACCTCCTGAGGAATTCACTTTATATTAGAAGTAAAGAAAGGCTGCTTTGTATTAAGGGCATCCTAAGAGAGCGGTGGGGGTTGCCCTGACTTCCCTCATGTTGCAGAAACCTCTCGACTACACATCTCTAAGGCAGCCAGTTCTATTTTTGAATAGATTTTTATGTTAGAAAAGTTTTCCTTACATATTCATAGATGAGTAGAACTGGAAAAAGTCTTAAGAATAACCCTGTCCTGTCTCTTCATTTTAAACAGAATGAGGACTAGAAATCCTAAGCAATGTGGTCAAGGTCCCACGGCCACTTAGTGGCAGCCCGGGATCCCTGCTCTCCAGCCCAGGGCTCCCTCCAGCATGGCACATGGGACCTCTGAGAGGGGCGACCTGGCCCAGCTAAATCAGACACCAGCTGGGGTCTGTTCCCTACAGCCGGGGCCCTTCTGCTTCAACCCTAACAATGCGCCCCCTGCAGGGGAACCTCCCTGTCCACAGGCAGTGAGCACATCTTCCCAAGGTTAACCCAAGAGTTAGTCAACTAGAGGCTGACATAGGCTGAGCACGGGTCCCATGCCCCAGCCCTTTCCACCTCTACAAGAACTGACCTGTTGTCCGAGAAATCGCAAAGATCAATACCATGTCCTCCACCTGGAAATGGATGCCCCATGGGGACCTCGGAGGGAAGCTGTGCCTCCTTTCATTTAATAAGCTGTCGTCATCTAGTGGAGGTGGCAGAAAACTGTTGCAGCTTCCAGGCTATAAGATTCAGCTGGATTCAAAAATTGCCGGCAACTACAAGTGCAGATGTAAATCTTTGGGATCCGATGGGGAGTCACTCATTCCCCATTCAGGAGCCGTGAACGAAATCTGCTGCCGACATTGCACCAAATTCAAGTACTGTATCTGACAAAAATGCTAATATGTATTCAACTCCATGCACAGCCTCTGAAATGGCTGGAGAAAAAGCAGTAACTTTAAAAAATGAATCTCAACTCAACTGTAACACATATGGATTAGACTTTCAAATGAGCTATTGTGGTATCTGAAAAATAAGAAGACACAAAAATATTTACACTTTGATGGCATGAATGCCGGACGCCTCCCTGACTCCAAGGACTGGTGCGTATGCCCACAGCATCGGGCACCGTGACCTCTGTGCCTCCGGCCCAGCAGATAACCCACACAAAAAGAACATGAGTCTAATTTGAGTGAACCGGTATAGGGTCCTAGGATTTAATAATTTCTTTTCGAAGTGTGTTCAGAAACACTTTAATAACTTCCTCTAATTTTTTTGCTGCCAATTAACATTAATTGTTGTTTTCTTGTTTTAATGTTGGTGTTGGAACCTCCAGAGCAGATGTTGGCAAACTTTTTCTGTAAAAACCAGATAGTAGATATCTTAGTCATGGTCAAATTCATGGGCAGTCACACAGGACCCTGGATTCAGAGGGGCCACCTCACTTGGTTCTACTGTTGCCATTGTGAAATTCTTTTCTTTTTTTTTTTTTTAACAAGAAGCCCCACATTTTCATTTTGCATCTCAAATTTTATAGCCAGAGTTGATCTCGGGCTTGGCAGCCCATACAGTCACGTGCAATTGCTCAGCTGTGCTAAAGCAGCCAGAGGCAATACATAAACAAATATGTATGACAATAAAACTTTATTTGTAGACTTGAAATTTTAATTTCATATAATTTTCACATGTCATGAAATATTATCCCTCTAAAAAATGTTTTTTCAACCACTTAAAAATGTAGAAGCCATTTTTAGCTTGCAGGCCATACAAAAATAGGCAGTGGGCTGGATTCAGCCTCTGAGGTACAGTTTTTTGACCTCTGGCCTAGACAAAATCCTGGCAATACCATATTTTCCTCTTGTCACAATTCTGGACATGGGCCCAAATTCCTGGGAATTTTCCTGGCTTGCTCTACACAGGTTGTGCTAGTATGCCGTCATAGTGGTCAGGAATGGGGTGCGATCAGTAATAGAGCTGTGTGTGTCTACACTGCTGTGAAGAGGATGAAAATGTACCTTTCAGCAACACTTTTCCGGGGAATTCACCTATTCCTTCTGATACAGATCTGACCCAACTAATGGAAGCAGAGCTGGAGGTTCGGCCATCACTCCTTCCTCTTCTTCCCTCCCTCCACAAAGCCACCTGTACTCCCCAGAGTTGTGGTCCAGGATCTGCTTCTGCTGGACCAGAGAGCAGGAGGGACACTAGAGACCTCAGCGTTCACACATGCGGCTAAGTCCATCCCTGGAGCCCCCTCATGCAGACTAGAGCCTCCTCGGTGGTTTTCTGGGGAGCGAGGTTAGATGGCAGAGCCCCCTCTCACTTCTGAGGGCCAAGGCCCAAGGAACTTCCCTCTCAAGGTCACCCCTTGATCAGATGACCGCAACGTCCTACTGTCTCACGGGGTCTTAGAGCCTTTAGGAAGCACCCAGAGAGCAGAAAGCAGAGGTGGATTTTCCCGCTCACTGTCTTCGACACAAGCTTACTTTCCAGTCACCTCAAAGCCTCAGTGCTGACTGATGTCAGGAAAGCCCCAGCCACTGACTAATTCTTCTTCCATTGCACTTTCTGTGGCTCCCTCCTAACTTACTCATCCCGAGGGAGAGATGACCACAGCTATGAGAGCCGGTGTCTGAGTTCACTCCAGACGTGGGCCAAGTCAGCTCCCCAAGGAAGGTAACACTTGCGAAGGAACTCATCCTGAGGAGAGAGGTGGGTGGGTGAGCTATTGTGAGGAGATTGCAAATCTTGGGTCCTTTGCAACTCATACTTCTCCGCAACAGAAGAGAAGCAAGAAAAAAGTCAATGGCAGCTGGTCCCCAAGCCACCAGCACCCCAGCGGTGACTGTGTCTGAGGTAGGACCGTCTGAGGTAGGACCGTCCAGGGGCAAAGGTGGGTATGCAGTTGAGGGTATGAGAATAAGCTCTCGTGGCTGGTGACTGTTTTAAAATCAGTCAGCAAACTGGCTAAGGGCTCTTGAGAATGCGAAACAGTGTAAGCCAAGGAACTTAGCACCTGGTTAGAGAGGTAACCCTAACATAGAAATGCACATTTAATGTCAGTACAGGACCATATGTGGTAAATCCACAATTCACTTACTCAGCAAGCCTGTACCTACTGTGTGCTAAGGAGAGACTTAAGTTCTTGAGTATGAAGAGTGGGGGCGCCCTGCCCTGGGCATTGGGGTAGTCAACGTGGGCTTTGTGGGTGGTGAAGCTGAGTCAGTACAGATGGGCGGACTCTAGAGGGGCTCAGAACAGTAGGAGCTAAAACTTATGTGCAAGGCAGTGTGGGGGCCGTGAGCTATTTCAGTTCGAGGAGACAGTTTACGTGGAGAGCCCTGGAGAGCAGACGTTTCTCAAGGAGGCAGCTTAAGTGCTTGAGCACCAAACTGGGGATTGAGTCTTCATTCCGTGTTCACCCCGATGTAGGGGCTGGAGAGGGACACAAGTGTTTAAAGAAGGACATAGCTTTCAGAGCACAGGGGTTTGTACTGATTAGCTTACTCGTACATGATGACATCAAGCATGGACCACTCTGTTAGTAGGGATTGAAATAAGGGCATAGGGCTTGTTTCTGAGATGATGGTAACTTTGGCAGGCAAAGCAAAATCTTGACCATTTATTTCTAAAGTGAACAGGCTTTATTTACAGTCAGACAGACTTGGTTTGAAACACAATTCCACCATTTGGGGCCTTGGTCTCCTTGTCTGTGAAATGAGATGATACATACGAGGTCTGACAATTAAGTTCCCGAACTTGTTGCAACGATGTTGCTAACCTTCTTTGATATCAGAGGGATTATTCATTATGAATTTGTACCAACCGGACACACAGTTAACCAAGTTTACTATTTGGAAGTGCTGAAAAGGCTGCATGAAAAAGTTAAATGACCTCAATTTTTCGCCAACAATTCATGGTTCTTGCACCATGACAATGCACCAGCTCACACGGCACTGTCTATGAGGGAGTTTTCAGCCAGTAAGCAAATAACTGTATTGGAACACCCTCCCTACTCACCTGATCTGGCCCCCAGTTACTTCTTTCTTCACCTGAAGATAAAGGAAATATTGAAAGGAAGACACTTTGATGACATTCAGGACATCAAGGGTAATACACTGACAGCTCTGATGGCCATTCCAGAAAAGAGTTCCAAAATTGCTTTGAAGGGTGGACTAGATGCTGGCGTTGGTGCATAGCTTCCCAAGGGGAGGACTTCGAGGGTGATTGTAGTGATATTCAGCATGAGGTATGTAGCACTTTTTCTAGGATGCGTTTGTGAACTTAATTGTCAGACCTGGTGCTCCGTAGGGCTGTGAGGATGATTGAATAGGATCATCCACCTAGGGTGCCTGACTCAGGCTAAATGCTCCATAACACTTACTTTCCTCTTCTTCCTTGAGTGGATTTTTTTCTAGTCTTTTTTTTTTTTTTTTAATGATTTTAGATTCACAAGAAATTATAGAAATAGTACAGAGAGTTCCCCTCCATCCATTTTCTGCCAACTGTCACATCTCACATAACAAATCAAAACCAGGAACCGAACATGATACAATCTGTAGACCTTATTAAAATTTCAGCAGTTTACTCAGTGTGTGTACGGGGGGAAGATGGGGACCTATGCAATTTTATCACATGTGTAGTTTCTTGTCAACCAAGATACAGAATTGCTCCATTGCCAAAAGATCTCCCTCATGCTACCCTTAACAACCTCACCCATTTTCCTCCCTCCCACCTTGTCCCCAACCCCTGACAACCAATAGTCTGTTGCCCATTTTTATAATTTTGTCATTTCGAGACTGTCATATAAATGGAATCATGCAGCATGTCACCTTTGGAGATTGGCTTTTCTCAGCAGGATGCTTTTGAAATCCATCCAAATCATTGTAGGTATCAATAGTTGGTTCGTTTTTATTGCCGAGCAGTACTCTGTGGTGGGGATGTACTAGTTTTTTTTTAATCTTCACCTGTTGTTTCAAATTTGGGGCAATTACAAATAGAGCCAGTATGAACTTTCATGTGCAGGTTTTTGTGTGAGTATAAGTTTTCATCTCTTTGGGTTAAGTGCCCAGCTGTGTGATTACTGTGTTGTAAGGTAAGTGCATGTTTTGTTTTTAAAGAAACCTCCAAACTGTTTTCCAGAGGGGCCGCACCATTTCACATTGTCCCTGGCAATGCCTGAGATCCAGTTTCTCCACATCTTTGCCAGCGTTTGGTGTTGTTAGCATTTGTGTTTTAGCTGTTCTAATAGATGTGTAGTGATAGCTCATTGTGGTTTTAATTTGCATTTCCCTAACAGTTAATGATGAACGTATTAATTTTTGTATCAAGTGTGAAGTTTAGGTTGAGATTCATATTTTTAATCTATGATATCCAATTGCTGCCGCACCATTTGTTGAAAAGACTATTCTTCCTTCATTGAATTTATATTGCCAAAAATCAGCTGGGCATATTTGTATGGGTCTGTTTCTGGGTTCTCTACTCTGTGTCACTGATCTGGCTATAAGACCATGCTACCTTGGTTACTCCAATGGCATCAAGTACAGTAATTCCTCCCACTTTATTCTCCCAAACTGAGTAGATTTTACGACAACATTCCCCCTATATTTCATTCTAGGCTGAGACAATCATAGGAAATTTCAATATAAATTGGGTAATTTGGGAAATTTTTTAGGAACCTGGGAAAAGGTGGGTTTTTTCCTGCAAAAATGAGTGCACACATTCTCTCTCTTTTTTGCATTTTTTCTTATGGTAAAATATGCATAACATAAAATTTACCATTTCAACCATTTTCAAGTGTATATTTCAGTAGTATTCAGTATATTCATGTTGTTGTGCAACCATCTCCAGAACTTTTTCATCATTCCCAACCGAAACTGTATCCATTAAACAAAAAATGGCCATTCCCTCTTTCCCCCAGTCCCTGGAAAACCCCATTCTACTTTCTGTTTCTATGAGTTTGACTACTCATATAAGTGGAAGCATACAATATTTGTCCCTTTGTGTCTGGTTTATTTCACTGAGCAAAATGTCTTCAAGTTCCATGCATGCTGTAGCTTATGTCAGAATTTCATTCTTTTTTAAGACTGCATAATGTTCCCTTGCATGCTTATACCATTCATCAGTCAGTGGACATTTGGGTTGTTTCCACCTTTTGGCTACTGTGAATAATGCTGCTGTGAACATGGGTGTACAAATACCTTTTCAAGTCCCTGCTCTCAGTTCTTTTGGGCATGTACCTAAAAGTGGACCGTTCTCTGTTATGCCAGACTCTGGACTTGTTCAAACATCTGCCTTCTCTTTTGTCAAGACCCCAGGGGCCATCAGCAAGTGGGTCCACTGATCCACTAGGGGGCGCTCCCCACCCTGGGTTGGTGGAATCTTTGGCTTTCTTTCCAGACTTTATTTTGGTGGGGGTGAGAAAAAAGGAGAAAGACTAAACTGAAGGAAATATAACCCTCCCTCGCTTCCAGAGGCCATTTCTCATGGGTTTGACCTATTCACAGCCTGAGCAGACTTGAGGGTTTTTGTTCCCTGGAGTTTCGAGCACCACCTCAAACTTGCTTTATTAAAAGCAACACATCTCTGGCCCCAGGAGTGAGAGATTGAGGTAAGAACCAAAGAACTGCCCTTTCCTCGACTCTTAGTTTGGGAAACGTTGGTTACCTGTCTCATTGTGAACTTGAACAGACTGCATATTAAAAGCATTTTATCTTCCACGTTTCTTTCAAGTTCTTCCGCTCAACTCTTGTTCTCCATTATTTATAGAATTAGGGCCAGAGTATATGTCCCATTCCTGAGTAATTGTAGGAAGGTAGGAATGGAGAACTTCTTCCCGATTTGTGGTGGTTTGGGGCAGAGAATTTGGCCTAAACAGCAGCAAGGATTCTCCTCGGTGTCTCTTCAGATGGGTACTTCTAAACTGGGTATGAAGCCTGACCTGGATCCCTGTTAGCTGTGTAATTGTGGGTAGGTAACTTGACCTCACTGGGTCTCAGTTTTCTCAACTGTAAAGTGGGATAATAATAAGGCCGACCTCATAGTGTTGTTGTGAGGACTGAATTCCTTAGCACATCATAAGCACTCAATTAGAATTGCTGTTGTCCTGATGTCAATTATTGCTATTGTCCTGATGTTATTCTAATTCTCCTGGAGAAGTTAGTCCTTGGTTGAGGCAGGTATCCCCCCACACACTTCCTCACACCACATGTTAATATATATAAACTAACATTTATATGGTACAGTGCAATTGACAAAGCACCCCCATTTAATAACCATGGAAACTGAAATCCAAAATCTTTTCCTAAGGGCTGCACTCCAGAACCTGTGCCACCAAGATAGTGGTTGTAATGCTGGATTCTGCTGGAGAAGGTGTTCCTTCCCCAATGCACAGAAAACCATCACCCCTCTCACCCACCGCACCTGGGCCCCGGAGTGAAAGGTCCTAGAACACCCAGAGGTGCTAGTTGAGGGAAAGCAGAGAGGTGGAGGTGGCCAGGGCCTGTTTGGGAGAAGATGAACATCTGCTTCCTCTTATCTAAGTTCAGAACAAGGACCAGATAGAGTCACGTCACCTGCTTACTTCTGTCTCTCAGCTGCCCGATGGAGCAGAGAGGTGGTCAAGTGGGGAAGCCCAGAAACAGCCACAGGTGAAGTGCTTCCCCAATTTGTTGGGGCAGCCCTAGCTGAGGACTTAGTTGACAGAAAGGACAGCAACTGGGGCTGCCCCAAGACCAGGATCCTAGCCCCCGGACCCAAGTTCAGCCGTTCCATTCAGCTGCCCAAAACATCCTTTGTTGTTCCCAGTCGCCAGCCACTCCCTGACCCCGCTGAGACTGGAAATAAAGTCGGCGTGGGGTTCTCAGCATGGGGGTTGGGGTGTGAGTGGGGTGCTGGTGTTACCTGTGTGGGAGAAGACACACCATCTCGGGTATAGTGGCATCAGGACCACTTTGTGGTAGCACAGCTCTGGACCCCCGTCCTCAGCAGTGGGGGCATGCAGGCTACAGCTGTCCCCTGTGGATGACAGGGACCTCACTGTCACCACCCTGCCTCTCTAGGTGTTAGTCTCTTCCCTCCTCCTGGCCTCAGCTCTGGAGGACACACTGAAATTACACCCTTTGTTTCAAACAGGGAAGAACGTGCAGCCGGGGCCCCTTCAGCCCTTGGCATCTGTGGTGAGCAAATGCCCACAGGCCCTCAGGCGGAGCTCGGGCCTCCTAGCACTCCCACTGGCTGCCCATCTTGTGTTCCCTGGGACACCCCATATTCCAGTTCCCCCAGCTCTACGCCTCCCTGTCCTGCTTCTGGCAGCTCATAGATAGCTGCTCCCCAGAGAGAAACGTCCCTTCCTCTCCTCATCCTGGCCCAGCTGCCAACCTGCCTGCTTCATTCCTCTCTCCCACCCACCCCAGGAACGCATGAAAGGTCCGCTAGACCTAAGTAAATACGAACTCGGTCTGTCTGGGTCGCTGTCATCAGCCAGCATGGCCGGCAGGGTCACACTGAGGGTTCTCTAAGTGCAAAGGGAGAAGGTTTTTAAATACCGATTGTGACCAGATTTGTTCTGACCCTTCAACTGTTAGAATGAAGGCATCTTGAAAACACACACTCAGAACACTTTCTAGGGAGGGAAAATCCTGAGGACTAGGGATAGGTTTCTGTTACCCGGACCTTTCCTGTCGGCTCTGGGAGACCCTGTCCCTGTAACTTACTGCAAACCCAGACGGACATTGAAATTAAGGAAGCCAGGCAAGAAGTTCCCGGCCTCCTGCCACTGTCTGGGCCGGTTGGGGGGGAGGGTAGCAGAGCACCTTAGGGAGTGGCCCGGTGGTAAGGTCTAAAGGCACTGAGGAGGCTCCCCTCAGCTCCCCCACTGACCCCAGGGCCCTGAAATACCCCCTCCACTCAGATGCCGCAGGACCTGGAATTCTACCCCTGGAGGATCATCTGCTGTGGGTCTGGTAGCTTTTCCATTTTTAGAAATTCCTGCTCAAAATGCACTACAGATGGCAGCCTAAGAAAGAAATGCAGGTGGGGATACAGGTATGCTTACCAGGCTACAAGAAAGGCAGAAAGGAAAGTAAAGGGCGAGGTCAGAGTGTGGGTACACAGCAGGTCTGCCACTGACATGAGGGTGGGGCTACTGGCCAGCATGTCCCCTCCGTGGGCTGGGCACCTCTTGCCCTGTTCTCTCCTGATCCGTTTCTCTCCCACCTTCTCAGGTTTGGGAAATGTAGATTAGCACCTCCAGTACCTACAAAACCCATACAAACAAATGGTGTTTATCTGTTCATTCTCCTCTTGGAATCGAAGGTGTTTAAGGCCCATATTTGAAACTTGAAAGGAAATATTGAATGTAATTTCAGCCTCTTGGCTAATCATTTTTCTCTGTCTCACTGTCCTTACGGCCAATGCGTGAAGTCTCAAGGACTTCTAGGAAGGGAGAAGTGTTAGAGTCTAATTAACACTGTCACTGACTGCTATTTTCTGAGTCATTTTTATTAATCAACAAATTTAAGAACCTCAAGGGTTAATGCAGGATGCTAAAGTAAATGATGTAGTAGGACCCAGATGCTTGCACAACTATATAGAATGAAAGGTTCAGAGAACAAAGGAGGGTGATGGGCTACATGCTTTAAATTTAACACTGAATGTTTAACAATCATCCTTTATAATGATACATTCTCACTTGTCACTGTTTGCCTCTTGTGGTGCAGCCATTTTTCCTCAAGCTAAACAAGTGCTTCAGATAAGAAGTTGCCCAGCAAAGCATCCCAGCTCAGAGAGCGGAATTCAGGAGTTTATAAATGCTTTTGATGATAATTACAGACCAGAAGACAAAACGTTACTCACCTTGAGAAGTTTGGATTACCTGTGGGTTTCCTTTATCGTCCTTATTAGTACCACTGAGCAAAAGCTAACTCTCAAACATGGTGGCCAAGGCAGAGCCCGGAACCCAGTCTTATTCAGGCTGAGTGGCACTGCACCTGATCCTTGCTAAGGCCAAGGGAGGAAGGAACAAGGCTGGTGGAGAACCAGGCAGATTCAGGCTGTACCCACCCCTTTCCCCTCCGACCTCCACTGCAATACAAGCCTGAGGGACTTAAGGGATTCGTTTCCTGGGGCTCCCAGCAGGCCCCAGCATTCTCCAGGTTTACACTGTACATTTCATCAAACACCTCTCCCCTCCTAGGAGGCTCACTGAGTGCGGGACTTTTGTGACCTGTGGCAGGGTCTCAAACAGGGTTGAGGATCAGATCACCCATGGGGCCTTAACAGTGACAGATGCAACCATGCGTATTTAGAAGGCCTGAGGGGTGGCCTGGGAATCTGTGTTTTTAACGTTCTCTCTGGGAGATTTTGATAAAGCAGCAATTCACCCATCAGTGTCCTAGGAAGCCTCCAAGGAGCTATTTCCATTGAATGACCTTGAGATGCCCTCTGGTCACGTGGCACAGTGGTGTCTCCCACACGGGTACTTCAGTGTTCTTCAAGGAGGGCTCCTCGCTGTAAATGCACTCTGCTTTCCGTTTCTCTCTCTCTCTCTCTCTCTCTCTCTCTCTCTCTCTCTCTCTTTCTCCTGTTGTAACCAACCAACTCTGGAGAAGAAGGAGGAAGGGGCGCCTCACACTCTGGAATGTGAACCCCCTAGCTGAGCTCCTGGCCTCCCTCTCTTCCCAGCCTCCTCCCATCTCTTTCTAACAGGAATTTCTCACCCTCCTCACTTTTCTTCTCTCTGCTTTCAAGCATGTCCCAGGGCTCCCTTATTGTGGAAAACACATCACTTGATCCCAGTGGCCCTTCCCGGCCCCTCCAGTGCCCCCTCTCTCTCGTCTTCTTAGTTAAACCTGGAGGGATCATCCACACTGTGTTCTTCACCATCTCTTCCTGCCTTGACCCCGGGCCGGCTGACTTTCAGTGTTATCACCTCACTTCACTGAAACTGCCTCTCCAGCCACCCTGACCCCTAACCCTCCTTCCAGTTCACTATTTTTTGCTGTCAACACTTGAATGCCCCCACTGACACTCAAACAAAATGTATATGAAGTCAAATTCATTTTCTTCCACCCACACCTCCACCTTCCTCAATTTCCCCTTTGACAGAATCACAGATGTGTTTAGTGAGGTCACTGAGGCCCAGGAGGGGAGGCCACTTGCCGAAGGTACAGAGCCCCTACAGAAGAGAAGGGGGCGAGCCCAGGCCTCCACCCTCAGTCCTGGGGGCTGCTGGGGCTTCAGCACGGGGATGAACACACAGCCATCTGTCCTGTTTGTTCCTGTTCGCTTGTTCCCTGGCCCACCACGAAAGCAGAGCCCTTTGAGGGCAGGGACACTGTCTCTGTTTCCTCCACCATGTCCCTCAGTACAGAATACCTGGGAGGACTTGGGTGGAAGTTGAGAAGGGGAAGCAGGAGGACGTGGGGATGCTAGAGACTCAGACGGGAAAGCAGCACTTCCTGTTGATTACAGTTTCAAACGGTGCCTCGTCTTTTGGTCAAGCACAGGAGCAGCTTGTTAACATGACCACAGACATTAGAACCTCCCCTTTCTCTTTACTGGACCTTGACAAGTGATACTGACGGATGAAGGGACTCTTTCCTTCCCAGTCTGCTGGGGGCTCTGTATTTGCTAGTTTTTAGTGACACCTTCAACTGCTTCATTCTAGATATTTGTAAAGCCATCATTCGTTCAAGGAACTATTTAGGACTCTGTCTTCTCTTTGGAGAAAAAAGGGGGTTAAAATCCAGGAATTCGAGGACTGAGAGCAACATTAGACTGTCCCAGTGGAAAACCAGGTCATGTCTATTTAATAGTAATAATGCTATTGTCAATATTTCTTATGCACACACTAACACACTATATGGAAGACATGGCTCCTGGTTTCTTTGTCTGCATTATCCTGTTTAATTCTCATAGTCCCATGGGGAAGGTGACCTTACCACTGCTGCCTTTCAGACGAGGACGCTGAGGCTTAGAGAGACAGATCACCAAGGCAGTGAGTCTGGACTCCCTGGGCTGACTCAGAGCCTCCTGCTCAGTAACCACGCTAGACCCCTCCCTGGGGGCAGTTGCCTCTCTTTGGGGGAGAATTGGTCAGAGGAGAGCGCTCCAAGTGAGATGAGTGGGACTGTTCTCATTTGATGGATCTCAATTAAGATAAAAGTGTAAAAGCAGTTGATAAACTGATACGCTCTCTGCACATACCAGGTGTTAGGACTGTGGATAGTTTAGCCATCTTCTACCTTTATACAAATTCCTTGAGCTGCTGGATTCTTAGAGCGGACATTTTTCCCCACAAGGAAACTACAGATCCAGATTTGAACTCATGATAGCAGAGTTTAACCCTGTGCCTTCAGCTGTTATTATAGAATTCCCCTCATCCAGATGTCCAAATGCTCTCAGCTACTGTGAGTCTGTGGGAGTAATCTATGGACAGTGTTTGGATATTTGGGTTAGAATCTACCAGCTTTTTAAGCCCTCGTTCTTAGAAAAACATCTACATAACAAACACAAAAAGGAACATTGAGTAGCACAGACAATGGAGAGAGGTAAAGTACCTGTTGGGATAAAAGGTTATTAGTTTTACCTCCCTGTCTTGTTCTGGCCTTCAAAGGCTCATCAGGCTTGTTCCCCCAAGAAATTTTCTGGGCCTCCCAAATAACCCCTTCAGAAGAGGCCAGAGAAGAAGACTGGGGAGGAATGAAGGACTCTCCCACAACAGAGGTGCTTCCCACTGGCCGCCACCAGCAGCAGGAAGAGCAGTGCCACCTGAAGCTCTTCCTCCTGGCGTTGGGATGGAAAGGGAACAATTGCCCTAAGAGTGCAGAGCCCCAGGGCCGGAGTGCAACCCGAGATGTCTCCGCATAGGAAAGCCACAGAGAGCTAAGGACACGGAGGGGCTGGCTCCTCTCTGACTCTTCCCGACAGGATTTTTATTAGACATTCTGGCTTGGAAGAGACCTCTGTGTGTGGCTAGAGGCCTGGGAGGACATGACAAGGAAGAGGGAACAGTGTCTCCAGTAAACAGAGTAGGAATCGTTACAAATTTCCATAGGTCCAAATACGTGATTTTTCTTTCTTTATTTCAACCACAAATACCAAGTCGGGATATGTTTTATTCGGGGGAGAAGACAAGAGACCCCACCTAGAATCACAGACAAAACATGGCGAGATCTGTCTCATTCCCACCAGCACTTGCCCCCAGGGCTGGCTATAGACTCCCCAGCAGTTCAGTGACTCAAGCAGTGGGGCACTCACCACTTCCCCTGGGAAGCTGGCCCAGGGCTCCTCATTCAGATGTTTTCCTAGCTACTCAGCCACAAGCTCTTTTCCTGGGGGCACTGCAGCCTCCCTTCCTGGGCCACAAGTTTTGACTCATCTTGGATGGAGATGGCGGGAGGCGCAGGGCTACGTGTGGGACGTTCAGCTGGGGTTGCTGTCATCTGTCACCTGCTCTCCTCCTGGGTCGTCAGCGAGGGACCCAGCAAACTTGTCCCTTCTTGTATGCATTCTAGGCCCCAAATGAGAAGTGGGTTCCCCACCCCCACACCACTCTTTAAGACTTTAACTGCCTGAGGCTGGGAGCTGGTCTCAGGCATCTCTGTACGCTTAGGGCTCCATAAATGTACGTATGAACTGGATGACCAAATTCTCCCAGGTGCATTCCAGAAAAATCAGGGCTTCCTGGACAAGGCATTCCCTTGGCCTCCCACAGACTTTAACCCCAGAACTCACACTTTGTTCTGAGGAGGCGAGGAACCCAGCATCTTTGTAATTTCACAAAGTGAACTTGAAGCTTTTATACCTGCTTTAGACCAGCTCTGCTCCCTGTCCCACCTGCCCCAAAAGACAAAGCGTTGAACTAGCCCCCTCTCCGTGAAGGCAGCCCCGGGCCCCTGGCAATTACAGACCATTCACGTAAGGTTGCTGGACCTGGTCTCATAAACACCATTCACTGAGAGGTGAGACCTAGTGCATCTCCCACCCAAGCCAGCACAATTCCAAGGAAGCTTTTCCCTCTAATTAGTCAGGTATTTGCTCAAACAGCTCTTAGTTTCCTTATTGTAAAACCAGGAGGCCAATAGCTCCTTATTGCCACCCCAAGGTGGTGGGCTGCTGATCCCTCATTCGCCCACCCTTCTTGTGGTCCCTTCCCCCACTGAAAGGGGAAGGCTGTCACCTTGTTTGGTTACTAATTAAGAAAAGGCAAGGCTTAGGATTGTTAGTATTTTTCTTTTTTCTTTTTCTTTTTCCTTGTCCTCACTCAAAGGCAGTTTCTTTAGCCAGGCAGGCTCCTACTCACTCTTGAAAGAGATGGGTTTCAGAAGGTCAAAGAAAAGGCAGCTGGAGGGCAGGCCTGGAACAGTGCTGGCTACTTCTGGTTGGTGCCCTGTTACCAGGGTCTGGAACGGGGCCCAGCAGCTGGGGTTTGCCCTCCTGCGTCCCAGGGGAGCTCGGCTAACTCTCTCTTGGGCAACTCACCCAGGAGTGTTATGAAGCAACTACTAACAGGACTTGGGAATCTCAATTAAGGTATTTAAACTTCAGTTTGACTGAGGCTACAAACTGGACTCTAGTGACCTTTTCAGGCCACTGACTCCCTTTAGTGACTAGGGACTGGTGGTGCCACTTTTCTCTGCTTTGGTTTTCCCCATAAAGCGTCAGATGAATAATTCAGCCCTAAAGCTGTCACCTAAGTGATGAGAGAACGCATTTCCCATTTGGAAATATTTTTCTTGGTGTGCCCCCCACCCCCACCAAATTTCCTATCCCAAAGATCTCTGCTGGGTGCTGCACAAAAAGTCCAGGACCAGGAGAGGAATGACTTGGGTTGGTAAAGCGGAAATAACAGATCGCTCTACTGCTCTGGGGGAAATTCAAAGGAGGACACAGCGCGTGCAAGAGTTTGATGTAAATGTAAGAGCTACGGATGTTAACTCCCTTCTCAGAGCCTCCAGCTCCGCAGCCACTGAGGTGGGCGCTCCTAGCAGGAGCGCTGGCGTCCGTGGGGGCCGCTGGCCTACTGGAGGCCAGTGGTCCTCCACGAGCAGCGAGTCGAGTTCGGGAGCAGAAGGAGGTGGGTGCGCTGGGCCGAGGAGGGGGCTGGGCGGCGTGCCTCGGGGGCGGGGGCTCCCCATTCGCACCCCCAGTCAAGGCTCAGGCCGCTCCGCGGAAGGGCCGAGGGAGAAGGCGAGTCCGCCGGGGCGGCGGGGCAGGTGCGGAGGTCACGGTCCCAACGCCTGGGAGGAGCCCAGGGTGCGGCGTGGGGGTCGCGGGCTCGCCGATGGGAAGGAGAGAGCGGGGCCCGCGCGGCCGCCAGGGGCGGGGAACAGGCGCGGGGGCGGGGCGGACGCGGCGGGGCGGAGGCGGCGGGGCCCGGGATCCGCTCGCCCGGCGCCCGCCCTGCACTCCGAGCCGAGCCGCGGCTGCTGCCCGCCCGCAACCGACTTGGGCCGAAACTTCTTGGGGTCCCGCGCTCCAGAGAAGAGCGCGCAGCCCAGCGACGACCGACGGCGGGGCCCGAGCCCGGCGCCCTGGGCCCAGGGCCTCCCTCTGCGCGGCGCGGGCTCCGCACGCGACTTCCCCGCGGGCCGAGCGCGGGGTCCCGGGCGCCGATCAGGGAGCCCTCCCGGCGGCAGGGGCGAGCGCGGACTCCGAGGGCCGGAGCCGCCCGGGCGGGGCAACGCGCTCCCCGCGGAGGCTGGCCCAGCACCTGGGGGCCGCAGACGCCTCGGCGGGACCCCCAGAGCGGAGCGCGCCCGGCCGCGGATGAAGAGTCCGGTGCGGCGGCCCGAGCGGCCCGCGCGCTGAGAGGAGCGGGCAGGGCCCCCCGCCGCTCCCAGGCCCCCGCCCGCCGCGCCTCCGCCCGCCGTGGCCCCCCGCGGACCCAGCGCAGCCGTCGCTGGAGGAACCGGAGCCCGCGGGCCTGACAAGCGACGGGACATGCAGGTAAGCGTCCGGCTGTCCACTGCGGGAAAGGGGCGCTCGCGGGCCGTCGCCGCCCCCGGCCCCTGGCCTCGCTGCCTGGAGGCGCCCCTCCTCGGCTCGGCCTCCGAAACTTCCTAGAGCTTCCCGGTTCCCGCCCCCTCGGCGCCCGCGGGCCGACTGGGTTTGGGCGCCGCGGGGGCTCGGTCCCCGGGAGCGGGACCCCGCTCTCTGCGAGGAAACCTGGTGGAGCTGGCTTGGAGAGGGGTCCTCAGCGCCGGCCGCAGCCCCGTCAGGTGGGGGGCAGGGAGCGCCGAAGGGGAAGGGGATCCCCCGCCCCCGGCCGCGAACAAAGCTGGGGCTGCTGCTGCCTCCAGCCAGTGTGCGGCGCGCGGGGCGCGCTCCGGCCGCCGGCAGGTAGCGTACAGTTTCCTCGCCCTACGCGGCAGCTCGGGCGCTCGCGGTTCTCTGTCCCCGAGGGTTGGGCGACCAAGGAGGTGACCAGGGAGCTGCCTCTCTCGGTCGTGCTCAAGAAGTGCCCCGGGGCCCTGCCTGCTCCTGTCCGAGAAGCGCGAGCCCCTCGGAGCTTCTCGCTCACATTTCCTGGCTTGGTCAGGCCCAGCTGGAATCCTCTGCTAGAGGTCCGCCCCTGCATCAGCCAGACTGGGCGAGGACTCCATCTGGATTATTGTAACCCCCACAGCAGTGTTAGTTCGGTGCCTGAATGCCTGCCTGAGCGCGGAGCAGGTCAAGCCCTGAGTGGTGTTCCAAATTTCCAGTTTTCTTTCTCTGCTCCTCTGCTCCTTATGCTTACCCGTCCCTGTCTTGGGAGAAGTGGGAAGTGACCTTTCTCCATCTTCTCGATGATCCTCTTGGATATTTAACCATGCACTCTAGTCAGACCCACATTTCCTAGATGTTTTCATCCTGCAAATCCCTGTGAGAGGTCGTTCAGTTTGGGGCATAATTGGTTCTGTTTACAGAGAGGGAAGCTGAGGTGGCTGGGGCCTGGGGTGGGTTGCTCAGCTGTGAATGGGGGACTTGCTCTCCACTTTCTCCCCGGCCTTCTTAGCTGCTTTTACCACCTAGCCACGTTGGCAGCAGCTTTCATTTACTACCACCCTGGGCAGAGTTTCAGTCTGGTACCTGGAAGAGAAAGGCTCAGGATCAAGTTACCAATCCCCTGAACTGCTCTGGTCACCAAGAATGTGCCCACTTGACAGAGGTGGGATGGGACATCTGTGCCATGCCATCAGTATGGGTGCAGAAACCTCGGGGTCAGTGGGGCAGTGTCCCACTCCCGGCCACACATCAGCACTTGTGTATACACATGGGTGGCTGGCCCTAAGGCAGCACAGGGCTGCGAGAGCAGTGGGCACACCCTCAGAAAACCTGAGGACCCTTTCCGGGTGTCTGCCACTCCTGCTGCTATCTGATTGGCATGTGGGGTTTATGTATCAAAGGCAAGACTGTCAACCCTAGACATGGGTGGTTGGGTACCGGCCCGAGTTTGTGCCCATACGCCTGTCCAGGTGTACACACACAAGTCCTGGCAAACACCAACCCATGAGAGGCTGAGTGGTGGTTTTCCTCCATTTCAAAATAGTGTCTGTTGTCTCTGACACCAAAGGTCTGTGGCTATAAATAGCAAGAAGAAGCAGGTGTGTCTCCTCCCAAGGATCGGCGATGCTGACAGACCTCTTTGTGTCCTTGTGAGAAGAGCGATGTATCCAGGCTCTGCATGGTGCTGTCAGGCCCAGCAGCCCGGGGAAAGAGACAGGCATAAAGACAGGTCTGTCCCCTGCAAGGCCCAGGCAGGGCTGACACCAGGGTAGGAGGTGAATGCAGCAAAGGGACATAAAGAGACAATGTGTGGATAAATAGCTAAGGGCAGCCACAAGCAACAGCTCCTCTTCTTGTCCTGAAGAAAACTGGACAGTGGGGGTGTGACACGTTGTGGGGTCTGCCTGCCAGGGGCATGGGAGCCAGCCTTGGAGGAGCTTGCTGGCCCTTTCCACCCATGGCTTTCCTAGTTTTCCAGGCTGTGATTTCTTATGTATATGAGTATGTGAGGGAGGGTATGTGTGTGGGTGTTTGCTCAGGCTGTCTGAAACCAGTCCTCTCTTTAGGTACTTTTGGTGGTTGTAATATCTCCAAGGGTATCTTATGCGCTTGAAACAACCCTTTTCTAAAACATTTTCTATCCCAAAAGCTTAAGTTAGAGCAGGGGTGTCCAAACTGGCCTGCGGGCCACAGTCCATTGTTAATTGGCCCGCAGCAAATTCCAAAAATATATTTAGTTTACTTAAATAAACCAGGTGAGGCAATACGTACTTCACCTCGAGTGAGTGGCCCGGCTGTTTGTGTATTTTACTGCATATGGCCCTTGGTGAAAACCGTTGAAAAAAGTTTGGACACCCCTGAGTTAGAGAGATATTGCCAAATTGCTGGGAGCCATATGCTGTGAAATGGAAAAACCTGGGATTGTCTTCACCTGCTTATTTCACCCTTCTCTTACTCTAGTGACAGCTGGAAGATTTTTGTTTGCACTTCTTCAAGAGGGCGGAAGACCAGTGTTAGCCTGTTCTAATTTTTACTTCTAGGATAGTTCTGCTGGTTTCTGGTTTGCCATGGCTTGGCATCTCTAGCAGGGGAGGAACTTTTTATGTGAAGTGATAGTCCTTGCCTTCCGTGAAATAAAAACCAGTGTGTCCACAAAAGCTTTCCTGTTCACTCTCCTGATTTTGTTCCCCTAGCGCCCCTTCCAACTGCCTGTCATTTATCTCCCTAACCTTCTAAACAGGTCTTCAGACTCCACCTGAACACAATCCTCAGGGGTGGTGGTGGAGGTGGTTTTTATAACTCCTTCAGGTCTCTCAAGACTCCTAAGAGCCATCAATATAAAAATCCCCTAGTGAAGAGAGAATGTGGGGGCTCCCCACCCTCACCTCAGGGCATCCTTCTCTTGTTTTCTATGGAGTGTCTTCAAACTGCATCCAGAAGTCCAGAAAAATCCAGCAGACAGGTTGGGAATAGATACTGTGATAAAGATGAAAAGACCTGATAGTGTTTCATATGAGCCACCTTTTAAAGTAAAAATAACCTTCTACCCGTCTCTGAGGAGCAGTCTGTCCTCTTCCCTGGCCAATATGTTGGTGGCGTCCCCAAAGCCGACTTGTCCCTACAGCGGATGTGCCCCTTGGTACAGTTCTGGCTGGACTTGCCCTTCAGTGAGAAGAGCAGGTGATGGCCCTGCCCCTACCAGGCCCTCTCCACCCAGCAGCTCTGTTTACCTGGCTAAATTTAAACCTCCGCCCCCTCCATCCCAGTCTGACCCATTAGCTCGCTGTCTGGCCACCAGGCTGGCTGCTGTGGTAGCATTTCCTGACTTCTTTGTCCCTGCGGTTGCAGTTGCGTCTTTTTGTGCTGCATGAACCCTTTCTACACTTTCTAAAGTTGGTCTCTCTGTTCTCTGCTTCTCCACCCATATGGTGTTCTCAACTCTTTTTCCTCCTGGGTGATTTGGAAACTGGCTGGGGTCGGGGTGGGGTGGGGGGATGACTATCCCCTGACCCTCTAAAAACCATGCACAAGATTTCAGGAAATCTAGACTCAGGCTTCCATGCTGACTACAATCATTACGCAGCCCAGTCCGCGGTACAGCGCTGGCTGGCAGCAATGCAGCCCTTTAGGGCACAGGGATTTTCTCAGAATTTTTTTTTGCATCCCAAAACCTCCAAAGCTCTTAAAGAACTCATCCTGCATGTATGTATATCCTGTTCTTTGCATCACCATCTTTTCTTGAGGTTTTCTCCGGGGAGGTTTATAGGAGTGGGAGGGGGTGCATTGTAGATTCTCCTTGGGGTCTCAGTTGTCTCTTCTATAAAGTGAGGACGTTGGATTAGGTTCTGCTGGAGGCTCCTTTCAGGCTCCAGTTCTAACATTCTGTCGTTTTTAAATAGCTTTAGCTGGCTCAGTTTTGGAAATCCCTCTGCTGTGGACCAGGCCTGGGGGTGGGGAAGCAGCCAATCAGAGGAGGTGCGTTCCCACCGGAGGGGCGGGGCTCCAGCCCTGCTGCTTTCACAGAGTTACTGTTTCACAAATCGTGGGCTTGCAAGCAGGGTTTGTGGTCAAGCAGGAGGCTCAGGTTGTGCTCCTGGCTTTGGGCTCTGGCCTGGCAGGGGCCTCTGTGGTTAGCCAGCCTCCTGAGGATTAGGGCAAGACTCTGTCTCCAACTTCGGGTGACTTCAGGGCTGCTGCCTGAGTTCCGGGCGGGGCGGGGGAGGCACCCAAAATCTGTTCATAAACCGGTTTCTAGTTCTCTCTCTGCAGCTTCCTTGAATCCAGAAATGCTAACTCCTCAAAGATTAGTCTCCTCTGACTAATTGATAAAGGGTCAGGAGTGGATTTCCCTAGGTCTGGGAAATGATAGCTGTGCTTAAATTAGAAAAGACATTGGGATTAAAAGTTCTTGGTTTACAAACTTTAGCCCCCAAAGGTCACTTTAGAGTGATCTGGAATGTTCAATCAGTAGCTTTGCTATGAGTCCTGCTGGGGGAGAAAAAAAACATGGTAACAAAGCTTTTCTAACACTGGTGCCATGTAATTCTGTTGGCTGCTGAGCCTTACTCTGCCCTCAGAGGGGAGCCGGGCTTTGAGGCCAGCAGTGGGAGCAGCTCCAGCGCTAGGCTCTGTCACTGGTGCTGGGCCTGCACTTGTGCCATCTCCTGGGTCTGCACCCCACCCGTGCTTTCTCCAGCGGATACCCAGAGATGATAGGACATTGTCATTGCTGTCGGACCTGGAGTACAGGTGAGTCCTTTCCTTAACTCACCTCTCAGATTATATATCTCACCCGTATTCATTGAGAAGTTTCCCCTGGGAAAATTTGAGCAATAAATTACTAAATACTTCATACAAATCTCATTTGAGGTACAAGAGCTGCAATCAAAGTATTAAACCTATAAAGAGATTTTTGTATATAAATTTAGAACTGGGAAATGCCGTATGGCTCTCAGAAGCAGGAGCTGGTGAATAGGGGAAGGGTTCTAGATTGTACTATCCAGATAATCCCTGAGACAAGAGGCTGTGGGGAGCTAAGACAGCAGAGACTAGGACTTCAGAGTCAGACTGCCTGGGCGTGAATCCCAGCACTTAGGAGCCAGCTCTGCAACCTTATGGCAGCTTACCTGACTTCTCTGTGCCTCAGTCTCCTCACGTGTAAAATGGAAATAGTAACTCTGTACCTCTGTCATACCGCTGCTGTGAGATAGGCAGTGGTGAGCAGTAGTGTACGGCAACCACTAAAGCTGGACTTCGCGGGGCTGAAGAAGCCTTAGCTATTAGGGCGCTGGTGATGAGGGTCCAATGGCAGTGCAGTTAGAGCTCTTGGCCCCTGCCGTGGACTTGCTCCACATTTACAGATGATGGGACATGAACAGCACACCCACTGCTTATGTTACCATGTGCTGTCACTTCTCCAAGGAAATGACTCTCGTGAACAGCCACCATGTCCAATCAGGCATAGATGTCATTTTGATCATTACACATGGGAATCGAGAGTCCCAGTTGTGGAACGACCATTGATGGGAGAGGACACATGTTCAGGGTTGGCTGTCACGAAGGGAAGGAAAAGTGGGACACTGTCAACAGGAGAGTTAGATTCTGATCCGGTCCTGTAGGGTTGAGGGTTGAGCAAGTCCCTGGCTGAGAGGGAAGGGGTCTTGCTCACCCTATCTCAGTCGAGCTGTTTTAACTAAGCAGATGCCGATACATTACCTGTGTTTGGAAACCACGCAAAATCTTGACATGTTGTATTTTCTTATTGTTAAAAAGGTAACCTCTGCAAAATCAAATCTAAAATAAGCTTTAGATATAAAGAGAAAGAACAGATTTGAGAGTTTTCCTTTTTCCCCTAGGCCAGGTCTGTCTGCCAGGGTGAGAAGGGAAAAGCTATCAGGTTCTCACCCTCAGCTGCCCCCAGGCACCAAGCAGGTTATCCAACATGTGAGGGAAGAGGAGAGGGTTTATAATGCAGTGGTGAGTAGAGGAGAGCTCCCTGTGGCAAACTTGCACTCCCACCTAAAGGCATTTGAATTCAGACACTTAAAACTCACTGAGTCAGCTGTACCAAACTCCTCTGCTGGCTAGATGCTCACGGAGGCCGTCCTCAGGCTGACAAGCCAGGACCCACTTGCTTTCCCTGGTATAGGCCCTTCTTCAGAATGAGGGTGACACCTCATCTGGGAGTTATAGTGGGTCCCTTAACTTGCCAAAGTCCAGGGACTACCTGCCTCAGCCTTGCTCCTAACCTCACCTCCCAGTGTTTCTTTCAGAGGTGTCAGGTATGGAGCTCTTCACATGGGGCTTCCTACAGATTTTGTGTATCATTCTTGATATTGCAGGGAGTTTCCACCCTTCCCAGAGAACACCCTCCGTACCTCTACTGCAACTTAAAATACAACCCAGACCCCACACCTTGGTCTCACGTGGGTGTTCATGATGCTGTGTGAGCAGCTGCCTGTCCCACCCCACAGCTCCTGCCCCTCTCTGTGCTGGAGTCTCCGCCCTCCCCTACAGGTCTCAGTCTCAAAGAGGCCCTGCTGTGCAGAAATGCTGCCAGCCCCCAGGCACTCTCTGCTCCTGTGTGTTTCCTCTAGAGCACTTACCACCCTCTAACTCTGTAGTTATTAGTTCTTGTTAAATTTCTGCTTCACATCTGTCTGGCTCTCCTCTGCATCTTCAGAACAAAACTGTGTCTGAACACTGCCCGTGCTTGAAAGGTGCTCAGTAAGTGTCTGATACTGTTGTTCTTAGGGCAGTGAATTTTGTAATTGTATAGCATGTTCCTTGCTAGAAGTAGGCCTATTTCGCCTACTAAGTATGCCATCCTTAATGATTTTCTGTTAACAATTGAATTAGACATCTAACAAATAATCGATCCAGACATGTCCCAGGTGCTGGAAAAATAAGGCAGAGTTCCTGAACTTAAGTAGCTTTTGTTCTGGTAACTTCTCCTATAGACAGATGTCAAGTGTGCAGTATTCCAGATCCTCTCAAGTCTTGTGTCTTCCCATAGCCTGTGTGTAAGACCCATCTCTTGACCCTGCACGTCGCGGGAGGTTTGGGATGCCGTGCAGAGCACAAGTGCAGGAAGAACAGGCAGCCGGAGGAGGCTGTTGGGGCCCAGGGTAGACCCAAGAGAGGAAGTGCTCACCTGCCCTTGCTCAGGCTGCACGCGTGGCTCCTCTGAGGGGCACCTGGAACATTCCTCCATGCTGCCATCACCAGCAGGGTATTTTCCTTCTGTGTGTGACCAGATGGAGAGCTGGCAAAGGAAGGAACTGGACGAGGAGTTCCATGAGTGCTTCGTCCCCAGAGCCTCGCATTCCAGGCACACGGCCCTCCCCTTCCAGACTACTGGCACCATCTGGAAGTTACTGGAACTCACCCCTTTGGTCCCAGGTTGCCAAGCACACGTATCCACTAAAGCCTCATTGAATATGATTTGAAAAGAGCTGATGGGAAAGCATCTCCGTTTTGCCGTGGGCGGTTGCGTCCTTGCCTCATCTGTGATCACTGTCCTCACCTGGCTGCCAGGACGCCGTCCTCTCCTGGTTTCCCTTCTCCCTCACTGCAGCAGCTTTCCTTTCCCCCCTCAGAACTCTCCTCCTCTCCAGGTACACTTTGATGGCTGTCCAGAGCTGTGCTCTTGCTAATCTCACACTTTCGCCACTTGCCTGCTCTTTGCCCTTGACCTTCAGACGGGCAGTCCGATGTTTAAGCAGCATCTTCTCTAGGAGCTCTAAAAGGCATCCCGCTGGCCCTTCTGACCTTTCCCTTAAACTTGCTCTTTGCACAGCTTTCTCTGTCTCATCCTTCTCCTAGTTGCTCATGCTGTAAACCCTGCAGTCATTCTTGATTCGTTCATTTCTCTCCCTCTCTCCCTCCCTCTCCCTCTCCCTCTCCTTCTCCCTCCCTCCTTCCCTCCCTCCCTCCCTCCTACTGTCCCTCTCTCCCTCTGCTCCCTCCCTCCCCCACATCCCGTCCATCAGTGAATCTTGCCAAGTCTACTTTCAGACGATTCCCCGACCACTGGCCACTTCTCCTCTCGTCCACTCCTCTCCTCCTGGCTCATTCCACCAGCAGTTCTCCCCGGAATGACACTAACAGCCTCCTACCTACTCTCCGAGCTTTAGTCGGCTGTAGCGATCCTAGTGAAGCAAGTCAGGTCACGTCACTTTTTCCCTCAGAGCCCTCCAGTGACCTTCCATCTCACACAGGAAAAGGCAGCCCTTAGAGTGAGTGGCTTACTGGCCTGGCTGATCTGGTCCCTCTGCGACCTCGTCGGGTCTCCTTCCCTGTAGCAGGCTGGCCTTCTGCTCCTCTGTGAGCCCACCAGGCAGCTTCTGCCTCAGGCTTGCTTCTTGCCTTTTGTCCGCCCCTACCCTGCTCTCCGTGTCCCTTCCTCAGACATCAAATGTCATCCCAGCGAGGTCTTCTGTGTCTTCCCTATATAGATTGCAACCTTCCCACCTGCTCCCGAGCCCCCTTCTCTGCTGTAGTTTTCTCTGTGGCGCATATTTTTTATATTTTACTTATTTACTCTTTTCCCTGCTGCTTCTTACTAGAATATAAACACCACGAGGGCAGGGATTTTTGTCTGTTCAATTCACAACGCCTGACACATAGTGGGTACAGGATTGAATGAAGGAATGACAGGTCTGTGTGTCCACATGAATGAGTGTAACAGTAGCAGGGTACCCCTTCCTCTGCTCCGTAGCTCCCTAGCCTTCTTCCCCTTCCTCTCAGCAGACTGCAGAGCTGGGGCAGCTGGTGAGAATGGCCCTAGGACAGACCGCTATTGAAATTAGGACACGTTCACAGAACAACATTACATTTTTCCATCTTTTTTCAATTCATACTTTCATTGAAAAATATGAAGAAAAATAATTCCAAGTTAGAGATGATCACTAATAATATTTTGGTGCATTCCTTTCCAGTCTTTTCTACACCTGTATGTACAAACACTGTGCTCCATGGTTCTTTGTTGCGAAGGCTGTCCTGTGCATGTAGCCCATCCCTGACCTCCACCTGCCAGATGCCAGCAGCACCTGCCTCCCAGTGATGGAGCCAAAAAGTGGCGAGACAGTACCACACGTCCCGTGGGGGGCAGTATTGCCCCTGGTTGAGGACCACTGTTCTAAAGTGTCTACTTTTTTCCTGACAATCTTGCCTTCTTTTCGTTTCCCCTAAATCCTTTGGAATTATTAGCCATTTCACATCCTGTTTCTGTGCTGCGGTACGAGTGTGAGCTCTTACGCATCAGACGTGGATTCTGGCCCCAGCTTTCTGGCCAGCTGTTTGTCCCTGGTCCAGGCTCCACGAGGACATCTCCCACCCTGCTCCCAGACAACCACGCTGTTGCTCTAGGTTCCCCTCCTGCTTAAAATGTGTGAGTGACTCCTCGTTTCCCTGCTTAATTCATATAACATCTTTACTCGGGGTTCAGTACCCTTCCAATTCCAGCCTACCTTTCCAGACTCCTCCTCCTGTTGCCCTCTGCTGCAGCCAAACCAGCAGTCCTGCTTCCTGATGTTGCCTCGTGCATTTACTCCTCTCAGACTCCTTCCCCCTCCTTCTCTTCTGCTCATACCCACCTGCCCTTCAAGGTGCAGCTCAGAAGCCACCTCCCAGGTCACCTCCATCACACAAGCTCTCTATGGCTGGGAGCTGGCTCCCCAATGGACTATGACAGTTCAGAGGACACTCGTTATGATGGCCCTTTGCATACTTTGTTTCTTAGTGTAGTTATTTGTGTTCACCTCTTATCTTCACTGCTAGATATGTGACTGGTTAAGCTGTCTTCTCAGGTAGATCTTAGATGAATCCCTACGTGCGGCGAGGACTGTACCAGGAAATCACGTCTAATCAGCAGCCATCCTACTGATTAGATGGTTTCCCAAATGGAGTGAGGTGTCCTGTAGCAGAAGGGGTTTTTGTTATTTAATGTGAAGTTTAAGTCCATCAGCCTTCCAGACTTCTATTTAGCCTAGCAGTGGTTTTTAAGCTTTTAGAAGCCTCTGCCCACCATGCTTTGTGTCCCCTGTCCAGTAGAAAGCATGTGGCCTTTGGGGACAGATGGGCTTGGCTTTGTATCCTGACTCAGCCGTGCACAACCCGATTAACCTTACCCCAGCTATCTAGCTTTTCTGAACTCCCAGTTTTTCGTCTTTTAAACAGGGATAATAATGCCTAACGCATAAGGTTATGTTGAGAATTCACTGTGACTGTTTATTTGAATTGGGGCAATTCTTGCACATAGTATGTTTTCGGTCAGTGTTAGCGCCCTTCTTTCACTCTTCACCAAAAAAGATGAAAGTGTCAAAAAATTGTCACCTTGATGCTCCAAGTACTTGCTCAGAGTTTGGTCCAAAAGAACTGAGTGTTTGGAGCATTTGAGATCTTTCTCCCGACATATGAATTCTGACAATTAGGTTCGCGAACTTGCTGCCGTGCGTGGACATGGGCAGCACTGAGCAAACAGCCCAGTAAACTTTCATAACCCTGGTATATCAGTGTCGCACAGCTGTGTTCCTGTCGACATGTGGTGGTGTCTTGCTGAGGGCGTTCATCGTTGTTACGAGTTTTTGTGTGCTGTCGCGGGAATATCTGAGCTTGAATTAGAGGAACAAACAAACATTAAATTTCTTGTTAAACTTGGCAAGTGTGGAAGTGAAATCAGGGACATGTTAGTCCAAGTTTATGGGGATAATGCCATGAAGAAAACAGCAATGCAAATGGATTAAACGCTTTTCTGAGGGAAAAGAATACATCACTGATGAAGAGAGGTCAGGGTGGCCAGTAACTTGCAGAACTAATGAAAACATTGCAAAAATTCATCAAATTGTGCATCAAAATTGTCAGCTGACTGTGAGAAGCGTAGCAGACCAAGTAAACATCAATAGGGAAACAGTTAGGAAAATCTTAATTGAAATCTTGGCATGAGAAAGGTGTGGGCAAAAACGGTCCCAAAGGAGCTCACCAATGAACAAAAGCAAAGGAGAGTTGAAGATTGCCAAAACCTTTGGGGGAGGCAAGATGAGGTTTCGGCCGTGTTATCACTGGTGATGAAACATGGGTGTGCCAATGGGTGTGCCAACAAAGTGTCAAAGTGCACAATAGAAGTCAGCCAGTTCTCCACAACCAAAAATGTTCCATCAGTCCAAATCAAGAGTCATAACGATGTCACTAAACTTTTTTGACATCAGAGGGATTATTCATTATGAATTTGTGCCATCTGGACAGTTAACCAAGTTTACTATTTGGAAGTGCTGAAAAGGCTGCATGAAAAAGTTAGATGAAAATGACCTGAACTTTTTGCCAACAATTCATGGCTCTTGCATCACGACAATGCACCAGCTCACATGGCACTGTCTGTGAGGGAGTTTTTAGCCAGTAAACAAATAACTGCATTGGAACACCCTCCCTGCTCACCTGATCTGGTCCCCAATGACTTCTTTCTTTACCCGAAGATAAAGTATTGAAAGGAAGAGGACATCAGGGTAATATGACGACAGCTCTGATGGCCATTCCAGAAAGTTCCAAAATTGCTTTGAAGGGTGGATGAGGCACTAGCATCGGTGCATAGCTTCCCAAGGGGAGTACTTCGAAGGTGACCATGGTGATATTCAGCAGTGAGGTGTGTCTTTTTCTAGGATGAGTTCGTGAACTTAACTGTTAGACCTCATATATCATCAGTTTGGCTCAAATAAACTCTTAAACAAAAATTTTAAAAAAAGAACTGTGTGTTTTATAATTTGGTTTGTTTTGACACTGAGGAGATGAAGGATACCTGGAAATTCACTTACATGACAGCTACTTTTACCAAGGAGCTGTTTTCTCGCTCTTGGGATTTTCCTTGAAGGGCCCAATATGAAAGTTGTGGATGGCAGAAGTGATGTGTGCTCATCTTTGTTCCTGTCCTCCCACTAATAGTCCCAGCAATCAGCATTGTTACTACTAATTAATACTGATAGATTAATAAGTTAGTGACTTCTAAGTTTGTAATTCCCAGTTGAAGAAAGCTGGTCTTGAATTACCATGTTTCATCAATACTAGACACATTTTAACATATCTGAGATCAGGATGCATCTTAAAATCAATATGTCATTGTGTAAGTGGGATTACTTTTCTTTCTTAGGGTGTAAAATAATGGTGCATTTTAGAATCAGTAGCATCTTAAGTTTGGTGAAATAAGGTAATATCATTGGTTACTGTTTTCTAAGATGACTTGTCATTTCCTGATGTGTACCTTGGGGTTCCCTTGGAAATGTGCTTCTGTTGTTTTGTAAACTAGAGTATTTAGAGTTTTGCCTTCTAGTTGAACATCTATTGACCAAGAGGGGAAGTTGAGATAGGAAATTCTAGGCAAAGACCAGATGTCCCAGGGACCCTGGACCCCGACGCCGGAGGTGCTCAGCCTCCCTGTGCTCACCTGCCAGTCAGAAGCCGAGCATTACTGCCCCTCGGTTCCCAGCGGCCGTGTGCAACATGCACCGTGCACAAGTCTCCCTTTCCTCGTTTGTAAATGGGTTCACGATCGGCCCCCCCACTTTGGGGTGGTTGTAGGATTAAGGGCAACAGTATGTCTGAAAGGGGTTTGTCGCCCATGTAAGGTACTGTTTCTACTTGTCGGATGTGCAGAGTGGACATGTGGCCTAGAGACTATGCAAGTCCACTGACAAAACACAGCCCCGGTGACTCAACAGTGATTCATGTGTGGTACTTTTCTTCTTATTTATCTCTCTCTAGGAGAGAGTCTTTAAAAACTTGGTAGAAGCTTGTCTGGTAAAGTGAAGTAGTATTCCCAAAGGATCAAGAAGAAGTTACATCCTATAACTAGAGTCTGAGCTTTTTTTTCCCCGTTTTACTGCTTTCACATTGGAACAGATAAAAGATCAGTAACATTAGCACAAATGCCTTTATCATAAAAGAGTAAGTCTAATCTCTTATGTACAGTGCTCCAGAAATCAAGTTCTGCAGCCCAGCCAGTGCTGGCTCAGTCCTGGCCCCAAAACTTACCAGCAGGGTGACCGCCACGGAGGTGACCTTGAGCAAATTACCCAAACTCTCTGGACCTCAGTTTCCTCATCTGTTAAAATCCTCAAAGGGTCATTGTGAGGATAAGTGAAATGCATGCAAAGCGTTTAGAGGGCTTTACACATGGAAAACACCCAGTAGATATTTGGTTTAATTATGCTTCTAAACAACCACAAAAAGTGTTGTTGTGCAATTGCCAGACTCATTCTCCTGACATAATCAAAAGCTTGGTTATGTCTGGAAAGAAGGGGAAGAGTTGGTTGTTATTTTCACACGTAAGCATGGCGTTAATAAACTCTACAGACATGTCAGTTCAGCAGTAATCTTGTTTGTGTACGATAAGCAAATTAAGAGGATCCTGGTCAGAACCTTACCAGGCAGCTTTTAAATGTTTCCTTACAAGTGAGATTGTTGGAATTCACTGTTAACCATCCCATGTGCTGAGGAAGAGCCTTCAGTGGCTTTTATGCTTAAAAGCCTGGGAGGCCTGCGTCTGACAAAATACCATTAATTTGCTTCCACAATCTGCATTTGGGGGTTAGGGAAAGTCTTAGCAGTGTCAAAATTCATAAGCTTCATATATTCTGCCCTCTATTTCTTCACGTGCTGCCCTGTATTGCCACAGCTGAGTGGTGGGGATGCTACTTACTTTTTCTTTTTAATCAACTTTATTGAAGTATGGTTTGCATACAATGAAATTGTAAGTCTACAGTACAATAAATTTGGGCAAGTATATACATCTATGCAACCACTACCCAAATCAAGATATTTCTACTTCCCTAGAAAGTCCCCTGCTCCCCCTTACAATCCCTACATACCCCCCCCCCCCCCGCCCAACTCAGTCAACTACTGATCTGATTTGTCATCCTAGATTAGTTTTATCTGTTTTAGAATTTCACATAAATAGAATTATACTGGAATTCTTAGGTTTCTTTCTTTCAGCTCTTGGGGGTCCAGCTTCATTGGTTCAGCATAATATCTGTGAGATTTTTCCATGTTGCTGAGGTATCAGTCTTTCATTCCTTTTTATTGCTGAGTAGTATGCCATTGAACGAATATGCTGCAGTTTGGTTATTCACTTTTGATGGACATTTGAGTTATTCTAGGTTTTGGTTAATATGACAATCTCTGTCTTTTAATTGGGATGTTTAGTCTATTTACATTTAATACCATCTTTTAACTTATTGTTTTGAAATCATTTTAGACTTACAGAAATATTGCAAAAATAGTTCAGAGAATTCCTGTAGGTATAACCTTCCCTAATGGGAACACTTTACAGCAGAAAGTTGACATTGTTACAGTTTTAAATAATTTGCAGATTTTATTCCAATTTCACCAATTTTCCCCTAATGTCTTTTTCTGTTCCCAAATCCAATCCATTATATCACATTAAATTTAGTTGTCATGTCTCCTTAGTCTCCTCCAGTCAGTGACACTTTCTCAGTGTCTCTTTTGTCTTTTATGACCTTGACACTTTTGATGTGCATGTGTATGGAATGCTCCTCCCTCAGTTTGGGCTTGTCTGATGTTTTCTCATGATTAGATAGTGGTTGTGTATTTCTGGCAAGAATACTATGGAAGTGATAGTGTGTCCTTCTCAATGTGTCATATCAGGCGACACACGATGTTGCCGTTTCTTACTACTGCTGATGTTAACTTTTGATCAGTTAATGTAACTTTTGATATTGGATTGATTAAAGTCTACCATACTGGTATTTGTTTTCCATTCATCCTCTCCCCTGCTGTGTGTGTGTGTGATTGCTTGCTCTAGGGCTAACTGTGTTCATTCTCAACTAATCAGGGTCTATTTAGAGTATCTCTTCATAGTCACATTGTAACTCTCCGCAGTCCATACTTTACAGATGTGACAACAAACGTACAACAGTATAAGTCCATTCACCTGCTGTCATGCCTTAGTATGTTGTCATATCTTTCCTACATGTGCTATAAACCCTCTTACAGAGTTAGCACTTTTGCTTTAAACAATCAATTGTCTTTTAAGTAAATTATGAGAAGAAAGAAAAGAGTCTTTTATACTTACCCTTATTTACTGGTTCAGGTGCTCTTCATTCTTTCCTAAGTCCCAAGTTTCCAACCTGATGGATATCCCTTTAGCATTTCTTTGAGTGCAGGTCTGTTGGTGAATTCTCTCACCTTTCATTTACCTGAGAATGTCTTTATTTCATCCTTGTTTTTGAAGGATATTTTTACTGGATATAAAATTTCGTTATTTTTCTTTGAGCACTTTAAAGGGGGTGTTCATTGTGTTCTGTCCTTTAGTTGTTGATGAGAAGTCACCTGTCTTTTTATAAACCTTTGTTCCCTGTACATGACGTCTCCCCAGCCCCACAATTCACACTGCTTTTAGGATTCTGCTTTATGTTGCAGCAGTCTGACTGTGATATGCTAAGGTGTGGTCCTTTTTGTATTTAGCCTTCTTGGAATCTGGTGAGCTTCTTAAATCTATAAGGTAGTGGTTTTCATCAAATTTCAGAAATTTTTGGTCATAATATTCTTCAAATATTTTATCTGCCTCATTTTCATCCTGTTATCCTGATTTTTTTAAAAATTTTATTGAGGTAGCATTGGTAAATAACATATAATTTTCAGATATACAAGATTATAATTCAACATCTGTGTACTCTATCGTGGGTTCCCCACCCAAAGTCTAGTCTCTTTCCATTACCATATATTTGATCCCCTTTATCCGCTTTACCCTCCTCCCACTCTGCTGCTCTGGAAACCACCATTTGTTGTCTGTATCTAGGTGTTTATTTTTGTTTGTTACTTTTTGTTTTATATTCCACATATAAGTGAAATATCCTGATATTTTACATTTATATTAGGCTTATTGATATTGTCACTCAGGTTCCTAAAATTTAGTTCATTTTTCTTTAATTCTATCTTTCTCTCTGTTCTTCAGATTAGATAATTTTTATTGATATGTCTTAATGTTCACTGACTCTTCCTTCTACCATCTCCAATTTGCTGTTAAGATTATCCAGTGAAGTTTTCATTTTCATTATTGCACTTTTTAGTTCTTGAGTTTTCATTTGGTTCTTTATGTAGTTTCCATTTTTCTCCTGAGAGTCTCTGTTTCCACAATAAGACCATGTTTTTTAAGTTATTTGAACATAGTTTCCTTTAATGACTTAAATGTAATTATACCAGCTATCTCAGAGTCTTTTTCAACTAAGTTCAATATCTAAGCCATATCAAATTTAATTTATTTTGAATATGTTTCTCAACATTTCTCTATTTTAATTTTTTGTCTTGTGAGTTTTGATTGAATAGTGGGCATTGTGATAATATGTTCTCTGAAGTGTGTTGATTCTTGTTTGGGCAGACAGTTAAATGACTGGCTGATCACTTTGTGCTGGTGTAGGCTCAGTGTGACTACGTTAGCATGGATCTGTAGAAAGCACAAACTTTAACTTGGCAGGACTCAAACACTAACTCCACTTTTCCTGCAGATCCTGTTAGGGCTTGGTTTTAGATTTTATTAGATTGGGCCTAGAAGAGGTCTTGCTCAAGGACATGGTCTTTAGACCTAAGCCATGTCTCAGCTGGATTCATGTCCAGGGATGTTAACTACCACTTGCTTTTTTTTAAATATATGACAGTTTTATTGAGTTTTACAATTCACCCACTTTTTAGTGTGTAATTCAGTAGTTTTTAGTATAGTCACAGAGTGGTGCAACCATCACCACAATCAATTTTAGGACATTTTCATCCCCCCAAAGAAACCCTATACCTATTAGCAGTCATTCCATTTCCCCCCAACCAGTGTACCACCCTAGGCAACCGCTAACCTACTCTGTCTCTGTAGAATTGCCTGTTCTGGACATTTCATAAAAATGGAATCATACAATATGTGGTGTTTTGTACTGGCTCCTTTCACATAGCATGATGTTTTTGAGGTTAATCCATGTTGTAGTGTGTGTCAGTACTTCATTTCTTCTTGTGGCTGAATAATATCCCATTGTATGGGTTTACCACCCTTTGTTTATTCTTTCACCGGTTGATGGACATTAGGATTGCTTCTACTTTTGGCTATTATGAATAATGTTGCTGTCAACATTTGTGTCCACGTTTTTGCATGGAAATATGTTCATTTCTTTTGGGCAGATACCAAGAAGTGGAATTGCTGGGTCATTTGGGGACTCTATGTTTAACCTTTTGAGGAACTGGCAGACTTTTTCCAAGTGGCTGTACCATTTTACATTCTCACTAGCAGTGTATGAGGGTTCCAATTTCTCTGTATCTTTGTCAGCACTTTTTATTATCTGTCTTTTTAATTATAGCCATCCTAACAGATAATTGCTATGGACTGAATTACGTGCCCCCAAATTCACATGTTGAAGTTCTAACTCACAATGTGGTGGTATTTGAAGATGGGGTCTTTGGGGGTTAATTAGGGTTAGACAAGGTCATGGGGCCCTCACGATGAGATTGGTGCTCTAATAATAGGACACAGCAGAGGGTCTGCTCGCTCGCTCTCTGCCACATGCGGACACAGTGGGAGGTGTCTGTCTGCAAACCAGGCAGAGAGCCTTCACCGGAACTCAACATGCTTGCGGCTTGATCCTAGACTTCCAGCATCTAGAACTGTGAGAAAGTAAATTTCTGTTGTATAAGCTAGCCCGTCTGTGGTATTTGTTAGGACAACCTGAGCAGACTATATAAGACAGGTGTATGAAGTGGTATCTCACTGTGGTTTTGATTTGCATTTCCCTGACGTCTAATGATATTGAGCATCTTTCATTGTACTAGTTGGCTATTTGTATGTCTTCTTTGGAGAAATGTCTGTTGAGGTCCTTTGACCGTTAAAAAATTGGATTCTTTGTCTTTTAATTGTAGCTTATCAGATAGATGATTTGCAAATACTTTCTCTTGTTTTGCGGGTTATTTACTTTTTTGGATGAATTGTTTGTGCATTGCTTGGGTGAAAGTTTGAACCATGTTAAATAGCTAATATAGGTCTCTGAGGCATCCTGTATTAGTTACCGATAGAGGAAGTAACCTGAACATCTTTAGAAATCCAGTCAAACCATGATAAATTAACAAACTAAATCTTCATATATTTGGAGTAGTTAGTGTTATTTTCTTGTAGAATAAGGAGGAAATCCTGTAACTGTCATTAACTGTTAGCATTGGGGTCCCAGGAGCTCAGAAGCCCGGGGTCTTTCCTTGGGGACAGATGGCTTGTGCATCAAACCCCATCTGACAGTTGGCTTGTCGAATGGGAGCCGTGGCTGAATGAGGCACCTGGTGGTCAGGGATCTTAGGGATGTTCAAATCCCACAGTAACTTGAGCTTTACACCCATAGTGTCTTTGCACGATTTTAGAAGCTTAGGGGTGCGTGAAAGTCCTTTGAAAATAAAAGTAAACTTTTTGGAATGGAAACTTGTATCATCATGTCTTGTGACAACTCTTCTGTCCCTTATCCCCAAATGCTACATGGTGTATGTCTTTTAAATAAATGTGAATTGAAATTAGTTTTGTATGTCGTGATGCCTCTGAAGATAATTGGAGCTAATTAGAGATAACAAAATTCTAACTGAATATTATCATCTTGTTAAATATTCTGAAAAGTATTTCTAGGAGTCGTATTTCAACGGCATGTCTGGCATTGGTGGTGAGTCAAGTCTCTCATGCCAGGCTGTTCTTTCCATCAACTAGCAACCTCATGCTTTATGGGAATCATTTTACAAGTGCAGGTGATAATATGATAATGCTTTGCATGTGTGTGTGACCTCAGGCAAATCACTTCCTTCTGCCATTTGCCCATCTGTGTGGTGGTAAGAATGCTTTGAGGTGTTGGATTAAAGATGAGGCAGACGAGTCCTGACTTGGAGCGATCTGGAGTTGAGCACTCGCTGTCTGACTTCAGGCCAGTACTTACCTTGTCGAGTAACAGTTTCTTCAGGAACCAGTGTGTGCCCTGCCACATCAGTGAGGTGGTGGGAGGACCAAATCAAGTAATAACATACATGAGAGGACCTTGAAACTGCACTTGTTTCCACAAATGCAAAAGATGGAAGGAGGTGCTGTTAGGGTGGGGGTTTTGCCCCCTCGTAGCCAATTGCCCACATCAAAACGGGCAGGAAGAGAACCAGGAGGCGTGGGAGAAGGAATGCTGGAACGGTGCACTGGGGCTTTTGTGAGGTCTCCCCGCTGGTGGACTATGTGGCCCCAGGTCGTCTCTGTGCAGTCCTGTTTCCTAAGCATTCTTCTCACATGTAACTTCCACCAGGTGGTTTCTGTGGTTTCAGGAGGTTTGTGAGTGACTTGCTGTCACTTCAGAACTGCAGGGGCTTGTCAGCATTCAGCACGGTACATTCATTTAATCCTATGGAGTGTCGCCTTGGCTATTTTCCTGGGGACACATTTTCTGTCCAAGACCCCCTGTGAAACATACATACCTACCTCAGCTTCAGGATTTAGGAGGGTACAGGAGGTGAAGTGAATGAAATGAATTCCTGTGGAGAGCCGTTTCCCTCCAACATACTCTGCACTTTCTTCAGAGGTGATCTTTCTCCAGAGGAGAAATAAAAACCCTCTTTAGGACAGATAACTAGGAATGTCGCTGACACCCAGGCCATAAGCTACATGTGTAAGGTTGGGGTTACACTGTGCTTGGCTGTGATAGCAGAAGTCACATCAGGGGTCCTGAAATACAGCCGGAGCCCCTTAGTGCTTTGCCCTGTAAGAGCTCCTACTGTAAAGGTCCGTGTGTGCTGTAGTTGTGATGGAAGCTGGTGTTTCCATAGACCAAAGTGAATTGAATTCCCCAGTCACCTGTAAAGAGGCCCTGAACTGCCACCGCAGAGAGTCAGGCATCAGACATTGGCTCTGAAGCAGTGACACTGAGCTGCTGGCTGTCCCATGCCTCACACCTGCCTTTGGTTCCCCACATTTGCCTGCTGGTGTAGTTGGTTTCAGCACACTTGTGATCAACCCCTGGTGTTCACACTGCCTGGGTTTACAGTGAAGGTGCTCATGCATGGGCACTGAGGCTGCGTGGCCTTTCCTTAGAGCTCACGTTGGCACTCCAGAGCCCAGGGGACACTCAGATCAGAATTTGCAAAGGCTCAACAGCAAGCATCTTATGTTAGACTTTCCCAGGCGTGCTTGCTGTTGGCCAGAAGGGGTCGCCACTTGGGTACCTCTTGGCCACCTCTGTCCAGGCTTCACGATCAACCATCCTTTCTTTTTTTCCATTTTCTTTCGTACCTTTTTCTTACCATCCTCTTCAGTGTGGCAAGTACATCAAAGGTGCTGTAATAAGAGGGGTCCTTTGGTAGAAATTATTCAATTCAAGAACTGTTTATTCACTGTTTTATTTTGTGGCAGGATGCTCTGTTAGGTTCTGCTGAATACAAACATGGTGAGATGTAATTCTTGCCTGTAGGGTGTTTATGTTCCTAGAAGAAATAAAAGAAAAGCTACACAAATTACTGTCTGATGAGGCAGAACCATTTATTAGTTCAGAGATCTTGGGAAAGTCATTGAACTTCAACTTCCTCATCTCTAAAGGGGGTTATGTGAGTTCACCTTGGAGGGTTATTGTGAGGTTAAGGATGAAATCAAAATATTTTTCTTTTCAATTTGTATGTATCATCTTTTCAAATGGCTACTAAGCTTTTGGAACATAAATACTTATTAAGCAGTTTGGACTTAACTACTTACTAAAAGGAACTATTAGGGTTTTTTGTTTCTTTGTTTGGTTGTGTGTTAGGGACTCCATGAAAAAGTTACCGAGATGCTAAGCTTGATGTGAACCAAGAGTTCTTTGATTCTAAAATGCCTTTGGTTTTATGCTATACATTTATTTTCTATGTCAAAGAAAGAAAAACACTGCCAATTACTTATGCCTTTAAGATAGTCCCATGAAACCTGTGAATTTATGGCAGCATTTCTTGCTTTGTAATTTCTTTCATCTGTTCCAAGGGATTTGTCCATTTCTCTTGCCTCCAGTTGCAGTTATTTGCCCTGTAACAGGCATGTGGTTGCAAGAAGTAACCCAACTTCATCTCCCTTTGAGCATCTTCCTTTTTTAGGTCCCATGCTTTTGGTAATAGCTTTGCAATAAAAGATGGAATTTTGGTCATTCCTCTGATGGTGTTTTATTTACTAATATAAAATTTATATTCTGTCTTATTTCCCTGCCTTTCTGTGTACCAATAACTTTGTGTTTCAATGCTGAGTCATGGTGTCATCTTCTTGAAGAAATTTTAAATGGCAATTAAACTTGGTCTATGTGGTACCAACAGTGTACATTACTCAACTGAAGTGACAACAATATGAATAACTGTGACCAAATTCTGTCATTCAGAGGCAATAATTATGTCCAGACTGCATCATTGCAGCATTGGGATTTGTTTGGCTGACAGCATTGGAATTTACATTCAGATTTCAGAATTGTTGAACTGTTGTAAAATGTATGCTTGAGTGTTGTCTTGAGTGTCACCTTCAGTGGACTGATGGCGCTTCCTAGGACTGTATACTTTGTTAAGAAGGATTATGAGACTAAGTCAGAGTTCAGCAGGAAAGAGTGCTGTAATCCATTATCGTGTCTTTTAATTGATGTCTAGTAAGGTAAGAGGGAGCTGGGGCTTGTGTGTAGGGATTTGCCCTCCCAGATGGAAGTACAGAAAACGTTTAGAAGGCCACAATAATAGGCGTCAGGCTGGCACAGTGAGACCCCAAAGAGTGGCACAGATGTAAGAGACAGCACAGAGGTGGATTCATAAGACTCGTCACCTCCACAGGTGTGGGCAGGTGGCTGCTGCTTTACGTCCGGCTGACTGGAACATGTTTGTGGCACTCATGAGAGTAAGTTAGAGGCTGCATCGAAGCGGGGTGGATGGGTTCATTTCTGGACACGTTAACTTGGAGGTGCCTCGTGTAGCCGGGAAGCTGTAAAGATGGCATCGGCACATTCTTCAAGGAGTTTGGCAGTGGGGGATAGAAATCGAGCAGTAACTTGAGGGGGGTAGCAGAGTTAAGGAAAACTTGAAGGTGGGTCGGAAAGGGGCATAAGATGCTTGAGAGAGGAGTGTGGTTAGTCCCAGAGTGCAGGGTTAGTGGTTAGTCCCAGAGAGGAGCAGGGTCCCAGAGTGCCCTGAAGGGGAGGGGATGCAGAGCAGAGGGAAAGGCCCTCACCTGTAACTATTCATACTAAGTGGATAGATTGCAGATGACCAGCTCCTTGCTGTTCTTCCCGTCTGTTGCCGTTTAAGGTATTCGTTAGCCCTTTCTGTTTCCTTCCTTTTCATCCCAGGGTTATCTGATTTTTCCTCCCCTCCTTCCTGTCGTTGTGCTATGCTTTCTTACTGGACTCTCCTTACTTCTATTTTGTTCTCTGCCTGGGTTACCTTCCCCCCCGTCCCGTGGTCCCTGAGGACACAGGTTTCTTTTACTCTGAGGTAGAGGCTGTTCTCGTCCTGGCCTCCTGATCCCTATCTCAGCTTTTCTTGGTGTCCAGAGAGTTTCTGTGAAACTGTCTCATACTTTCCTAACTTATTTTCTTCTGCTCGAGGTCTTCTTGGCTTTATGTTTCAAGCCCTTGTTTTCCCACCAGGACTGCTTCCTGCTCTCTGTGTTATTTCTCTTCTCACTTCTGGTCCTCTGGGCCTCCTGCTTGACTCTGTCTTTCGTAAGGCCACCCTTTCGTAAGGTCATCTCCCACTTCAGTTTCATTATCTTCTTAGGATAAATGTTAGTATGTATAAAACACAATTATATTTTGATTACTCCAGTTCCAGCCCAATGACTTATTTTCAATCCATAGAGCAATGGATTTTAATGGCTGAAAGGTAGGCTGGAAATCATCTAATCCAGCACTTTCCAACATGTGTTCCTCCCTAGAGGTTAATAGGTATTTGGTGAAAAAAAGGACTCTGTGATCAAGTAAGTTTGAGAAATGCTGGTTTCAACCAAATTAAACACTTAAAAAAAAACACCCACAGAACTTTAATATGTTTCACATGCAATGTAAATCCCCGAGGAAAGGGGGTGTTTCCCATACTTATTTGACTATGGAACCCTTTTGGAAGAGCAAGCCCCCGAGCTAATCCCTCGTCCTGTTTCACAGATGAGCAAACTCAAGTACTGAGAATCCCACATCACAGGTTCTTCGTCTTAAAGGGACTGTGACGACTGCATGCTGGCTTTCACAGCCCTTTGTGACAGTGCCACTCTGTGTGATGTTATGAACCTTTAGCTGTGCTGTGAACTGACGCCAAGGGAAATCTATTCTGAACATTTCCAACTGAAAACGAGAAGTAGCTAAGACTCCGCTGAGCTCATGGTCAGTGTAAGCCCCTTTCATGAGGGGTACACGAGCAGCACTCCGTGGTCGCCGCTCCTGAGTGGGGCGCTCCAAGTCCGTCCTGCCCAGAGCGTCCTGCCCCTGGGCCTTGGCACATGCTCGCCTGCTGTTTGCTTGTCCTTTTGCACCTTAGGAGCCCGTGGGCCAACCACATTTACAGAGACACACGCAGTACTGCCCTCTCTTCCTGCCTCCCTGACCTCCCTGGGTAAGGTTGCTCTCTCATCAAAACTCTCGAAGACACTTGTATACTCAAATTCTCACACACAACCTAGTATCTTCCCTCAGCTGTTTGGTTTTGGTTTGTCCCCCCTCGATGCAGACCCTTGAGGGGGGAGAACCCTTCCCACTCATTCCTGTGCCCGCAGCAGCACTCAGTGCTTGACCCAGAGCTGGCCTTGGCCAATTAGGTTAAATCCTTGTCTGGTGACACTGATTGCCAGAGGAAGCTGCGGGAAAGCCTCCTGTGTGGGAAGGCCATGGAAGCCTTTCCGCGAGAAGCGCTCGGAGGAAACCATCGCACTGACAAGCAAGGGAGGGAAAACGTCTTCCAGGTGCAGGTCGAGTGGAAAAGGAAGACAATAAAGACATGACAGGGAAAAGGAACAAAAAAGGCAGAAGAAATGATCATCCTGGGCAGAGTGGGAAGTGAGGAGGGCAGAGGAGTGAAGGAAAGCTGTGATCTGGCAGGAGAGGGGGTGGAAGACTTTGAAGGGGACGGGGAGGGGGCGGTGGGAGGCAGGGGAGGCTCGGTGCCCATATGGCCTCCAGGTGCCTGCTGGTTCTCTGGCCAATCCCTCACCCAGATGTTCGCTCAGTGCCCAGGCCAGGCTCTGGCTAGCTCCCAAACATTTAAATAACGGAAACCATCTCAGAGGAGGCTGTATTTTTAGTGAGGGACTCTGGCTGTGGTAGGTGATGATTCTAATCGTCCAGATAGTTACTGGAGTGGCAGAGAGGCTCAGATGACCAAGGAGAATGGAATTCTGATTCTAACTTCCCTCCTGACAGGCTGTGAGATGCTGGGAAAGTCACCTGACCCTTTCTTCTAGATCAAAATTTCTTCCCATTTCTTATTCTTTCTAACATTTCTGAAAGTGAACATATAATAAAGTAAAACGTAAAACTTACATTTCAAGATGCAAATACGAATTAATGGTAATAAAAACTTTAAATGCGTAGTGTGTGTTGCAGTAACAGCTGATTGATACCTGGTCTCTTTACTTGAATTTGACATTGACTTATCATTTGACAGAGTCAGTCACGTAACTTCTCTGTACCTTTTCCATGTATTAAAAGACAATCTAGAATGCCAGCTATTAAGACCACTATTAAGAGTTAATGTCAGTGGTAACATGCCATTTAAAGGACAGAGTCCTTGGTAGCAATCTGAGTTTGGGCTCTTTCTGAGAGGGCCGTGGCAGTGGCAGGGAGAGCAGTAGTTGGGAGAGTCCTTATTTCTCCCTAATGACAGGCAGTAATCCCTGAACCCCTGGAATGCTGTGTTAGCTTCGTTTGATCCCTAATTGTGCAGGGAAAGAACCTGTTACACGAGGTCACGGTCAAAAAGGCCTCCTTGTGTCTTTAGATCCATGGGGTGCTGCTAGCTATCAAATTGGACAACGGAAGGTGGAATGCTTCTCTTTCAGCATAGCATCTGGTGGCGAGAGAATTTAGCCATTCACTGAGCTGAAGGAGCTTTACGTTCTGATAGGGATCATCGAGGAAGACCTTCAGTTTATTCAATGACGTGATAGGGTCACCAGCAGTATTGTTTTTTTGTTATGATAAGACGTCCATAATATAAAATTTACCATAGTGACCATTTTTAAGTGTTCAGCTCTGTGACTTGAAGTACATTCACCCTGTTGTGGAAGCACCACCACCACCACCATCTCCAGAACTTTTTCCTCTTCCCCAACTGAACCCCTGTCCTCATTAAACACTGACTCCCCCGCCCCAGCGCCTGGCACCCACCATCTACTTTCTGTCTCCCTGAATTTGACTGCTCAGGTGCCTCATGGAAGTGGAATCACGGTATTTTTGTCCTCGCACGTCTGGCTGCCCGCGCTTAGTGTAACATCCTCATGGCTCCTCCACGTGTTGTCATGTGTACATGCCACACTTGTTTATTAGGTCACCCATCAGTGGAACATTACTGTTGTTTTAAACTTTCTCTAGTGAAGGTCTTTAACCTATTCTCAAACTACCTGGTAACATGTCTGTCTTCCCCCCGGGACCGCAGCTTATTGATCATTGTATTTGTCTTTGTGCTTTGGTGCAGTGCCAGCTGGTCAGGAAGGTGCTGAGTGACGGAATAAATGGGTGAGCTGGCTTCTTTGGAATATTTGCCCAAGAATCAGTACCCAGTTCTTCCCCTGAACATGATTTTCTGGGTAAAACTAAGCTGCAAATCTATACTTCTCTGAGCCTTTTCATCTGTGTGTAACATTCGGGAGGCAATATTTGCCACTAGATTATTTGCTTGATCCAACACTCTGTGCCTTTCAGGTTAAGGTTGCTACTGAAACACTCAGGATTAACACTTAACACTTTTATCCCCCAGAAAATTGAATTTTAAGAAATTCAAAAGCTGCTCCATTTAAAACCACTCAAGACTTGTCATGGATTTATGGTAAAAAAGAAAGACCTGTTGTTATGTGGAAAGAAAATAACTTGAAACATGTCAAAACTCGGGTCTCCCTTTCCCGTTCGCTCATAGGTAGGTCCTCCTGGAAATCTCTCCTGTCTCCTGTGCCACCAAACTTGTCTATTTTCTCTCCTCTTTCTCTGTCCTTTCCTGAGACCCTAAATTACACTGGGTCTGCCTTTAGTTCTTTTACCTTTCCCTATATACTTTTTCAAACTGTGTCTAATCTATTATCTCTATATGGATGGTTCCCAAAATTTAATCTTTGGCCCAGACTTCTCTCTCAAGTTTTATTTCTATTCTCCAGCTGCCTCTGAGTGTCTCTGTGTAGAGAAGTTCACGTGTCTGAGACGGAACGTACATTTCCTCTCACATCCACCTTCTCCCCAGGAATCCATCTTTACTCCTCCCATCTCACTAATTACTCAGTAAATAGTTACTGACCTGGGATGATACTAAATGAGGTGTGCCAAGCACCTTTCCAGGTGCATAATTAGCTGGTTAATCCAATAAATCAGATCAGTTGCCAGGCCTCTAATATGTAGTCTCTTACAGTCCTTTTGCCTCTGCACCCTGTGCCATTACATTACGTATTCGTTTCCTAGGGCTACAGTAACAAAGTACCACAAACTGGGTGGCTTCAAACAACAGAGACGTATTGTCTCACGGTTCTGGAAGCCGGGACTCTGAAATCAAGGCATCAGCAGGACTGGTTCCGTCTGAGGCCTGCGAGGGAGCGTATGTTCCATGCCTCTGCCCAGCCCCCCGCTTCTGGTGGTCACCGGGCATCTCTGGTGTTCCTGGGCTTGTAGGTGCCCACTCCAGGCTTGCACTTCACATGGCTTCTCCCTGTGTCTCTGCAGGCCGTCTTCCCTCTGTCCATGTCTGCCTCTGGGCCCAAATTTCCCCTTTTAATAAGGATACCAGTCATGTTGGAGTAGGGCCCACCGTAATGACCTCATTTTAACTTGATTTCCACTATAAAGACCCTGTTTCCAAATAAGGTCACATTATGGATGGATGGATGGATGGATGGATGGATGGATGGGAAGAAGGGAGAAAGGGAGGAAGGAAGGAAGGAAATATGAAATAATAGAATTAGTCTCAATGTACCTTGCTGACCTCATGTCCCATCGTTCCCATTTGTCCTCCAGCCAGGTGTTTGGCTTCTGTTCTCCATACTGTCCCGTTTCGTCGTCTCCTCAGACTTAGAATCTAGCCTCATCCAAGGCCCAGCTCAAGTTCCATTTCCATGATGGCACCTCCCCAACTGATGTTTGCCTTCTCCTAACTCATGCAAGGTGTGATCAAATATATGGTGAATGTTTACATTTTAAAAATTTATTGCAGTAATAGACACATTGCCATTAATCCCCCTCAAAATACTCCCCCTCACTTCAAACACACTTATCCCATCTTTCTTGCCACTTTCTGAAGCAGTTCTGGAAGTCCTCTTTCGTGAGTGTCTTTAGTTGCACTGCCGTGACTGCCTCAATGTCCCGAATCATTTTGACTTTGGTGAAGAGCCTGAAGTCGCACTGTACCAGATCCAGTGAACAAGATGGATGAGGACTCACCATAATATTTTTATTTGACAGAAATTGCCATATCAGTAGTGATGTGTGACATGGAGCCTTTCTGTTGTGATCAAATAATACAGGGAATGCTGCTGCCGAGTGCCATCCAACGGGAAGGCAGGGATCTTCAATACGGGAAGCAGCGTGTTGAACCTTAGTAACAGTGTGTGACAAGTTTCAACTTGTTCAGTGCAGTCAGTCGGGTGTGAGCTACAGTTGAGAGAAGGTGTGTTTTAAAATGTGCCGTAAATCATCCTCCATCATGACAACGCTCCGTGTCACACATAGCTTCTGGTACAGCAATTTCTGTCAAATAAAAACATTATAGTGTGTCTTCATCCACCTTATTCACTGGATCTGGCACCGTGCGACTTCTGCTTTTTCCCCAAAGTCAAAATGATTTAGGACAACGAGGCAGCCATGACAGTGCAACTAAAGACACTCGCAAAAGAGGACTTCCAGAACTGCTTCAGAAAGCTGCAAGAATGATGGGATAAGTGTGTTTGAAACAAGGAGGAGTATTTTGAGGGGGATTGACAGCAATGTGTCTTTTACTGTAACACTTTTTTTATTTAATCCTTCACTGTATTGTTTGATCAGACCTCGTAGCACTTTAGTGTGCTTTTCTGTCGTACTTTTAGCTTTAGGTCTGTGTTACAGTGGTTTATCAGGGAACTGTCTGGCTAAAAGGGAGCTTACAGATGGACCAAGACCAAGATATCTGCATTTGACCAATTGGGGACATCTTGAAATCATGACAGATCTCTGAACCCCACACCTAAAATTCTGATCAGCAGCTCTGGGTGGGGCCCTGTAGTATGTACTTTTAAAAGCTCCTACAGGAGATTCTGATACACAGCCAAGACAGAACCTCTAATCCAGTCCAACCTCCTTATTTTACCTACGGGAAAATGGAGCTCCAACATTGATACATGACTTGCCAAGGTCACATAATTAGTAGCAGAGCCATCCAGTGCCATGGTTGTCTTATCTTTTCAATCACATTTAAGCAGTTGAAGAATAGGGTCTGTACCTCATTTATCTTTGTAACCTATGTAGGACCACTAGTATACCTCACTCAAGACAAGCATTTCACAGTGAGTGTTAGTGTTTAGTGACTAGACTAGTGGCCATAATAAAAGCTCCAAGAGGACAGGTACCGAATCTGTCTTTGCTAATTTTTATTTCCAGCACCTGGTATAGTGCCTGGCACATAGTAATGTACTCAGTTAACACTGGTTGAAAGAATGAAGCGTCTACTGTGCACCAGGCACTATAGTAGGTGCTCTACATACATCATCTCATTTCATTTAGTCCAACCAATGAAGTAGGTTTCAATATTCCCATTTTACAGATGAGGAAATTAAGCACCAGAGGTTAGATAATTTGGTCAATGTTATGCAGCAAATAATTAGCATAACTGGGTTTTAAACCTCATATCTCTCTCTTCGGTTCTACAGAATTTACATGCTGTCTGTGCTGTTCTATTCAAAAAGCTGTCGGTCACTCCAAAACAATATATAGTGCAAAGGCATTTAAAAGCCCCAGATGTTTAGAAGCCTCAGTTTGGTATCCAACTCTAACTTAGTCTTGCTGCTCCATGAGGTAATATAAAAGGTTGTTCTACTGAAAGTTTTATTGCGTATGTTACAGAACATACAGTACTCTTACCAAGTGCATGCTTGAATGTGTATGACTCAATACTATCAAAAGCTTTACAAGTATTTCATCCTCTTTCCCTTGTTTTTTCAGTGCTATTAAAAATTCCCCTCCCTTTGTAGAACACAAGTGCCAGGACTAGGGCACGCAGAGTTCAGAGAGTGTCCCAGCATGAACTATTCTAATACCAGGTTTCAAATGCAAGCTAATGGTGGAGAAATCTGAGCAGGGGTAATGTTGGCCCTACACACCTAGTCCCCTGCCCAGAACACTTGCGCAGGCAGCCGGTTCCATCCGCACCAGAGGCATCGCATGTCAGGGACTGGGTGTCTAGAAGTGACAGGGTTCTGATTCCAGCTGTCAGGCATGAAAAGGAGACCTAAGTAGCCACATCTCAGAGACAGAGTGTCAGCTTTGTCATCTGAAATGTTTGTTATTTTTTTTCTTTCCAGTTTGATGTTTTACTTGGATCTTGGCCTTGAATTTATACTCCGTGTAGACGATTTCCTCGTTCCTGTGGCCTCCTTTTCATTGCTGTTGTTTCCGAGACCAATCCTTTCTGATACTGCAGCACTCCCCTCACACCAATCTCAGTGAGGTGGGAATGCGTAAGAGGGGCCCCCTGTACCCCCAACAGGCTTTCGCTGAGTCTGATAGCTCACATCATCCTTCCATGCCTACTTCCACCCTGTCCCCAAATTTTTCAAATATGTGCGTGCATTTCTTTCAAATTCTCACTTGTCTTCCTTTCTTTTGAAAGGCTTTGAACATAATTACTTTAATAAAGTCTGTTGTCCTATAAATGACCCACGAGTTACCAACCAAACTGGGATCACAGAGCCCACTCCCAGGGGGCTGTGCTGCTGGGTCTTGCTCTCTTCTGTGTGCCAGGGTAGCAGATTGCATGCTTTATCTGACGACTTGGTGAAACTAAATGAAGTGTGGGGATAAACCCCTCGACGGTCTGGGAGTGGTGTCTTAGTGTTGGATTTCTTAATATGCTGAGGGACTTGGAAGCCACCTGCTGCCCGAATTATCAAATTGACCAACATAAGGCCAATATATCCAATCCAGGCAAAATCTTTGAATAGTAAAATCCAAAACACTGTCCAAATTCTTTTGTAGTGTAATACTGAACTCTTGCTGATTAAATCTTACTGGAGTTTGTAGATCATAAGCTGGGTTTGGATTTTTTTAAATTACTGTAATGATATCTGTTTCATGGAATCTGACCTATATTACTTCTGCCAAGAGGAATTCAAAATTGCCAATTGGGGTTAATGTGGTACAAAGAACTAAAAACTTCTCATTCTCAGGAAATGAACAGGAGGGAGTCTTTAATGAAAGCATTGAGTCAGTCCCTTTTGTGGCTTAATATTGCCATACGTAGCTCCATAGGTTCAGAACAGATTCTCTAAGACAGGGCGTGATAGCAATAAGAGCAAAGGATTAAGCATCAGGAAGCTGTACCCACGTAGGGGCTGAGCTAGGGATGTGGTTCTTAAGACAACATTTTGAGACAGTTCTTACTTAGGGGCCAGTGTGGAGATCCCTTCTCCCCAAGAAATGTTTATTTCTTTTACTTCAATGTACAATTTTAGTGGGAAAACAGAGTTCTAGTTCTTTAAAAAAAAAAAAAAAGTTTGATACCACTGGACTGGAAAATCACTACCTCGAAACTTTTGTGATTCATTATACGGTCTACCCATCAAATTGTCTACACCCCTGGAACGTACACTCATGTTTTTAGGAAGGCTTCTTACACCGATAGCGCAAGTCATCCAGGTTCAGCATGTAAGGCAGTTCATGTCTTATACTAGAGTCCAAACCAAAAGTCCTTTAGGGCAGCAGGAGGGGGATTCTTATCAGACGTAGACTAAGTCTGGGCTTACGCAGCAGTTTCTAGAACAATCAAAAGAGACAAAGTTCTTTAATACCTTGGCCATCATGGCTGGACTAAGTCCTGGTAGAGAGCTTTGGAAGAAAAAGTTAGATTCCACCTGACTGGACTTCCTAAGCTTTGTGGTACAGAATTCAGTCTCCCTGGTTATGAAATGGGGCGCAAGAGAATTTGATCCCATGAAATTGACAAGATAATTTGAGATGAGGCAATGAGAGGGATGATGATGGGACAATATTTGCTTGTTATCAATTTGACCTCTTCTTAATGTGTGTTCTTTTTGTCCCCAGTGATTCTTCCTTGATTCCTGCATAAGGTGACCCAGGAATTTTCTTCCATACTGAAGAGGCACAGCCATCGCTGCTCGACCAGCTTAGTTAGTTTGCCTCTACTCAACTTCCTTTCATCTCTCATCCCTGTCTACTTTAAATCTTTATTCTTCCATGACGTATTTCCTGACTCATGCAAGTGAAATGATCCAACTTAGTTTATAAAACCAGAAAAAATTATTCCTCTGGAACAGAGTGAGAGAAAGATAAAACAAGAAACAACAAACCCAAACAGAAAATGTAAAAGAAAGGGGAAAAAAAAAAAACATATATATATATGTGTGTGTGTGTGTGTGTGTGTGTGTGTGTGTGTGTATATATTTACATATATGTGTGTATATATATATATATATATACACATATGTGTGTGTATATATGTATAAATATATGTATATTTTTCCCCTATATTGTTCCCATTAAAATGAAAATTCCATGGGGAAAGAAATTACAGCTGTGAAATGTGTAGTGAATTTCTTTCACAGATGGGCATTCAGTAAGCATTATTAATGAATGATAATGATTTGTCAAGTGATTGAAACTGTTTCAGGGAAGGAATGGGGAATGAAATATGGAGACATTCCTTCATCTCGGGGGGAATTGCCAAGCAGGTCATCCAGATGTATTTCCTTTGGGGAGTTGTGAATTCCTTGTGTGTCCAACAATTGCTGTGTAATCATAGTTTGCTTTCTCAGAAACATATATGTATATTTAAAGTTTGCTTCTTTGAGGTCACTTTGGGCTGGGCAGTACAGGGTATAGTCCGGAGACATTAAGAATACACTAGAATAATTATCTTTAATAATATCAGAATAATCTTAAAAGTACTTTCATAAGGGTGAGGTGTAAAGAATACATTAAAATTCTTACGGAGCTAAGGGAAAAGATGGGTGCATGTTTAGCTCTATACGTGCTAATATAATTAATGTGATCTTTCTATACGTATGTGTATTTATGGAGATGGTATATATGTCAGAGGAATGACATAGAATAAATGCATCTCTCTCTTTGTCTTGCCTTTTTTCTGCTTTTTATTTTTTCTTTCTAAAGGAAAGGGTAGTGGTTATTTGTGTAGAGTGTTTGTGAGGTGAGGGAGGGAACTACTGGTCAGGGAGTGGGAGAGTGAGACAGGGAAGGGAAGGGAAGGCAGCCAGTGATGGGTGGGCTGCCAAGCTGGTGACCACTGGTGTCTATTGGGGTTGAACCCACTGGGGACCTCAGCCGGGGTAGAACACACGTGCCGCCCCCCCCCCCCCCCCCCCCCGCCCCGCTGGAGTGGTTATCCACCAACTCCTGTCAGTCATTGGCTGAGGGCTCCCCAGGGAGCATAAATTCTTGGTGCTTAATTTCTATCAGCATGGGCAAGGAGGGCTTGCAAAGAAACACAGGATCTGGTGTTAGAAGGTGGGCTCCTGTGCCCTGACGTGGTGGCAGGGGGGATCTAGGCAGGCGCCCACTGCATGCGCTGTACCTGCAGAACACACTTGCTGAACTGAGCTTTACTCCACTCTTCGTGATTCCCTGTATGCTTCCCGGATCAAATAGCAAGGCTTACGTCTAGTGTTGTATCTGGTTTTTCAAGGGAAAAATGTGAGGCAAGGGATGATCAATCAAGCTAAGGCAAGTTTCTGTCACTTTTGCCTGTCTTACTCAGAGCATGCACTAAATAATCAATTAATCTTTGATGATATGATCGTGGACACCAAATGGTATTAATTCTCCTCTCTCTTCTTGGTGTTTATCCCTTTGGAGTTCTCCCAAGAGGTGGTGGTATGCTGGGAAGAGAATGGAGGCAGGGCAAAGTATAGAGTGCCCGTGCTGTCACGTAACTCGGCTCCTCTTACCCTTGCCTACTGACTCTTGGGTGAGAGATCACTGCAGGACAATGGCAAATTACATATGCCATCATTGTCAATAGTCCTGGCCCTGTGTGGCACTTATCACTAATAGCCAGTAGTTGCTATGTCCATTTGACTAGACAGTCCTTCGATCACTTTAGAATCTTGTATATATCTTGGATTTTCAGCTATACTTGTGTGTATCTCCAAAAGCATACTTTTGCATGGCAGTAGTTGCGAAACACTTTTTTAATCAGCAAAGCTTAAGCAACATAGCTCATCAATTGTATAAACTGATATAATGCTCTTTAAAAAAACACTCGACATATTCTAATCATATACATATGTTGTTTCTTTGACTTTGAAATGGTTAGTTACCTTGGGACAGGGACACAGCAGTTATCAAAGAGTGACTTTTTAATAAATCTGGGTTTTTAATAGGTTTCTCACTAACAAGGTTGGTGCAACATTGTTCCTGTCTCATTTGGGGTCCTTGTCGATGGCTCCATCTGCCTTCTTCAGGAATCACTTGAGGCCGGCCTGGGGGCTCCGGCGGTTGGAGCTCCATGCTCCTAACTCCGAAGGCTGCCGGTTCGATTCCTACATGGGCCAGTGGGCTCTCAACCACAAGGCTGTCGGTTCAACTCCGAGTCCCGCAAGGGATGGTGGGCTCCGCCTCCTCCAACTAGAAATGTCAACTGGACCTGGAGCTGAGCTGCGCCCTCCACAACTAAGATTGAAAGGACAACAACTTGACTTGGAAAAAAGGCCTGGAAGTACACACTGTTCCCCAATAACGTCCTGTTCCCCTTCCCCAATAAAATCTTTAAAAAAAAGAGAAAAGAATCACTTGAGCCTGATGAGCATAGTGTATACCTTCTATTGCACTTGTTCCTCAGATATTTATTGAACAACTTCTATACGCCAAGCTCTTTCCTGAGTGCAGGGCTCACGAAAATGAAGATAGTTCCTGCACTTTAGTCACTTGAGACTTCACCACCCCAAGCCAGTATTTCTTCAAGTCTGAAGTTCCTTAACTGCCACTTCTTCTATCAAGTAAACTTCAGAGACCTCACTATCGAGGGTGGGGAAGGGTGACTGATATTGTGTGAGACAAGAGAAGTGACCCCAAGTTCGCCTGGGGCAGTCAGGAAAGGCTTCATGGAGGTAGTCAAGAAAAAAGGATTTACAGGCAGATAGGCAGCGGTAGAGCGTTGTGTGGCAAAATCATACAGTAGTTACTTGGATGGAGGGAACATTTTTTATAACAACTCTTTTTTAAAAAACTTTTATTTACTTAAGTGTGTTTTTCCAGGACCCATCAGCTCCAAGTCAAGTAGTTGTTTCAATCTAACTGTGGAGGGCGCAGCTCACAGTAGCCTATGGGGGAATTGAACCGGCAACCTTATTGTTAAGAGCACTGTGCTCTAACCCGCTGAGCTAACCGTCCGCACCGTAACAACTTTATTGAGCTATAATTTATGTACAACAAATTGTTCTCATTCAAAATGAGAGTTTTCATTCAAATGAGAGTTCTCATTCAAAACGGTGACTTTTGATAGATGTATACCCCCATGAAATCACCACCTCATTCAAGATACAGAACGTTTTATTCATCCTGAAAAATGTCCACCTTTGCAGTCTGATGCAGGGAAAATTTCAATCTAAATAATGTGCCTCTTTCCATGAAGGAACACTTTGATCTGATCAAAACACTATTCATTACTGGTGGCTGTTTTGGTTACTGTGATGCACCCTCAACTGTCTCAGCTGTCCGTAGCTGTCAGCCCCTGTGGCACTGAAGAGTCCTCCCACTGGACCACCACGTCCAGGGGTCCTGCCCCATTCCCAGAGGAGGGCGCAGGGTGTGCATCGGCCAGGGTGTGCTAGGAGGAGCCACGGATGCGAGAAGGAGCCATTGGACAGTTGTGACCCAGGAAGTGATTTATATGTTAGATGTGTACATTAGAAAAATCACTCTCGGCAGTTATAAATGATGAGGATTGATTCAGGGCAGTGGTGGGGGCATGGAGAGGACGGTGAAACACTTGAAATCTAGAAAGCAGAATTGCCAGGCTGGGATGTGCTGCTTGGGCACAGGATTTACTTAGAGAAAGGGAGGAACCGTACATGTTTAACCCCCATGTTTATTGTTTGGCCCACCAAGGGCCTTTTATAGAGGCTGTAGATTATTCGGGCAGGTAGAATAGGTTTGGGGGGAAATGTTTGGTTTTTAGTGTATGATGGGACACAGTAGAGATGTCTAATAGTGGGGCCTGTGGGGCCAGAGGTCTGGGCTGAGCATTTGAGGTGACATTTCACTTAAGAAAATTTGTTCAGAACCTCCCAGTGCACAGGCAAGCGTGCCAGCAATGCAAAGGTGAGTCCTGGCATTGTCTGGGGAGTGTTCTCTGACCCCCAGACCAGGTTAGGTGCTCTTGACAGGGGTTCCTCACCCCCACCCTGTACTACTAGGTACTTTTCCACTCGAAACATTCATCACACATTATGGAAATGACTTAGTGATTGTTTCCCTCCCCGCTGGCTGTACCCTCTGTGAGACGGAAGCAAGCTGCGTTCATTGCTGTATCTTCAGCCGCCAGCACAGAGCTGGGCACTGGTAGAAACTCAGTACATCTTTTCATACTTGTTGATTGAATGCCTTCATCACCCATGACTAGTGATCCTTCTAGGGAGAGGGAGTAACGCAGAAAAGCATTACAGAGCAGGACCAGAGTGCTAACTCCACAGCCTCAGACAACATATGGGGACACGGAGGAGAAAGTCATACAAGACCTCGCCAACTTCATTTGAGCCTGGCCTGGAAGGGTGAGGAAGAGTTCTCCAATCAGACAGGGAGGGAAGAACATGCTAGAGATGACCGTACAACAGGCACAGGGCACAGAAGAGCGAAAAAGTTGCGTGTGACCAGGGACTTAGGAAGATGGGGACTGGCAGGAAAGGAAGCTTGAGGAGTAACCAAAGGTGTACCTGCTGTAGTGAGAAGGTGGGGCTTTATTGCTTGTGCAACAGGAAGCTAGTGGAGGCTTTTAAGCAGGACAGCAATAAGATCCGATTACATTTGTAGGAAGGAATCTCTGGGGATAGAGTAGAGAGGTTGGGAACCCCTCCCTCCCCCTGAAAACGCATTTTAGCAGGCACCTAGGTGAATCTTACGTGGGTCAGCCAGGGACCACCTCTGGAGACACAATGATGTGTGTGAGGAGCTGCAGTAAGTTAAGGCAGGTGGCAGAGGGGGTCCCTTTGAAGGCAGGGACAGTGAGTGCGATTGAGAACTGAGAAAGGCCACCCCAGCGGGGCAGCCAGAGGAGTCTTCAGAACCTTCTTCTGAGGGATCTGAAATTCAGGGCCTCAAAAATCCCAGAGCACTGGTGATAATAAACCACAGGAAGCCTTGCAGTCCTGCCTTCTGCCTGAACGAGCAAATGAGCAGACAGCTAGATGTGGGCCGGATGGGTCTGTGGGAACTGTTGGATGTGGGAACGGCACGGCACGCCAGTGTGCAGCCAGCAGGGTCCTCTCTGAGACGGGATCTGGTCACAGCCCCGCAGAAAGACTTTGGTAGGAGTTCACTGGAAAAGTTAGGGGCCTTCTTTTAAAGATCATCTTTGATGAACTTAGTGTATTTCAAATGTACATTGGCCAGTAATGATAAAAAAGTTAGTTCTGAACTAAATGGGAAAAGTCTAAATACATCATCTGAGTATAGCAGTAAGTATCAAAAGTATCTCTGCCTGTCTTTTATTTGCCCTTAAATATCTGTACAAACAAACGTGAACAGACTCTGGACTCTAAGAATAATATTTTCTATGGATACACACACACACACACACACACACACACACACACACACACAGATAAGCAAAACCCCAAGGGAGAAAAAACTTCTATAAAAATAAACATTCCCCACAACTTTATCCTCCTTTGCTCACTGGAGTTGCTTTATGTCACTTTGAGATAAAAGTACATCAGTTTCTCAGGAGATGTTGATTGAAAGTTGAGCAAAAAGCAAGTCAATCTCCCTCCCTCCCTCCCTCCATCTCTCCCTCACCCCCCCCCCCCCCCCCCCCCCCCCCCCCGGTTATTCCAGCCATAAGCATAGATCATGGTGCATGGCTGGGGTTAATGGTACTTTGAATAAACACTGACCCTGTGCTGCTCAGGACCCCTGGGGAAACTCCTTCTCATTGGTCAGTGAGAAGACTGCTCCCAGCCCCACTCCCCTCAGAAATCCCACATCTAAAGCTCAGGAGGCCTGTCTGGGGTCCGAGTCAGCCCTCTGCACCCCTTGCACCCCAGCACACTGATCCTTGCCCCCAGAATGGCTGTGGGCACCTGGCCATGCTCTGTGTCAGCGTCTGGAGCTGACAGTCGTGGGAGCTTACAAAGGCACCTGTGGCTTCTCAGTAGGAAAACAGAGTGGAGTGTGTGAGATCGGTTTTCCTGTGGGCATTAGAGGGAGAGTGATGAGGGGACAGTGTCTCTGGGGAAGCGTCTGTGCGTGGGTCCTGTGTGGTCTGCAGGCTGGCCACGAACTTTCTTCCCTTGCAGGTTGTTGGGTGGAAAAAGTCCTGCCCTGAGGAAGCAGCTCAGGGGAGCCGCCCCTTGCCCGGGAAGCCTGCCGCATGTGTGTTTGTGTCAGCACTGAGCTGCACGTGACGAATTGTATGCAATGCCTCGACACAGCCCAACAGGTTTTCTCTGTTTACATTTAACTAACTTTGAACAGCAGGAGGAAACCTTAAATATTTCCTTTTCTTCCCACAAACGCTTTCTCTAATAAAACAAAATTACTGGCGATGAAGCAGGGAATCATTACAGTCGTCATTTAAGTCAAGGACCTGGTGTGGCTTGGCCACCCTTGGAGACTTTTTAGCTTCTGCTGCGCTGATCAAGTCCAAGCAGGCGAAGCTGACCCATGAAAGGCAGGGTGGCAGTTCCAGTGATGTCTTGGGGGGTGGGGGGCGGGCAGTACAGGCCATTGCGTGCTCATTTAGCCCCTCGCTCAGTATACTTCTGTACCAGTGAAATCAGGTTGAAACTGACAGCAGCTCGGCTTGGAGTAGGAGCAAGGTGTTGCCTGCTGGGGAAGTGACAGGAGATTGGTATTGTGTGTATATAAACCTGGGTTCTGCCACTGGCTGGCTCCCTCCTGTGCTGAGCACTGTGTAAAGCAGCAGCCCGGCTTTCTTCCCTAAGCACACATTGGGCGCACTCCGTCTGCACGTCCAGGTTACGGGCTGCGGCACAGATGAATCAGGCTGCGGGTTGGGAGCGGTTCCCAGTGAAACTCCTTTCTCTCCCACTCAAGAAAGCAGAGCTCAAGGCAAGTGTGAGGCATTACTCTGCACCTCCAGCCCTTGGCACAGGACCCAGTGATAACAGATGCCAAACAAATATTTACCAAGTAAAAGGTAGCCTTCAATCCCCAGTCATGTGCGTTTTTTTAAAAGTCATTCATAAATGCTAGCATTTTAACTGTTAGTTAGCAATTAATCCCAATAAACCAGCGGGATGTGATTGTGAACGAGGGTTGTGTGGGTTGGTGAAAAGGAGTATTTGTGAGCATTTTTATAGGCTCTGAAAGTAGCTTTAGCTCTGTAACTGATAAAGCCAAGCGCACACTTTATTGGTCCTGCCACTTGACTGTCAGCACTGCATAGATAAACTTGTAATGGTTCCTGAAAAAGACCTTTAAGAGAATCTAAAGCCACAAACCTGGGGAGAGAGACTATGGGTGCTGCCTGATGACCACAGATCCGTCAGGGGCTTAACCTTTGCTGACAAACACTTAATTTCAAGGTCTTACACAATCAAGAATAAGATTTTCTGTCAGACCAAAGTTTGGGGCATTTGTCACCACCGTTGGCCACTCAGAAAGCTGGAGTTGGGTCCAAATAGATCCAGTCCACTCTGTCACCTGGGGCACCTCAGGGGAGAAAAGTGACATTATATCAATGAAGGGCAACTTTGCTTTGTCATCCAAATTTTTCTATTCTGTACAATTGGCATTAATTTAGGTATCACTTTTAAGAATCATCTTAATTAGGCATATTTTAGTAAAAATAATATTTAACAACTGTGGTGTAGAGAGTGCCAACCAAATACAGTAATGACAGTTATCACTCATCTGGTCTCCACAAGTTTGGAAGTTTCTGGGAAGTTCCAAAGCCTTTGGGAGGTTACGGGGATGGTTTTAGAAGGCAGATCAGGGGAAGCAGAGCCAGAGTCAGGAGTGCAGCCATCCCTACCTAGCAGAGTCTGCAAGTGCTAAAGTGAGATTGCTAGGCGTGGAGATGGTTCTAGAGAGTTAGATGACCCGGATGATAAGTATGCCTATAATGATGGAAAATAGTGAACAAAGAGAATTTCAGAAATGTGAAGTGACACAGCAGAGACGACTTGAGCAGGAGTTAGGGGTAGCCTTCAGTTATCAAGAGCATGAGAGAAGGAGCTAGAGAAAACACTGTAGAGAAGTGAGCTCCATTGCTGCCTGTGGATGACCCCACTCGGTGCCAGCTGGAGAAGTAATATTGCATATTTTCTTCGTGGACTCAAGGGTATTTCCTAACTATTTTAGGTATACCTTTAGGTCAGAACGAACTTGGGACTGATAGCATTTCAACCTCAAGATAGAATTTCCTTGTCTCTTTAGACCATGAACAAAATTTTCTCTTAGGTAATTTGAAAATCCATACTTTGTACTTCTTTTTTTTATTTTATTGGGGAAGGGGAACAGGACTTTATTGGAGAACAGTGTGTACTTCCAGGACTTTTTTCCAAGTCTAGTTGTTGTCCTTTCAATCTTAGTTGTGGAGGGTGCCATTCAGCTTCAAGTTGTTGTCCTTTCAGTCTTAGTTGTGGAGGGCGCAGCTCAGCTCCAGGTCCAGTTGCTGTTTCTAGTTGCAGGGGGCGCAGCCCATCATCCCTTGTGGGAGTCGAACTGGCAACCCTGTGGTAGAGAGGATGCATTCCAACCAACTGAGCCATCCGGGAGCTCAGCGGCAGCTCAGCTCAAGGTGCCGTGTTCAATCTTAGTTGCAGGGGACGGAGCCCACCATCCCTTGTGGGACTCGAGGAATTGAACTGGCAACCTTGTGGTTGAGAGCCCACTGGCCCATGTGGGAATTGAACTGGCAGCCTTTGGAGTTAGGAGCACAGAGCTCCAACCACTTGAGCCACCGGGCCTGCCCCCATACTTTGTACTTCTTAATTCTAATTATGTTCATCTTGTTTTTTGAATAGAAAATTACGAAAGTTGGTCTTAAGTTGGTTTGTAGATACCTTTGTGATCTATGAGAGTCGGAAAATTTTTGTATTCCAAAGTACTAAAATTTTCCACTGCCCTGAAAAATCTGAGATGCATTGTTGTCACTATTTTATCAAATTATTGTTTCCAAATTGCTAGTTTACTCTTCCCCAAACTGGTGTTGGTAGGAAGAGCAACTTTTAAAACAACTGGTATTTTGTTCAATATAATTTGTTAAAAGGCCAGAGAAGTATAAGAATACTGACGAATACCAAAATAATGTTGATAAGCCAAGGACAGAAGTAAGTAGGCATTCTGAGTAGTGAGTGATTCAGGAAGTGTGTCTGGGAGATGAATCTTGGAACAAAACTCCCTATACGGCAGACTTATGTCATGATTTGCTCCTTATTTCAGGAGTCAGGTCCCCTTAGGCTCTGCTTAGAGCTAGTCCACTGTCTCCTTTGATGCCCTTGAATGTTTCACTTCACCTTTCTAAAGAAGTTCACCTTCATCTAAAGTAGGTGAAGGATAATTCACTCCTGGAAAAACCTGTCACAACATCTTGATAACCAGAAGAAATAATTCACCAAACCTGTCTGTCATTATTTGGGAAGAGGACTCCAGGGGGTCCACCTCGCTTGCTTTCTTTGCGGAAATTGTGTGGTCCCCTCCTCTTGTAATACCCACCAAAAGAAGTATGAAGGTCAACATAAAATACTAGCATGATATTTGCATTAAGTATGAAATGTAATGTGTTAAATGTAATAATTGTGCTTCTCTCCATCTGGTTCTCAATTGTTTGGGGTTCCGAGAGAGAACTGGAAAATTAATAAGGCCAGTATGTCAATAAGGTGTTCGTACTGATGAAAGCAGACCAGAGTTGGTTTTTTTGTTTTTCTGTTTTTGACCGAGGTATTTTAGGTACTTTGATGAAAGGACCTGCAAATTATTACTCGGCCTGGTATTTGTTTTGAAATTTATGCTGGCTTCTAACTTTCAGAGCTGAACAGCCTAATCCTTGATCATCCCAGAATGAGTTTAGGAATTTGTAATCATTTCCTTTTTACTGGGGATTTGCATACATCATCACTAACCAGCTAGGTTTCAAAGGATGAGCAGTCTTTGTGCTGAGATAGAATGATGAGAACATAGGACCAATGAGAAATGTTCATCTTTGTATCAGATACTCCTCCATGAACGTTCGCGTATAAGTGACACCAAAGGAGGTCCTTCACAATGCACAGAGAGGACTCCCTTCCGTAGTGCACATTTTTAAATGAAGACTCCAAATAGGGTAATAAAAATGGTTAGCATTTTATATTTTCGCCCAGGCTTTGCATTAGGAGTGTCATGGATATTTGCTCAGTTGAACGGAAGGGTTAATATGGTGTAGCTAAGAAGGCTATCTGGCAAGATTGGGACCACGACCTCTCGCCCTCCACAGGCTGGCCTCCCTAGTGAATGCTCCCAGTCGTGGCAGTGTATGGACTGGGTGCGAACTCTCCCCTCTGCATACAGAGCAGGGTTAGAGGTTAATGAATGAGTGCTCTCCCCACACATAAGATCCTATTCCATAGTGGTTTTGTAGATGAGAGCTTAAATGGGGTCAGAATGGGACCTGCATATTGCTTCTAAACTCTCTGAATCTTTTTGAAGTGATGTGTTCAAAGATGACATGCTTCCACCAGAGAAGGAAGAGGTGAGGCTCTTGTGCTTGGAGATCTGGGCGGCTCCTACTGGCTCAATATGTCTAAAAGCAGGACCAAATGGAAAACAAAGCGGGGGAAGGGGGAGGTCCTCGCTGCCCCCTATTCTTCTCTAGTAATCCCTTAAAAAATAATTGCAGACCCAAACCTCTGGCCTCCAGCACATTTTCCACTTGATTAGAGGCCTTTGTGAGGTAGGGAAAGGACCTGCAGACTTGTACATTGTGCAGAGGCCTGAAATGTCCAGCTGGGATTTTTTTCCATCAAAAGGGGATTTTAGTAAAACCATTATCAGGGGCTTAAAGGAGAAAAGCTGTTGAGCTGCAAGTGAGGGGGCAGATTAGCACTAGCGGCTTGTTTTTGGCCCTAGTGTGTGTGTGTTGGGAGGGTGTTTGCAGCCACTTGCACACAAGTGCCTTGGTTTCTCAGCAAGTTCCTGGCAGGTGTGAAGTAGGAATGGACACAGGAGTAGGAACCAGCGGGCTTGGGGGTGGTACTGGGGGCTCTAACTCTGGGCCGTGACGTGGAAGGAAGCAAACCAGGGAGGATTGCAAGGTAATGCTTGATACCGGCTTGATGGTGGTAAGACCATAAGACTTGCTTCACTACAGGTCACGGACATGCATGTCACCTGGACTCCCCACTGGAGCACTCTCCACAGACAGGGCAACAGAAACCAAGAACTCGGAAAGTGGCCGTGCTGGTTACTTTAAAGGGCAAATGGATGTCTGTGTGGACACCTTTGTTTTTATGGAGGAGGGACTAAGAGGACAGAGGAAGGTTACCAAAGCAGCCGAGTCTGCAGACAAATATTCAGGCTGCGTGGATTTGCAACTGTGCTCCAGGGTGAGGGTTTGGGGAATGTTACCTAAAATAGAATCTCTGTCTTAGGCTTACTGGACCCGTCAGCTATACCTTCTTGGACAGAACAGAGTGTAGAAGCCCGAATTGTGTGGGGTTCGTGGGCAGTGTTCAGGCTGCTGGAGCCACCCTCAGGGCTCCAGCTGTGTGAGGGATGTCACACAGCAGCCTGCCCTGGAAACACTCGCTTTGTTTCTGCCTGTACATCCTGTCGTCCTTGCTTGTTCCCTGGAAGAATGGGATGGTGGAGAAAACGTAATAGTTATCCTGACCACCATGAGCGTCCTGGAGACGCCGCTGGCTGAGGTGGGACGGTAACAGCTACATGCCTCTGAGCAGGGCACTTTCAGGAGTGTGGTGCTGTCACCTTACGTGCATTCCCTCAGTCACAGGTTTACCTCAAGCCAGCCTGCTGGCCTATTAATTGGAATTTTTGTCTCAAGTCAGATTCATACAACCAAAGAAAGAGGGCCCATCTTGAAAACATGTGCTAGCCCAGGAAAGCTGTCCCTGGAGACTGCCCGGCGGACAGCAGCCCTCCGCGTGCTTCCCGAGGGCCACTTTCGGGAACTGCTGGTGGCAGTGCTTTCTGCTGCCCCTCACTGAGTTTCGTGTACTGAGTCTTCATTATTCTGGCCCCTCTTCTGCCCCCGTGCTTTCTCCTCCTCCGCTTTGTGTGTAGTGACACATGGGCTCTTTTCTTTCCCCTACCACCTCTTTTCTTTCTTTGGGTTGTTTTCCCTGAATCTGTATTCATCCGATGTGGTCACTAACAATGGTGTAACTCAGCTAGAATGTCCATAAAACTGCCCAGGGAGGTTGTCGGCTTCCATAAGACCTTCATGGGTGCCAGCAATGGTAATCTGCTTCGTGTCTGGCCCTGAGTTCAGAAGCTTTTCCTGTCTTTTGTCTCATTCTGTCACCAAAAATGGCCTCTGCGATACCAAGCTCATGAGCTGGGCCTCATCCAGCTAACAGCTTGGTAGGGGCAGCCGCAGGGCATTTCCGCCTTCTTCCTTCCACATTTTTATTCCATGTTTGCACCAACTGTCCTTCAGATCCATGCTGTGATTCCCGGACAACTGAGCCGTAAGACAGAAGGGCTTGGGGGTCTCTCCTGCCCTCAACCTGTCTGTCCCTCATTCTGGCATTTTATAGAATCTGGCCCGTTGCCTCAGAAGTTCTTTCTCTTTGTTTTAATTTATGTTGTACCTTTCTCTAATGTTGATTTTCCATATTTAGGTATGTGAGCACCCTTACTTCTTTACCAGAGCTCTTAATCGTTTTTCAGTTTCATGGACTCCTTCAGATTTTATGAAGATGTCTTCATCTGGGCAATAAAGATCTCAAATTTTAAAATAATAAAAAATAGGTATTCCTAAAATTTTAAAAATATTTTTGTTTTTCTTCAAGGGACCTCTAGAATTTTTCATCACAGACAATACACTATTTTTTTGTAATAAAAAAAGATGGAACTTTTGCTTTTACTGTTAAAATAGATACCTCCATGTATGATTGTAAAATTGTCCCCATTTGTTCCCTCTACTTCCCAAATAAGACAGTCTAACAGTATTTGTGTGAGATGGTCTAAGAAAAATGAGATGCTGATGTTTCATTCCCACAGCTTTCCAAAGCCCAGTGGCTAGCTGTGAGGAGGGCCATTTTTCAACTTGCTCCAAAACCAAAGTGCTCAGCACCTAGGCTGCTTTGAGTAGTTTCACTGGTATTTTGAAATTCCATTTCATCTTTTTGGCAACATAAAATTCCTCTTTTGTCAACTCTTATACCCTGGGGAAATTCTTTTTTTGGGAGTGTGTGGGTGTGGTGGGTAGGGGACGCGAGGTGGCCAGAGGGCATTTGTCAGAGGGTAGGAGGTTGTGGTTCCCAGCTGAAATAGATGCCAACTCACAGACAATGCTGCCGCCTGCTGACAAAACGCAGGGTTTGCAGACTTTGTGGATAGATTTCCTCTTTCCACTTTTCATCTTCCACATTGGGAAACAAATATTTAGAGTTTTGCATTAAACGTACATTTTGTTCCTTATAGTGGAGCTTAAAATCATCTTAATAATCTTGGGGTAAAGAAAAACACAGGGTCAGATGTCCAAGTCCGATACTGGTGTGGGCATGGCCCATAGCTACATGACAATTGTGGAGGGTGAACTGTGTGTGAGTGGATGAGAGGTTTTTGTTTCTTTGTGGCACAGGGGAAGTCAAGGAACAGTCCAGAAGAAGACAAAAATTATTTTCCACCCCGCCTTTCAATAAAGTGTAGCGCTTGACCTCTATCTCCTAACTTTCATGTACGCATTTTTATTTCTAAAGCAAGTGGCGATGGCTGTTTGCTGCTAAATCTGTGTTGTGCTTACTGTAGCGCATTTCTGCAGTTCCTCCTGATTCCATTGACAGTTAGACTCGTATGTGTGGGAAAAGGACAGGCCAGCTGCCATCCTTTGGGTCACGCTGTTCTGATTGTGGCCCTTTGACTCTAACCACAGTGGCAGCGCATCTGGCTCCAATGCTCAGACGTCAGCTAGGGTTGGAAGAGCCAGGCTCAGAAAATGTGAAGGCCTCCACTGCTTCCTCCAGCAGTAAGCTGCAAGCTCCATGACGGACGGGAGACCACAGAACCTGGCCATACTGGTTTTACAGATTCCTGGAAACTGTCTAAGTTTTGTGCATCTGAAATGGACTAGAAGAGCTGGAAATTGCCACTTTAATTTTGTCATTTTCATGTTTGCTTAAGACACACCTACTGATCCTTTTTTATTTTTGGTAGCTCACAGCAGTGAGCTTTTGAGCTATGAAACTAAGGCTTAAAACACTGAAGAAAAAATGGAAAGTACGAATTACATTGTCTTCTACCTAAGAACATTAAAAATTTGAGGGGCTTAACTATTGCAGTTTTACCCTTATTTTACCCATCTGTCCAATTTCAGCCTTGGTGATTTTATTCAAGATTCTGAGGAATATCAGGATTCATTTTTTTGGTTCCTCCCTATTTAGGGACCACTTCTCAAAAAGCAAACTGGAAGCAGGCAGCTGTTCCTGTACAAAATGTGTACATAAAAATGCAGGTTTGAGGTAAAGCTTTCTCAAAGAGAAATACAATTATGGATGTTTGTAGAAAACATTTCCATTCTTTTTAGATTAGGAAAACAATGACTTCCAGGCCATATTGAGTAATTGCACACTATTATATTTAAAAAAAAAATAATCCGGTCTTAAAGATCTGTTTTCCCACAGTCTGATTCCAGTAACTGGGATCCATGATGAGTCGTAATTATTGACAGCCAGCTGTGTGCTAGGCCTGACCCTTCTGGAGTGCAGATTAGGTAAATTGAGGAGTAATAAACATAAGAGGGTGCCTAATATTAACAAATTAGACCCTTTTAACTCTTTTTAAACAAGAGGGATTTGTAACTAAAACATCTGTGAAGTAAAGCCTTTTTATCCTTGAATGAAAATAGCTAGTGTTCTGGCAACTCGATTCTATTTTATAAAAGGATTGTGTGACAGACATTTGTAAACGTTTTAAACGTGTGTCAGTTCTTGGCTTTGAGGCTACTTTATTGTAAGCACACATTTCCAGCGTTTGTACTTCACATTACTATTTGTGACAAGGCGGTGTTTTGGAAACCGGCTCAAGTCCTCCGAGGACAACCGGGTGACAGATTTGACACTACTAGCTACTTGGGTACCCTATAGCCCATTTACCAACTTGGTTTTTCAGCTTCTTGAATAACCGTATATATGTTTGTGTAACTTAGTGCTTGTTAAATAGTAATAACTTTCAGTATTTGGGTTTTTTCACTCCCAAAGAAAATAGGCTCTGTTTTCCCCCCTTTCTGAAGCGAGGGGTCAGGCGGCGCTTTGCAGTGTCTCAGGGAAAGATCACAGCGCTCCCTGCATGTTGGTCACCCTCTGACGGGATCATTCAGTCTGGAGCAGCCTCGGTTCTGATACTGACTCTTCTATCCCGTAGGCAGGATGTTCAACCGCCAAGCCTCTTTCTCCATTTATGAAATTAAATGTATATTATCTGCCAGATTTGGGAAAACAAAAATTTTGAGACAGAGAAATTGAACACTGGGTGATGCCTAAATTCTCCCAGCAGACCACATCACATCCCACCTGGGTTTCTTTGCTGCCCCCGAGACCCCATTCTTCTCTTCTTTGCAATTGAGAGTACTTTCCACTTTCACAAATGAAAGCAAACTTAAAAGAGTATGTGGCCTTTGTCTTTCAAACAAAGTCAAAGAGGAATGAGATAATAAAAACTTGTCTTTTTAAAAAACTTATGCTTCTCTGGGTTAACAACAGGCAGAGGAGTGCACTTCTACTGTTTCATTGGGGGGAGTACTACACATACCCCCCACTATGGTTAGCTAGTGCTGCATAATTAAGATCTCAAGCTTATTTTCTCTTGCACCTTAACTGGAAGACTTGGCTCTACATAATCCAAGTCTTGTATGTGCTGGGTTGGTACAAGCAACGGGCAAAATCAGAGCACTCCCTGGAAAAGAGGAAAAGACTGAAACTGATCATTTGTGGACATTTTTTACCAGTCATCTAGAAATACCCTTTTCTATCCAAGACCTGAGAGTGTGTATGTGTGTGTACTTACTCCACCTGTGTACTTACCTTTGATGTTCTAAATTAATAGGTGGCACCGATCCAACTACGAATGTCTCATGTTTGACGACATTCACTTTGAAAATTTAACTTGCTACCTAATATTTGAACAAGTCCATTGACAAGAATGAGATAAGTATGTGGCATAAGCATAAGCTTAGCTTTGAATGCAGCTTTCCAATTTCTAATCCTGTGCTTTCCCCTTGCTACACATTATTTAATCAAAAAGCCTCACCCCTGACTCCTCACGGGTTCACAGTGGCACCAAATTTGGGTCTTGCCCTCCACTAAAGGGCTAGAATTAAGTCTTAAAAGGGAAGAGAAAGACAACAGAGAGGACCTACCTAGGAGATGACTTACTGCAGCCCCTTTCTAGAGCAGTGGCTGAGAGCAGAGGCCCAGGCTCTCCTTTAGCAGCCTGGGAAGAGAAGGTTGTCAGAAGCTACAGGATGTCTTGGTTTTGTTTTACAAATCTGATCTTATACTCCAGAGTCCCTTATTCTTTGGAAACACAGTGGTCCCTGGGGGCCACTACCCTTTCCCCTTTGAAAAACTGAGTTCAAATTCTCTAAGGCCAAAGTGGAAGGTTTTACTTCTGTCCCAAAACCATCATCTGTCTAGTAACCACTGCAGGAAAGCAGCAGGCTTTGGGAGGACAGGCCAGGCTTCAGTTTACATATCGTATGTCCTTCTTGAAGAGCAAGTTCTTACCTTTGAAAAGAAACTCCAATAAAAGGAACATTTGCTTTTTCAGATCCTTGTTGCAGATTTGAACCATGAAAGAATAGATCAGTTTGAGTTTCCTTAACTATTTAAGGGTGTACTTACTATAAGTTAGGCAAGCACACTTGTCACTACTGCCAAGTGTGGAATCCATCAAGTATCCCATCCGTCACCCCCCCCCACCCCCCCCCCCCCCCCCCCGTCTCCCCCACGCCTTAGGACTTAGGGATTGGGCAGGAAGGAGTCCATAGGAACAACGCCCAGCACTCTTAGCTAGAGGCCTGCCATGGTCCTTTTGGGGCTGCAGAAACTGTCTGGACCCCACAGTCGCATTTATAGGTAATCTTCAGTACAGACCTTACAGGGCTACTGCCCAGTGAGACTTAGAAAAGAAAGGTGTGTGGAGCCCTTTCTTATTTCCCAGTTTCTCTTGAGGTTTATTACTTCTAGATGATAAAGTTTAGAGTTCCTACTTTGGCTTTTCAGTTCTGACGTTTCAGCAAATACCTGAACCAGGTTTTTTCTGTTATTCTAAAAATTGCCCTTAAGTGAATTCTAACTTTTGGACCTCCCACAAACTGTATCAACTCCTTTTCTTTAGTGCTTCTATTTTTTAAAAGCATTTCTTTCCACTCTTGTAGGTATGGTGGAGAGCCTGTCCCCTTTAAAGTAGTGCCCTGCGGCATGAGCTTATCCACACTGCATTCAAACAACTACCACTCACTTCTGTGAGGTCATCTTACTGGAAAGCAAGGTACGAGCAATAACTGAACCTTCTCATAGAGCAGAAGGGAGCTGGGCTTTAGAAATGGGCCTGGTTTGAGTTCTGGCTCTCCTCCGCTGGTGGCGGGGTGCTTATGGGGAGCAGTATGCTTTATCTGGTAAACAGGATACCTGTTTTCGGCACGTAGCTTTGAGGACTAAAAGGAGAAATTTACAAGTACCATGCAAAGTACCATACAGTGCAAACTGTACACCCTAGGTTCTCAACTCAGACTCTTTTCTTCCTATCCAAAAAAGTTGAGAGATAAGAAGTGAACCTTGACTGATGAAAGTGGTTTATTCATCTTTTCCAGAGACACTCCTAATATATTAAGTATGCCCAGTTCAGGAAGAGGGCTCTCGGCCCATGATCTTAATTTTCAGACAGTAATTTACCAACCTTTAGTCAAGATTATATTTAACCTTTAAAGTAAAAACCAAACAAAACAGAAAAGCAGAAAACCCTTCCGTTTACAGTTGGTAGGATTATTTTGCGGATAAAATGAAGAATGTGAGCATGGAGCCTGAGACTTAGGCAGTGCTCAAATTTTTATTGACTGAATCTATATAGCCAACCACGCAGTCTCGTGGAAGAAGAAAAACCGTCTAAGAACCTATAGCTTGTGTAACCCTCGTGCATTGTAGTGTCAAACACTAAATTAAAAGCTGACCCTAATTCAAAGTCCCTGCTTCTTACTAGGGCTCGCACTTCCCCCCCAGGCAGTAAGCACTGTAACCTCCAAGAGAAGAGAGACCTACACCTTCCCTAAAGAAAAGGAAGATGGATCTAGTGTCAGGCTCAGTTAGACCCAATGTGACGGCTCTCCAAAATCGAACAGTGCTGCTTTTGTGATATGCTTAACAGAAAGCTTGGACATTTTACAAAGCAGTCTTATCCCAAGAGAAACCTAGGTTCTAGCTCTCTTCCTGGAAAGAGGTGCTGATACAAGAAAGTTTTATACTCCTCTTATCAGCTCTTGCTGGGATCAGTATTTTTTGTTTAAAAAATCTCAGACAGCTAAGAAAGACCTATGTGAAACCAAGAATATGAATTACTCCACTGTTGCAGCATTTATACTCTTCTGTTTCCACAGCCCAACCACAGGGTGTCAGGTTATTTAGTTATTGTCTAAAGGGAACGCTTTGCTGGAATTGTTGGTATTCATTTATCTGCCCCAAATTCAGCCTAAGAACCCTCACCCTCAGCTTTGGAAGTGCTTAAAATGCAAATGGACAAGAACTCCTGGCCAACCTCCCCATCCCCCAGGAAGACGCTTAAATACAGCCAGGCCTGGAGGAGAATGTTAAAAAGAGGGCTAGAGCTGCCCTCCTCCTTTCCACCAGGACCCTCACTCACACTGTGAGATTCAGTATGCATGACTGAGCCGGCGAGCAGGGAGCAAGGACAGCGCTCTTTTAACTTTTCTGAACAATGGCTTCAGTTCCCTCCACCCTCAGCATTTCACATTCTCCTACACCCACTCAAAGTGCAAAGAAACCCATCTTTCTTCCCCACTTCCACATCTCAGGACCCATTTTTTGAACAGTACCCCTAGATGTTACTTCCACCAAAAGAAAAATTGGCCACCCTGGGGAAATTGTGACTCTTACAAATCTGGTTTTTAAAAAATGTTTCATTTTGTTCAATTTCTTTAAATTTCCATGTTGTTGACAGTTGAAAACCAAGAATTATATAAATCTCCAATCTAATCACATTTCTAGAAACAAAACATTTAGATGTCAGTAGTAAACCTTATACAGAATAAATGTTTAACTGTGAGCTTACTCATAGCACAGAGGATGCACGGAAGTCTACACCTTATTTCCTTTTACTTGAAAGCACACAGACAGCACCTGACTTTAGCATGTACCCAAACACACACTGCCTTCAAAATAATTCACAAATACAAGGTTTTTTGTTTTTTTTCAAAAACATACTTCATATTTCCTCTTTTATTATATAAATATCAGTTTAACCTTTTACTGTAAGAATATAAATGTTTTAAGAGGATCTTTGTTATTATTTATACAAATTCACAAACAGTATAATTACTTGATAAAGGTCTCTGGATTTCTTTAACTCCATGGTCTCGCATGTTGCTGTGGAGGATTCTAAAAAAATAAACAAACAAACAAAAAAATCCAACAAAAATATACATCCTACTCAAAAGCGATTTTTTTTAAAGCCACAAGCCCCAACCCCACCAAAATAAAGTCATCTACTCCATTTCATTTAGAAACAGAATTTTTTAAAACCCACAACTCCCATTTTATTAACACAACAGAGATAAGACATGAATTTCAGTGTCCTCCCCTTCACATTACAGCCCCAGGGGCTCTGTAGGCCAACTCTGCTCCTCTGCTTCCAACAGGAAGCCTCACTGTGGGACCTTTTTTGGGGGAAACTTGGAAGAGGGTGAGGGTAGGGCAGAATTTGCATATATAATAATCATTTGCAAGACATCTCAAACAAACAAACAAACAAACAAAAAAGTCCAACTCTCTTTTCTCCCACACATTTGTGCTATAAATTAAGTCAAGATTTAGGAACATCGTTGGGCCCTCAAATCCCAATGGACAAGGAGAAAAAGAAAAGCATAGCCAGAATGTGGAAGCGGGACATACTGGATGGACAGGGTTTGGGAAGAAGCCAAAACAAAAACGTACAAACCCAATGGGCATCTTTCCAGTCTAGGCACAAAAATGTTTTAGTTTCAAAATATCTCTCTTGTAGAATTCCAGGGCTTCAGAGAAAAAAGTAAACTAAAACGAGGTAGCCAGACATATATATATATATGTGTGTGTGTGTGTGTGTGTGTGTGTGTGTATATATATATATATAAAGCTTATATATATATATATATATATATATGTAGAATATATTCAGCAGAAAAAAAAGACCATGTTTCAAATTTCTTCAGAAAAAGAAAAGGAAAAAAAGACAATAAAAATGAAATGAACGTGAATAACAGTACTGTAAAAAAAGAAGTGATGAGAAGAGAGTGGGGATTAGTTACAAAGTGGAAGAAGGGTGAAAAGGCCGTTGTAGTTGGGTTTGCTTTCATACATTTCAAAATAAAAACCAGATCACAGTATTCAAATGAAAGCTTAAGTGAAGGCAGACATTTTCCTCAACTCCCCAGGGTCGAGAGGACTAGTTACTCCCCACCCCCACCCCCATTTTCAAATGCAACGCAATGGGGATACAGTAGCTCAATCAGCCCTCTGTCCCCCAGTAGAGAGGAGTGGGTGGGTAAGTAGCTGAGTCCCTCTCTCCATCCTCAGGCTAAAAAAGAGGGGAGTTCGATAGGGCTAGCAGAGGAACCCCAGATGCAATGAATGGACGCGTAGTGGGGAGAAAATGAGCCTGAGGCTTCGTGTCACTGCCCCCATCTCATCCACTGCAGTGATCTACGTATGTATAAGTGTGTGTGGACTGAGGGGGGCGTGGTGCTGACAGGAGGACGAACAGGGCGGGGCAAGGGGAGCCGGTGCTGCCGCCCTCACCTGACCTTCTCACTGTCCGTCATCTGCCAGAGTCCCAGGTTGAGTACCTTGAGGCAGGGCAGCTGCGTGATGCGCTCCAGGCCGCGCTTGGTGATTCGGGTACAGCCATACAGGTCTATGCCAGTGAGCTGGCTTAGGTGCTCAGCAATCAGCTCCAGGCCCTTGTCCGTGATTCGCACGCACTGTCCGATGTTGAGCGTGCGCAGCCCGTGCATCTGCCGCACCATGCG